>NW_024081771.1:94544-560534 GCF_003009895.1 Hyaena hyaena | reverse complement strand
GGTGGGGGAAAGGGAGAGAGGCAAACCATGAGAGACTCTTGAATGCTGACAAAAACTGAGGACTGATGGATGTGGGGGGGAGGGGGAGATGGGCATGGAGGAGGACACTTGTGGGGATGGCACTGAGTGTTATGTAGAAACTAATTTGATAATAAAGTATTTAAAAAAATAAAAAAATAAAAATAAAAATAAAAAAAAGAACAAATGGACCAATAAGGCAATTAGACAAGAAATTTAAAAATATATGGAAAGAAATGAAAATGAAAATACAACAATCCAAACTCTGTGGGATATGGCAAAGGCAGTCCGAAGAGGAAAGTACATTGCACCCCAGGCCTATTTCAAGAAATTAGGAAAAACTCAATATAAAATCTAACAGCTCACCTAAAGAACCTAGAGGAGAGCAACAAGATCACTCCAAAACTAGTAGGAGAAGAGAAATAATAAATCAGGGCAGAAATAAACAATATAGAAACCCCAAAAGCATTTGAACAGATCAATGAAACCAAGGGTCGATTTTTGAAAAAATAAAGAATATTGACAAACCTCTAACCAGGCTTCTCAAAAAGAAAAGAGAGAGCTCTCAAGTAGAGAAAATCATGAATGAAAATGGACTTATTACAACCATCCCCTCAGAAATCCAAGCAATTATCAGGGAATACTACGAAAAATTATATGCCAACAGATTGGACAATTTAGAAGAAATGGACAAATTCCTAAACACACACGGACTACCAAATTTCACACAGGAAAAGACAGAAAATCTGAACAGACCCATAAGTAGTGAAGAAATTTAATCACTTATCAAAAATCTCCCAACAAATAATAGCCCTGGACCAGATGGCTTCCCTGAGGAATTCTACCAGATATTTAAACCAGAATTAATACCCATTCTTCTCAAGCTATTCCAAAAAATAGAAATCGAAAGAAAACTTACGGAGTCATTCTACGAAGCCAGCATCACTTTGATTCCCAAGCCACACAAAGACCCAGCAAAAAAAAAAAAAGAGAGAGAACTACAGGCCAATATCCTTGACGAATACAGATGCAAAAATCCTCAAGAAGATACTTGCAAATCGAATGCAACAGCACATAAAAAAGAATTATCCATCATGATCAAGTGGGATTCATTCCTGGGTTACAGGGCTGGTTCAATACTCACAAATCAATCAATCTGATACATCACATTAACAAAAGAAAAGATAAAAACCATATGATCTTGTCAATAGATGCAGATAAAGCATTTGACAATATACAGCATTCCTTCTTAATAATGACCCTCGAGAAACTTTGTATATAAGTAACTTACTTAAACATCATAAAAGTCATCTATGAGAAGCCCTCAGTTAACATCATCCTCAATGGGGAAAAACTGAGCACTTTCCCCCTCAAATCAGGAACACGACAGGGATGTCCACTCTCACGACTGCTGTTTAACATAGTCCTGGAAGTCCTAGCATCATCAGCAATCAGACAACAAAAGGAAAGAAAAGGCATCAGAATTGGCAAAGAAGAAGTAAATCTTTCACTTTTCGCAGACGACATGATACTCTACATAGAAAACCGGTCAGACTCCACCAGAAGCCTACTAGAACTGATTCATGAATTCAGCGAAGTCACAGGGTACAAAATCAATGTACAGAAATAGGTTGCATTTTTATACACCAATAGTGAGTAACAGAAAGAGAATTCAAGAAACTGATCCCATTAACAATTACACACACACACACACACACAAAAACCATAAAATACCTAGGAATAAACCTAACCAAGGATATAAGATATCTGCATGATCAAAACTATAGAAAACTTATGAAGGAAATTGAAGAAGACACAAAGAAATGGAAAAACATTACATGCTCATGGATCAGAAGAATAAATATTGTTAAAATGTCATTACCACTGAAAGCAATCTACACATTCAATGCAATCCCAATCAAAATTGCACCAGCATTCTTCTCAAAGCTAGAACAAACTATCCAAAAATTTGTATGGAACCACAAAAGACCCTGAATAGCCAAAGTAATATTGAAGAAGAAAACCAAAACAGGAGGCATCACCATCCCAGACTTTAGCCTCTACTACAAAACTGTCATCATTAAGACAGTATGGTATTGGCACAAAAACAGACACATAGACCAATGGAATAGAATTGAGAACTCGGAATTGGACCCACAAATATATGGCCAATTAATCTTTGACAAAGCAGGAAAGAGTATCCAATGGAAAAAAGACAGCCTCTTTAACAGATGGTGTTGGGAGAACTGGACAGCAATGTGCAAAAGAATGAAACTAGATCATTTTCTCACACCATACACAAAAATAAGCTCAAAATGGATAAAGGACCTGAACGTGAGACAGGAAACCATCAGCACCCTAGAGGAGAAAGCAGGAAACAACCTCCTTGACCTTAACCACAGCAATTTCTTACTTGACACATTCCCAAAGGCAAGGGAATCAAGAGCAAAAATGAACTATTGTGTCCTCATCAAGATTAAAGGCTTCTGCACAGCAAAGGAAAGAATCCATAAAACTAATAGGCAACCGATGGAATAATAAAACATAGTTGCAAATGAAGTATCAGATAAAGGGCTAATATCCAAAATCTATAAGGAACTCACCAAACTCCACACCCGAAAAACAAATAATCCAGTGAAGAAATGGGCAGAAGACATGAACAGACACTTCTCCAAAGAAGACATCCAGATGGCAAACAGACACATTAAATGATGCACAGCGTCCCTCCTCATCAGGGAAATACAAATCAAAACCACACTGAGATACCACCTCACGCCAGTCAGAGTGGCTAAAGAACAAATCAGGAGACTATAGATGCTGGTAAGAATGTGGAGAAATGGGCTCCCTCCTACCCTGTTGGCGGGAATGTAAACTGGTGCAGCCCCTCTGGAAAACAGTGTGGAGGTTCCAAAAAAATTAACAATAGAATTCCCCTATGACCCAGCAATAGCACAGCTAGGAATTTACCCAAAGGATACAGGAATGCTGATGCATAGGGGCACATGTACCCCAATGTTCATAGCAGCACTCTCAACAATAGCCAAATCATGGAAAGAGCTTAAGTGTCCATCAACTTATGAATGGATCTAGAAGATGTGGTTTATCGATACAATGGAATACTACATGGAAATGAGAAAGAATGAAATCTGGCCATGTGTAGCAACACGGATGGAACTTGAGGGTGTTATGCTGAGCAAAATAAGTCAGGCAGAGAAGGACAAATACCATATGTTTGCATGTGTATGTGGATTAGGAGGATCTAACGGAGGACCATGGGGGAGAAGAAGGGGAAAAATAGTGGGGGAGATGGAGGGAGGCAAACCATGAGAGACTCTTGAATGCTGAGAACTGAGAGCTGATTAGAGTTGGGGGGAGGGGAAGGGAGGTGATGAGCATGGAGGAGGGCACTTGTGGGGATGAGCACTGGGTGTTATATGGAAACCCATTTGAAGATAAACTATTAAAAATTATATTATTTCTTTCAACTGTTGTTATGACTGTGGCTGTATCAAGAGTAAATGATTTGACTTTCTAGAGTTTTTGCATGAAACCAGGTTAGGGAAGAGAAGAGGTACAGCATTTCCCTTTGCAAAATGGAAGAACAATAATATGGTCAAAATATAGTAAGTTCTTTGAGGCATGACTTGACTTTTATTGATTCAGTCATCAAGGCCATGGGTGAATGTGATCCATAGCATTTACTTCTTACTGAAACTCATAAACAAGGTTCCAATGTCAGATGTTATGTTCTGTGATTTTAAACATGCAAATGGAATGGGTTTTGTTCACAGTTCATATGATGAAATGACCTACTCAAGTATATAGCTTTACACAGAAGATCAAAAGTAAAGACACACTTAATTTCCAAATTAACCAAATGACTAAGATAATAGAGATCATCATGCTGTAACACCTTACAAGTTTTGGTAATAAGTGGATAGGAGTATCAAAATACATTCAAAATAATAGATAGGAGACTACTCAGTAGTCTGTAACACGCAATAAGGTAATCACCAAAAAATTGGAGGAGAAAATTAATTTTATATACAGGCATCCTTGTTTTATTACACTTTGCTTTAACTGAAGGTTTGCAGTAACCTTGCATCAAACAAGCTTATCAGTACCATGTCTTCAACAGCATTTGCCTATTTGGTGTCACTGCCACATTTTAGTTAATTCCTGCAATATTTCAAACTTTTTCATCATCGTTATTATATTTGTAGTGCTGATCAGTGATCTTCCTTGTTACTGTTGTAATTGCTTTAGATGCCACAGATCTCAGCATTATTAGATGGTGAACTTAATCCAAAAATGTTGAGGGTGTTCTGACAGCTTCACTGACTTGCTGTTTCCCCACCTCTCTCCCTCTCCTTGGGCCTCTCTATGCCTGAGAAATAACAATATTGAAATGAGGCAAGTGAGGCAGCAAGTGCTAATGTAGAAGCTACAACAAATTTTCTAGAAGCTCTAGCTAAGAAAATTAATGAAGGTGCCTACATTAAACAACAGATTTTCAATCTAGACAAACACCTCTCTATTGGAAGAAGATGCCATCTAGGACTTGAGAGCTGAGAATTTGATATTTGGCTTCAAAGCTTCAAAGGATAGGCTGACTCTCTTGTTAGAGGTTAATGCAGCTGGTGACTTTAAGTTGAAGACAATGCTCATTGATCATTCCATAAATCATTCTAAAATCCTTTAAAAATTATACTAAATCTACTCTGCCTATGCTCTATAAATGGAATAACAAAGTCTAAATGACAGCACATCTGTTCACAACATGGTTTATTGAATATTTTAAGCCCAATGTTGAGACCTCGTGCTCTGAAAAAAAACATTCCTTTCAAAATATTACTGCTAATTGACAATGCACCCTGTCACTCAAAAGCTCTGTTGGAGATGTACAATGAGATTATTGTTGTTTTCATGCCTATTAATGCAATCTTCTGAAGCCCATGGGTCAAGGAGTCATTTTGACTTTTAAGTCTTATTATTTAAGAAATATTTTTTGTAAGGCTATAGCTGCCATAGACAGTGATTCCTCTGATATGGGCAAAGTAAGGTGAAAAACTTATGGAAAGGATTCACCAATGCTGCTAAGAACATTTGTATTTAATAGGCAAAGGTCAAAATATCAACATTAAAAGAGTTTGGAAGAAGGTGATTTCAGCCCTCATGGATGGCTTTGAGGAGTTCAAGGTTTCAGTGAACATAGTAACCACAGATGTGGTAGAAATAGTAAGTAGAATTAGAAGCCGAACCTGAAGATCCAACAGAATTGCTACATTCTCATGGTAAAAATTGAACAGGTGAGGAGTTGATTGTTATGGATGAACAAAGGAAGTGATTTCTTGGGATAGAATCTACTCCTGTTGAAGATGCTGTGAAAATTGTAGAAATGACAACAAAGGATTTAGAATATTCCATAAACTTAGTTAATTAAATAGGGATTCGGTTTGACAGGAATGACTCCAATTTTTAAAGAAATTCTACTGAAGGTAAAATGCTATCAAACAGCATTGTTTGATTGCTTAGGTCATGATCTCACAGTCCTGAGATCCAGCCCTGTATTGGGCTCCATACTAGACATGAAGCCTGCCTAAGATTCTTTCCCTCTACTGCTGCCCCTCCCCCGCTTACATGCACACTCTCTCAAAAAAAAAAAAAACCAGAATAAAAATGTGTACCCACATTTTATAACTTAAAATTGGAGAAATATCATTCATGTAAAATCATATCTAGTATTTCCTGTATCAAGTTCCAAAAATAGTTTTAAAGACATAGAAGAAATTTAAAACTATACTGAGAGTCATAGCTGGAAGAAATCATAACAGCAAGAACAATGGAATAGAATGAAAAAAGTACAATCTAATTTCTGACATACTCTTCAATCTAAAATGCAACCTGACAGATAAAAAAAAATTAAATACAGTTTTCTTCCTTTCTCTGTTTGCACCTTAGTTCAAAGAACCAGTTATATAACAACCAAAAAGCTAGATAGTGAATCTAAGAATGCAACTTTTGTATAAAAATGGTTCCTAAGGTGAATCATCAATATTACCCTTTCTATAGACATTTTTAGACTGATATTGCTGGAAAACAACTTAAACATGAAGTGTAAAGGGGTGTGGGATAACTGGTGTAGAGGGTGGCTGGAGAGAAGGAAAATTACTATCACTAGCTTATTTTACCTGGCATTTTTAGTTCACATAAAGCAAGCACTCAATTTAGGACAAAAACAGGAAGAACCTTGGCAGCATTCATGGTAACAACTGTCATTTTTGTATGTCCTTCAAGTTTAGTGTCCTAGAAACAAGAATGAAGGGTAAGTTGAAAAAAAAAAAATGAAGGTCAAGGAACAGTCTACTTCAAATCAGGTAAGCTATACCAGCCGAATGCCTGCTAGGTATGGGACATTGAGTAGAATGTTGAAATACCACTCTTCACTCTAATTCTAGCAGTGATAAAGATTTTTATCTAATTAAAAATGGAAAATAAGCAAGGCAAATCACCTGCCTATTGGAAAACTCCTGGTCTGGATAAATCTATCTTCAATACAGAATAATTAAGTAAAAGGAAAAAAAAAAAAAAGATTCCATTGCTGAAAACTTACTAAAGGGAATGGAAAATAGAATGTTTCCTAATGTCTCAAAGGAAGATCTTAACTGAGAAAAAACAAAGTTAGCTAAAAAAAGAACTTTTCAAACTCTTTGAAATTCTCAATATGGAGACAACATGAGATTCATGAAAGATCATCAAAATCATAGCACAGTGTGAGCTGGGATTTAAATGTGCATATACAAGTCAAATGAGTATTTCAAATTGGAAAATGTCTTAAGAAAATTAAATCCCAACTGCAAAATTCACCTTTTAGTAACGTATGTTACTAGCACAGAAGAAAAGTTGAAATTCTTTTTTCAAAATTCAAAGTGAAAGAACAGATAAATGAAAATGATTCTTTAAAAAGTAGAAGATATCTTAGATGTTAGGGGACATCTAAGAGAAATGAAAAATTAAGCAATTCTGCCTAAAAAAATAAGAAGCCAGAAATAAAAGTGATAGAAAATCAAAAGTAAAATCTTCTAAAACATGGGAAATTGTAGACCTGAATCTGTGTATTATGGTATTAGATTAAAGACTGTTAACAAATAAAATCTAAAACTTGTTAACTACAAAGATGAAAAAGTCTGTAAGAATCTAACCAGAAAATCCATCTTGCATGTGTGCGTGTGTGTGTGTGTTTAAAATTACTTTTTATAAGGCCACAGGGGGAGAAATTTGGGGCATAGCAGTTGCTAATCTTTTTTTTTTTATTATTAATATTTTTATTTATTTCTAGGAGAGAGAGAGAGAGCGTGAGCAGGAGAGGGTCAGAGAGAGAGGGAGACACAGACTCTGAAATAGGCTCCAGACTCTGAGCTGGCAGTCAGCACAGAGCCCGACATGGGGCTCGAACCCAGGAACCGCGAGATCATGACCTAAGCGAAAGTCGGACGCTTAACCGACTAAGCCACTCAGGCGCCCCTTGCAGTTGCTAATCTAAAAATACTCCAGTTAAGATGTGATCAACCGGGGTGCCTGGGTGGCTCAGTCTGTTAAGTGTCCGTCTTCGGCTCAGGTCATGATCTCACTCACGGTTCATGGGTTCGAGCCTGGCATCGGGCTCTGTGCTGACAGCTAGCTCAGAGCCTGGAGCTTGTTTCAGATTCTGTGTCTCCCTCTATCTCTGACCCTCTCCTGCTCATGCTGTCTCTCTCTCTCAGAAATAAATAAAACATTAAAAAATTTTTTTAAAAAAGATATGATCAACCAATAGCAACTATTTTATTTGTTTTCAAATAATAAGTGTAACATTTACTTCCAGGTACGATAGAGTAGTTTGTGGCATACAAATGCTCCTTTTGAGGGCAACTATAATGGGAAAATATACAAATGCATATCCTGACTTGCATTGGAGATCTAATAAATCAGCCTGGAACAGAGAGGACAAAATTCCCCCACAGAGAAGAATTATCAAAGTTCTGTAGCCTTTTTTCCTTGGGGTATTTTCTGGCTTGGCCACTAGGCAACTATTTGAAAATCTGGATTTTGCCTGGGCAAAACAGCTTGCTCATTATTGGGAAGCAGAGATGGAACAGAGTGTGGCTACTCCGAAGGCTAAAACGTCTTGAGAGGTAACAAAGTAAGGAGTGAGAATTTAGTCTAATGAGAAGGAAAGAATGAGAGCTGAGCCATCGTTGAGCCTGTTTTCCCCCTAATATTTGCTGAAAATTAGAGATACATGGAACATGAAGTTAAACAACTAAATAGCATTTGGAAAAGCAAAGCAGAGAGTTTAGGAATCTCATCAGATTATGATGAAGATTAGAGTCTAGAATCTTCCATGTGAAGAGGCCCTGGTAAAATTAGAAAGAATTCCTACCAGTTTTGGCTCATACATGAAGACAATTCAGACAAGATGGTTGTAGGCATTATAATGAGCAGGAGGGGCAGAGTGGTTGATGTCCCTAGAGTAGAAATAGATATGCAGTCTACTAACATTTTACTTAAATTTTAAATGACATTTGTCATTTGTTTTATTTTGTTTTTCCCAAAGCAAGGACTTGAATCACCATAAGAGGGAATCTTAGGAGGATCACTGCATTAAGAAAAGGAAAATTCCTGGACTTTTCAGAAATTACTGGACTTGAGAACTGACATTAATCCTTTGTTACCCAAACTGCCATTTTGGTTTGCCATTCCAAGTAGGAGCTAATGGATTGAGTTTATTAATAAGTTTTGGCTTAGGTCCATCTCATGGTAGGGTTAGTGAGTTTCTAAATACATACATTATTCATTGCTAGAAGAATCCCCTTACTAGCTCCATGATCTATGAATTAAGAGCTATTATGATAAGATTTGCTAGGGGAAACCTACTTTAACCACTTCTCCCTGTAAAAAAGTGTATAGGAACAGACAAAAGATCCTGAACAGCCAACACAATATTGAAGAATGAAGTCAGAGAACTGTCACTACCTGACTTCAAGACTTACTATAAACTACAAGAAGAAGCGGTGGTGAAGAAAGTGTGGTAAAAGTGAAAAAATCAATAAATAGATCAATGCAACAAAATAAAGAGCCTGGAAATAGACCAACATAAATAAAGGCAGCTAATCATCAACAAAAAAGCAAAGGCAATACAATGGAGCAAATATAGTCTCTTCAACAAATGGTGCCAGAACAATTGGATGTCCATGTGCAAAATAATAATAATAATAATAATAATAAAATAAAATAAACAAAGACCTTATATCCTTCATAAAAATTAATCTCAAAATGGAATACAGACCTATGTGTGCAAAACTATGAAATTTCTGGAAGATAAAATAAGAGAAAATCTAAATGGCCTTGGGTTTGGCAATGACTTTTTAGATATAGCACCATAAGGCATGATCCATGAAAGAAAGAACTGATAAGCTGGACTTCGTTGAGATTAAAATTTTCTAAAAAATAAAATAGGGGTACCTGGATGGTTCAGTCAGTTAAGCATCTGACTTTGGCTCAGGTCATGATCTCACAGTCCATGATCGAGCCTTCTGTCAAACTCTGTGTTGACAGCTCAGAGCCTGGAGCCTGCTTTGATTTTGTCTCGCTCTCTCTCTGCCTCTCCCCTGTTTGTGTGCTGGCTCTCTCTCTCTCTCTCTCTCAAAAGTAAATAAACATTAAGAACATTATTTTAAAAAATAAAAATAAAATAAAAATTTCCTGCTCTGGAAAAGATTCTGTCAAGTGAATGAGAAAATAAGTCTGAGACAGAGAGAAAATACTTGCAAAAGATTTATCTGATAAAGGACTATTATCCAAAATACACAGAGAACCCTTAAAACCCAATAATAAGAAATCAAACAACCAGAATAAAAACATGGGCCAAAGACCTTAATATACACTTCACCAATAAAGATATACAGATGGCATATAAGCATATGAAAAGATCCTCCACATTATATGTCATCAGGGAAATGTAATGTAAAACAATGAGCTACCACTACACATCTATTAGGGATGCCAAAATCCGCAACACTGACAACTAATGCTGGCAAGAGATGGAAGGCAACAGCAAATCTCTTTCATTACTAGTGGGCATGGAAACTGGTTTACCCACTCTGAAAGGCAGTTTAGGGGCGCTTGGGTGGCTCAGTTGGTTAAGCGTCCAGCTTCGGCTCAGGTCATGATCTCACGGTTTGTGGGTTCAAGCTCCCATCGGGCTGTGTGCTGACAGGTAGCTCAGAGCCTGGATCCTGCTTCGGATTCTGTGTCTCCCTCTCTCTCTGACCCTCCCCTCACATGCTCTCTCTCTCTCAGAAATAAATAAAACAGTAAAAATAAATTTTAAAAAAGAAAGCCATTTTAGTGCATTTTTAGAAAATAAACATAGTTTTATCACATGATCTCACAATTTTACTCCTTGGTATTTACCCAAAGGATTTTAACAGGTCCACACAAAAATTGGTATGTGGTATTTACACTAACTTTATTTATAATTACCAAAGCTTGGAAGCAACTAAAATGCCCTTCAGTAGGTGAAAGGATAAATAAACTGTGGTACATCCAGACAATGGAACAATATTCAACACTAAAAGGAAATGAACTAGTAAGCCATAAAAACATATAGAAGAATTTTAAATGTATATTACTACATGAAAGAAACCGATATGAAAAAGCTACTACTATATGATTCCAACCATATAACATTCTGAAAATGGCAGAACTATGGAGATGGTAAAATGATCAGCAGTTGCCAGAGGTTGGGAGGGAGGAGCTGTGGCAAGAAATGAATTGGTGAAGTACAGAGGATTTTTAGGGCAGTGAAAATACTCTGATACTGCAATGATGAATACATGACATTATACATTTTTCCAAACTCAGAATATACAGTACCAAGATGAATCCTAATGTAAACTATGGAGTTCAGATGATAGTGATATGTTAATGTAGGTTTATCAGTTGCAACAAATTACTCTGAAGGAGGAGGCTAGACTTGTGAGGACAGAAAGTATATGAAAAAATTCTGTACCTTCTGCTCAATATTGCTGTGTATCTAAAACTGCTGTAAAAAATAAAGTCTTAAAATTATTCAAAAATCTACCACGAGTTGTGGGAAAAAATATGTTTAGCCACAAAACTGACATCATGAGGTCAGAGCTAGTAGACATCTACAGATCTCCCCCCTCGTGCAGTATTGTACTATGTAACTCATGGAGCAGCCTGTGAAGTCGTTATGTATACATGAAGCCATTGCATCTGTCAAAGTTTCCATGTCTGACAACCATGATCTCTTTACAGTGGTGGCCTCCATTTAGCTCCTGCTTTGCAAATCATGAGAAAGTTCCTTTTATTGGTAATTCCAACTTGGATTCATAGAAGGAAGAGGATGCTAATGAATAATTCCAGTCCTTCACATGGTGGTTATACCAAACAGGCAACAGACAATCCAGCCTACTGCATGTCCTTGTCACCTCAACATCCATACACAGCCCTTCTCATCATATGCATACAGGAAAAACAAAAAACAAAAAACTCAGCATCATGCTTCTGCCTAACTTGACACAACTACCCCTTACAAAATGCACTAGAATTATGTAAACAAAAAAGAAACCCAAAATAATTTAGATAACACCTTAACTGGAAGCAGTGAAAGTAAATTTTTCCTATTTTCACTCTAGGTTTCCTACTATATTTGATATTATCTCACAGATGCTCTAGTCATCAAAATAAACCAATAAAATTTAAATAGCAATGGAACAAATGTTTATAAAAATTATTTTACTCTACTTGTTATTTCTTTATAAATCTTTATCAGCATGCCCATCTGAAAATAATTTTTGGTACTGTTTTTATTATTTCATTTTTTAAGTAATATGGCTTCCAAAGCAAACTGAGATTGGATATTTTATAGTGGAAATTCAAATAAATATTTTATTGTAGGTGTTTTTCTCTGTCTTGTAGTATAGGATCCATCACTCACACCACACTGCCTTACCTACATAGACATCTCCAAAGAGCCATGCCTGCTTTTTTCCTTGCCTGATGGCTCATTCACAGTGGATACGCCATAATTGATAGATTGATGGAGAGATGGATAGATGGATGAATCAAGTAATTGATCAATCGACGGATAATTTAAGATTGCTATATATTCTATTTATAATTGTCTTACCTCCTTTTGTTCCTTTAGAGCTTTACAATATCATCTCTTCTTCCTTTCAAATAACTCACAAGTGGATCAACTTATTAATTATGAAGTTAAAAATTAATGATTCTGCTTGCTAAAAGCTTAATGCTTATGACAATAAGAGCCATAAAATTACAGATATCATCTTTGGATGTAATATTACTATTACAGCTAACAAGAACTATGTTTACCATTTTGATGTAATAAAGCTATTAAATTTAAGAACTCTTTTTAACAGTTTTTTGAGGAACAGAATATGGCTAATCCTGTTTAACTTTCTTCACTTTTTTTTTTTTTTGGTTCCCTGATCTTTTAGTGTAATGAAAATGCATTAAAAAGATATTCACCACTAGTCCATCAATCCTTCTCTCCATACCCTGTGTTCTTGGCTCTGTGTATGCATAAATGCAATTAGAGAATGTTTGGGGCAGGTATGGTGACTATTCACTTGATACAATTTACTTACACCATCCTACATTCTTCTACATTCTTCATTTTTCTCAATTAAAAATATGTTCACTTTTCCTTTTTTCTTTTGAGGTTTCTTCCCCACTCTACATTTCTCTTTTTTTTTCCTTTTAGTAGCAGTTTCTCACTGTTTCACTTTCATGGAATAGTCTTTTATATATCTAGGCTATCTTATATGTCCATTATATACTATGTCAATTCAGTACTTATTTTTTTCTTATATACCATTTTTCTGAGATTATACATAAATATTTCACTTAAGTAACTTTTTCTCCAACCTAACCATCAATTGGCTATTAATGCCCTCTCAAAAAAATCGTACATAGTTTTGGTTTTCATTCTAAGTACTCTCACAACAGAATATTTCTAACAATTTTAAAGCTTTCCAATTAAGAATTTGGTGTCAGCTACTCTATAAAAATTAGTCTATCTTTACATCAAAAGCAACATTGTTTTCTTCTTAAACCATTTCCAAAATTAGATGTTCTCTTTTGACCATATGTTATCAGTGTATTATAACAAATACCAGGCATACACTGAAATGCTATTTTCCTTTGTTGTATTTAGAAATCAGAAGTATCTATTTATAGATGGTTCAATTCTCTAAATTCACATAGCTATTTACTCTTGTGTTTTGGTATTTGGCAATACACTAGGCTAAGCTACTCACTAGTTTAAAGGAATTAAGTATATGAAATGAATAACAAGTAATATATATCTAATGTGTCTATAGGATATTTAATATGAAATATGTAAATAAAAATATGACAGCATAAATCATAACTGTGGGCTAAAACAAACTTGGCTAGCCATTGTCCTTTGCCAAGAACAAACATCTGAAACACTTAATAGGTAGAATGCTTGGGGTGAGTAGGGTAGGAACTTCTTTTTCTTCTAATAAAAGTCCACTGAAAGTCCAACTTCAACTGAATTGTTATTATTGGGAAAATATTTTAGTACTGAGAATATGTTCATAAACATATTCTACAAAAAGATGTTACATAACATTATAGGCATATTCTTTATAATGTTCTCTCTTCTTTATTTTGGGCTTAGGGGTGACCTAAAATTCTGTTTTTGGGGAATGAATGCTTTCCAGTTGACTTGCTCTCCAATTTGACATACGGTTTTGAAGTAACTCCTCCAAATTCCACAAGCTCTTTTTAAGTTCCTAACAGAATAGATCAACAGATTTCCTTCCTAGTTGGAGTTACAAACTCTCATCCAATTACCTAGATGTATGTTCTCCCAAATCCTAGGTGACTTCTTAGATCCCTCAAGTCTTTTCTTTCCCATAAATACCAGCTTTCTGCTGCCCTCTCCTGGCCGACTATGGCATATAGACATTTATAATCCTGAGTTTTTCTTTAGGAGGAAGTACAATTATTCTAAAAATTTAATGTGTAACAAAATCTCCCTAGAGCTTGTGAATAAAATTTAAGTTATGAAGCCTATATCACCCAGAGATTACAATATTGGGTTTCTGAGGTTTCTAAATGTTCACCTTTAATAGACAGTATTATTCTGATTCATATAAACAATAAACTACACTAAAAATCTCTGGAATAGGCAAATTAGACTCAAGATCTTGGCTACAACATTTTGATTGTAAGAACAAGCCTTGATGATATTAATTTAGCAAAGAAGTTATTTGTATGTTTTTCAGTTATTTATTTTTAATATAATAGCTAAACATAATTATTTTAGATTTATGTATTCAAAATTAGAGCAAAATTTAAAGGAATATAAATACCTAGGTACAAGTAGATACAATGGCTTCTAACTTTTTTTTTTTAATATTTTTATTTATTTCTAGGAGAGAGAGAGAGAAAGAGACAGCGTGAGCAGGGGAGGGTCAGAGAGAGAGGGAGTCACAGACTCTGAAACAGGCTCCAGGCTCTGAGCTGGCAGTCAGCACAGAGCCCGACGCGGGGCTCGAACCCAGGAACCGCGAGATCATGACCTAAGCGAAAGTCGGACGCTTAACCGACTAAGCCACCCAGGCGCCCCACAATGGCTTCTAACTTTTATATGTCAACTCTATTTATTTATTCTAAAAGTTATCTCCTCTGGCTCAATTTTGAATTTGGCTGGTAATTATGACATATCACCTCTGTCTTGCTACAATCAAATAATTCTAATACATCTCACTGATCTTATCTGATATATTGGGTCTTTAAAGATTGAATCTATCTAAAAAATTTTAAAAAACAAAAACTGGTCAAATGAGCAAATAATAGGCACAATACCAAATTCCTTTTTCACTGGTGCCTGTAACATTTTCTGCCTCAATCTCTAAATTTGCAAACCATAACCTGAGTCTCATGTCAGAATTATCTAAGTACTTTAAGAATAATCCATTTTTTGGGACCCACTCTTGGGGTCCCCCCTCAGCCTCATTTTCATTTACTGTTATTTCTATGTTGAAAGTACTGATAGAATGTGCTATTTCTAAATATAGGCAAAAACTGATTGGAAGATATTTACAGTTTAGATAAAGCTGGTTGGCTCAGGATTAAAGGAGAAAAAAATACCAATGAAGTAGTCTGCTCTTCTTTTATCATTAATCATTAGAAGTCTGATGTTTTCCAAAATATTGCTAGTCAAAGGATCGTTGAGTCCTTGTTTTGTTTTGTTTCCTTATCTCGAAAGCAGTTGAGAAAATAAAAAGAATACTACAACTGTTTTTTTTCCTCTGTCCATTGTTTTTACTAATAACATATAGTCACTCTATTTTCCTACTTCTGATTCTGGAATTGAAATATATTTTTAGTTAGTCTTAACTTGCATAACATATCTGATACGCAACTATACGGTACAAAGGATTGGAAACAAATACGTCATCATATAAAAATGAAATTCTAAAATAATTATTATACAGTTTAAGTGTTGAATAAATCATCAATGGGAAGTAAAATGCTCATATGTCACATATGAGCAAAGAAGCTTTCTGAGTTTGGCTCATCAGTATGAATTTGTCTAAAATATGCATTTAATATTTTAAAATAAAATAGAAATCTAAATAGTCATCAGTTTCTAAAGCTAGAATAAGCTTACAACTTATGAATTAAACAAAGGGGTACACTTCTGATACCTGTTGTCACTAAATAACAAACTGCACGTTGTAATATAAAGGTAATGCCTATCTAAATTTACAACTTGGAAGTATCATAGAAATGTTAAAATTCTACCTTCATTCTTTAAATAATTTAGATTGTAAAAGAGAGAAGAAAACTCATCAGATTTGTATGTTTGTACTTGAGTCTTGATTTAATGTACATTTTTAATTGAAGGAGATAAATTTAAGTAGAAATTTGGACTGCCTTTTATGTAACAAAATCTGGCTGTGAGAAGGCCCTTATCATAAATCCTGTAGCCAGTCCTTTCCAGAGACAAGTACACACACATGAGCTACAGAAATTGTTATATGTAGTGGTTTGTATACCCTCTCTCTTAGGGGTAGTAAACCCACATTTGTGTACAAAGTTCTCAAAGAGCATGCTTGTCATGAGACCATTGGAAAAGTGGGCGTGTTACCCCCAGAGAGTCAGGGAATTTAAGAAGAAAAAAAAGGAAGTATATTTAAGCTGAATAACGAGAGACAGTGGAAGGCCTTATTTCCCGAATACTATTACAATCACAATTTTTTTGGTGCAAGGAATTTGCTATGGAAAATTTGCTCATTTCCCACATGCCAGAGTGGTGACAAGAGGACTACATGGCATATTAACTATAGGTAATTTTCCAGAAATGATAGGGAGACCTCACGATTCTCAAATGTTACGAACCGTATTTAACTAAATTTCTGGATCACAGAAGGGTGCCAGCTTACAACTGGTTTAATAGCAGATTAACATGATACTTTTAGATTACGTAAAATTCATTTACTTGTTTTCTTATGCAACACAGCCAACGGTGGTGTATATAGTCACTGAAATACTTCCCCCCACACACATGTCTTAAAGAAGTGTATTCCTAAAATGGCTTTAACTCCCTGAAAATGCGGAGAGCCTGGAAAACAGAGTTCTGTTGAACCTTGACATCTGCAGATGTTATACCACCAAGTGCTAAAGCCTCTAGCTTAAATGAAGTAGGGAACTTGAACTGGGGGATACAAGCCTGTGACAATATAGAATCTCAATACAAATGAGGTGTCTGATTGTCCATTCCCTATCTACTGTCAGAAAACTCTTCTCTTCCCAGGTAGATTTTATCTCTATCCTCCACATCCCGTCTAACTTTCGTAAAAAGGGTTATCTGTACCTGTGTCCATTTCTCTTTTCTATTCTTTCATCAACCCACTGCAATTTTTTACTTCCCATTATATCTTTAAAATATATTTAACAAGGTGATCAATGATTACTATGGGATTTCTTTTAACTTGTGTTTTTTTTTTTTCTTTAGAATTTTCTCTTCTATCTACTTTTCTACACAGCCCTCATTTTTTTTTTCTACCTCTTCTCACTTCTTTTTCAGCTCTACCAAATCATTTTTGTTTACCTGATACAGTATTTAAATTCAGGATCCCGGTTCATGAATCAGCAAACTATGACTTATGAGTCAAATCCAACTTACTTTCTGATTTTATAAATAAAGTATTTGTGTGTAAATAAAGTTTGTTGGAACAAAGCTAGGTTAATTAATTTATGTATTGTCTATGGTCAATTTGGCATAACAGTGTCAAGATGTGTAGTTGTGGCAGAGCCCACCTAGCCTTCAAAGCCTAAAATATTTACTATATACATACTCCTTCACAGAAAAAAAATATCTTTAGCCCAGTCCTAGATATTGGACCTTAGATCTGTTTTCTGGTGTTTTTTAAATCATTTTTATAAAACATCACATTGACTCCCCAGCCTCCAAATTGTATCTATACACAGGATGACTTTGAAGTTTCATGTTTATATCTAGCTACATATTTGCTACTTCTAATGGAATGTCTCAAACTCAGACTCAAAACTGAATTTATAATCCCACACATACACACGAAGCTGACCAAATCAGTTCCCACTCTTAGTGAATGCCACCACCAATATTCAATTGCTTAAGTCAGAAATCTGCCATTTACAACAGCTTTCTCTCTCTTCACCATGCCTAAGGCAACCAGTACGAAGTCTACTTTTTAATATCTCAAAGCTATTTAATTGTACCCGTAACTCCATCTCCATATAAGTACTCCTAATCTCTCACCTGGACTCTTGTAATAGCCTCCTAATTCCCAGGGTTCCTTATTTCCACTGAAATTTCTACTACTCTATCTTCTCTATATAGAACAAAGGGATATTTTTTTTTCCAAGATGTGAACCAAAGTTGGTGCCTGGGTGACTCAGTCGGTTAAGCGTCTGACTTTGATCTCTGTGGTTTGTGAGTTAGAGCCCGGCATCCAGCTCTGTGCTGACAGCTCAGAGCCTGGAGCCTGCTTCAGATTCTGTCTCCCTCTCTCTCTGCCCCTCCCCCGCTCATGCTCTGCTCTGTCTCTCTCCCCCTCTCAAAAATAAATAAACACAAATTTTTTAAATGTGTAACTTAGTATTAACCACACACTGCAAGATGTAATTATAGTTAACATACTTATGGTATGCCAATTTGTTTTTTCGTTTTGTTTTGTTTTGCTTCCACTATGGGGAGAATATATGGCTTATAGAATTCAGATATTTAGGAAATATCTAAAATAATTCCACACTAATAGTAAAACTTTCAAACCACTACCTAAATGGTCTAGTGATATACAGCTACATATTCAATGGTAAGTTCTATATATAACTTACATAGCATTCATGGTAGAATGCTTTATTTATAAAGCCAAAGTACCATTGCAAACTATTCTAGCAGGTATTATAAATTCCCCCAAATTTAATCTTTCTGGATTACTCTTAGCATTCCTACACTTTCCAACATGTGTGTTTCTAATAGGCTATTATATATCAAATATAAATGTAAAAGACAAAAAGAAAAAAAAAACCTGCCCAGCATCCTGTCCACAGTAACAGGTGAGTTTTACACATATTAAATGTGGAATTTATCAAAGCAGTCGCCACTTCCTTTCCCCTGGATCCTGGCATATAACTATATCTGTGTTAGCCCATTCCTAAACTTCCACATCATTTTCATAAAATGGCAGGATCTAAATTACACACTGAAATCTGGGTAGGTATCTCCAATAATGCCACAAGTAACATTATATTCGATGTCTACAATGCAAAATAAGCAACTTGTCATTATATAATGAGCTTAAACAGTTATTTTTGGTGACCTACTATGCAGGACCACCCAACACTATCTCCCTTTTCTCTTGCTTCCAAATTTATCCTATGTCTCATCAATCCCTAGGGACAAATGCTACATGATTTAAGTGGCACAAGCCTATTCCTATGCCTCCAGGAATAAAGTCACTTGCTTCTCTTCTGATTGCCTGAGTTTAAACATATGCCCAATGGTTGAGAAACTTCTAGTAGCTACAAAAAAATGGGCTGAGACCAATTAAGCTTGCCATATCAATAGTGAATCTAAGCCTCCATATAAGTTTAATTAATTACTCATTCACTCATTCGGTAAGTATGTGGAGTTCTATTATATGCCAAGCTCTTTTCTAAATTTGAGGTATAGAACAAGAAAACAGAAAATAAAGAGAAGGGGAAAATCTCTAATTTTATGGTGGAAGGAAACAGAGAATATATACATGCATAAGTCAAACATATAACATGCAAGTTGTAATAACTGTTTTGGGAAAAACATAAAACAGGAAGGAAGAGGTAAGGGGTGCTTACTCCTAAGCACTCCTAAGTGTGAAGGGGACAAGTGATTTTATTAAATTGGGGGAAAAAAGGTCCTGGTCAATAGAACATTGGTGATGGGCACTTCAGTGTGCTCAGAAATATCATGAAGACTAATTAAGTCTAGAGCAGTTTCAGCAAGGGAGAGAATAAGAAAAGGCATCATCAGAGGGAAACAGGATAGATTATGCAGGGCTTTGGAGGACATTATGTGGCTATAGGCTTTTCTTCTGGGTGAGATGAGAAGTTATGGGGATTTTAAACAGAATATCTTTAATATGATATGTTTTTTAAAGGACCACTCTAGATCCTGTGTCTATAGAAAGAAAAGGGTGGAATGAATAAAACAAGTTAAAAAGCTATTGCAAACTTCTGCTAAGAGATGATAGTGGCTTATATCATGTGCAATGGTGGAAATGAGGTTAAGTATTTAAAGACTGGATAAATCTTGAAAGTTGGGTCAATAGGACATGCAACTACAATAGATGTTAAATATAAAATAAAGAGAAATCAAGGATGTTGCTGGCATGAACGAATTGGAAAGATGGATTTGACAATAACTGAGAATAGAAAGACAGACTTTGGGGCAAGGTAAAGGGTTTCATTTTGGACATGTTAATTTTGAAACAACTATTATATCTCCTCTAGAATTGTTGTGTGCACTTTTGGAGATGAGAGTCTAAAGTTAAAATGACAGCATCTATATGGAGATATAAATTCAAGAGTCCTTAGAGCGATGAGGTATGAGGAAAACGTAGAGTCAAGAATACAAGTGAAGATTGCATTTTGGAAAGGAAAGAGTGACCAGTTCTTTTAATTCCTTCTGATAGGTCAACTAAGATAAACATTACAATCACCATTAGACTTAACAACCTGGAAATCATTGGTGATTTTGAGAAGCATATTTTCTATAGAATGGTGGGTTTAAAAGCCTGATTTAAATAGTTTGTGAAAAAGAAAGTACAGGCAGCACTTTGGAGGAGTTTTTGCTGTAAAGTGATAGATAATAATGGGTCAATAACTGAAGGGAAATGTGGGATGTTAAGAAGGATTTTCCCATAAAAAACTGAATCATGATTAGTTGCATTAAAATGCTTTTGTAGTGAGGACAAACGGATGATGTGGAGATTAAAGAAAAGACTGTCTTTTGGTAGGTGAGATGGAGCTAGACCCTGATGAAATAGAATGTTGCACTAGATAGGAACACAGAAGCATCCATATTAATAGGAGGAAAGTCAGAGTATAAGACCATAAGAATAAGCAAACATATAATATGTGTTAATATACTTGGAGGGGGGTTTTGAACATTCTCTTCTCAGTGAAACAGGAAGAAAAAAATTCACTGGGGATAACAACAGGGGGTGTGTTAAAGACTCAAAGAGAAATTATAGGATATGAAATCATTTTCTAAATTTTTAATGTTTATTTGTATTTGAGAGAGAGAGAGCGAGAGAGAGCAGGGGAGATGCTGAGAGAGACAGAGACAGAATCCCAAACAGGCTCCAGGCTCTGAGCTGTCAGCACAGAGCCCAAAACGGGGCTCAAACCCACAAGCCCTGAGGTCACCACCTGAACCAAAGTCAAAAGCTTAACCAAGCAAGCCACCCAAGTGGCCCCTGAAGTAGTTTTCTGAAAGGACAAGAGTAGCTGCTGGGAGTAGCTGTGACTGGTCTCGCTGGATGACAGTCACAGTGAGAAAACAGCAGGGCTTGCACAGCTCCTGCCATGAGAAACGAAAACTGGTATCTCCTTCTGCTATTACTGGCTCATGTTGGAAATGAGGCTGCTGGTATTGACCAGGCCTCACAATATTCCAGATCAGACCGATATTCCCCACAAAGATTCCTCATAAGGAAAAGCATATTCCTGCGTTTTCAAAAGAGATTTCAGATGAAAGCACTGTGGATGACTGTCAAAAGGCTCTTCCTATGGGCCTTGCAGATCCAAGACGTAGATAATAAAGGGGGGTAAGAACACAAGAGTTACAACTGAGCCTGGTCCTGAGATAAAGCGCCTAATTTAGAGTTAAGGACAGATATTCACCCCCACCCAATTGTTTCTGCTTGGGGGGTGAGGGGGTGGGGGTGGGGGGCAGCAAGGCATCTTGTGATCAGTATTCCAGTGACTTATTATGGCCTTGAATATGCTGATTGCACCCTCACAAGGAACCTTTAATAGGAGCAAACATTGTGTTTCCTGAAAGACCTGTTTTCTTAATACTTCTCCTTAAACAAACAAGCTATTGACCCCTGCTCACAAAGAACTAACTTCAGCCTTTTTATGCTAAAAACATTGTCTTATATGCTAAAGATACCTTCCTTCCCCATAGGATAAGCATCTAAATCACCTATCTCAATCACTATTGATAGAGGTTATGCGGGAGTCTTCTACAAATCTATGTTCTGGGAAATTCTTACATATCAAAGAAGTTTGTCATCAGAAATCATTGTCTAAGGCACATGCCACTTCTGTGCCGTCCCCCAAACACTTAATTACAAAATAAAGTTGAGACCCAGTCAGGGCAGAGATGCCTGTCTCATGACCACAAAGATTCTCATGGCTCTCTCATCCCTCCCTCGCTGACACTGTCCATTCTTCAGGGACCCCTGGACCCAGCCAGAGCCGGCCTCTGGCAGGTAGCAATATCATCTGGTGCCATTGAGAGCCCAATGGTAATTAGTATTTGGTTTTCTCTAAGGTGGTGATTCTGCCATGTACCTACAAAATGGGAAGAAAAGGGCAAGGAATTTCAATGAGTATGGAAGGAAGTGATTATAATGATGAACCATGGAAGTTAAGTTGTGCATGATGATGGGAATAAATCATTTCTGCTCAGCTTTTAAATCAAAGCTTAACAAATTTTATTTATTCAGGTGCTGTCATGGTATTTATACGCTAGTAAGTTTCTAATAGGAGAAGCAGGTATTAATAAACTAATCAAAGAAAAAAAAACATAGTAAAGTTACTGCGGTAATAAATATGATAAAGAAAATGTGCATGTTCCTATGAAAGCATATAATAGGAGAATTTAAACATTTTGGTACTCCAGGAAACTCTTGGCAGTCACATTGTTGTTTGAAGAATAAGTAGAAATTGATACCAAAAAAAAAAAAAAAAAAAAAAGAGCAGGGAGGGGAGCTCAGGGTAATGGAGTTTCAGAAATAGACAACAGCACAGGCAAATACACTGTAGTAGGAGAGAGTGTGGCATTTATCAAGGAATGAAAAAATCTGGAGATATGAGAGTAAAAAGGATCAAGTTTCAGGATGAGGCTTAAGACATAGAAAGAAGTCAGATAATACAGAGCCTTACAATTAGGGTAGGCAAATAACTTATTTTCCAAACTATGTACCCCTATGAATGAAATGGCTTGTGAATGAAACAATTATACTACCAGGATCACAGATAGGAATGGAACTGTGTTGGACAATGAAGCATGTAGTCAACTCACTCACATAGCATGAACAGGCCCTAATAGTTTATACGCAGAGGAATAAGAAGTCACTGAGCATTCGTATTGCAGAGACATGATATAAACATACTTGAATTTGCAAAGATCACTTTGGCCACAGTGTAGAGATTAAAATGAATAAACTGCAGATTGCTTTTCAAAAAGTACTTTAACCAGATCATACATGAAATAATGGAAGAGTGCTGATGGAAATCGAAAGAAAGGACAATTCAAGGTACATTTAATAGGTAAAATTGACCCAACTTTGGAAAAGTATGGTGTTAAAAGTTGTTTAACAGACTACTGCATTTATGGCATCAATAATTGGATGAGTTGTGGAAATATTTCCTGCAATAGGGAATATTAAAGAAGAATAAAATTAGGAGAGAGGTTATAAGCCCAATTTTTTTTTACAAATAGTTTATTGTCAAGTTGGTTTCGATATAACACCCAGTGCTCATCCCCACAAGTGCCCCTCTCCGTGCCCACCCCCTCCTCCCCCCCCACATCCATCAGTCCTCAGTTTGTTTCTCAGCATTCAAGAGTCTCTCATGGTTTGCCTCTCCCCCTTTCCCCCACTATTTCCCCCCTTCTTCTCCCCCATTGTCCTCTGTTAAGTTCCACATAATCCTCCTATACGTGCAAACATATGATATTTGTCCTTCTCTGCCTGACTTATTTCGCTCAGCATAACACCCTCAAGGTCCATCCATGTTGCTACACATGGCCAGATTTCATTCTTTCTCATTGCCATGTAGTATTCCATGGTCTAGATAAACCACATCTTCTTGATCCATTAATCCGTTGATGGACACTTAGGCTCTTTCCATGTTTTGGCTATTGTTGAGAGTGCTGCTATGAACATTGGGGTCCATGTGCTCCTATGCCTCAGCATTTCTATATCCCTTGGGTAAATTCCTAGCAGTGCTATTGCTGGGTCCTAGGGGAGTTCTATTGTTAATTTTTTGAGGAACCTCCACACTGTTTTCCAGAGGGGCTGCACCAGTTTACATTCCCACCAACAGTGTAGGAGGGTGCCCGTTTCTCCACATCCTCGCCAGCATCTCGTGTTCTCTGATTTGCTCATTTTAGCCACTCTGACTGGTGTGAGGTGGTGTCTCAGTGTCGTTTTGATTTGTATTTCCCTGATGAGTAGGGATGCTGAGCATCATTTCATGTGTTTGTTGGCCATCTGGATGTCCTCTTTGGAGAAGTGTCTGTTCATATCTTCTGCCCATTTCTTCACTGGGTTGTTTGTTTTTTGGATGTGTAGTTTGGTGAGTTCCTTATAGATTCTGGATATCAACCCTTTATCTGATATGTCATTTGCAACTATCTTTTCCCATTCCATTGGTTGTCTATTAGTTTTGTGGGTTGTTTCCTTTTCCGTGCAGAAGCTTTTAATCTTGATAAGGCCCCAATCGTTTATTTTTGCTCTTGATTCCCTTGCTTTGGGGGATGTGTCAAGTAAGAGGTTGCTTCAGTGGAAGTCAAAGAGCTTGTTTCCTGCTTTCTCCTCTAGGGTTTTGATGGTTTCCTGTCTCACATTCAGGTCCTTTATCCATTTTGAGTTTATTTTTGTGCATGGTGTGAGAAATTGATCTAGTTTCATCCTTCTGCATGTTGCTGTCCAGTTCTCCCAACACCATCTGTTAAAGAGGCTGTCTTTTTTCCAAGTTATAAGCCCAATTTTGAAAATGTTGATTTGGGGATATTCTTGAAATATCCAGAAATAGATGTTTAGTAACCATTGGATATATGTGTGCAGCAAATAAACTTGGATTTAATGCTATATTTTTATCTGCTTCTTACATCAAATTAATATCCAATTCTAAAGAGTAGAGATTTCCAAAATGCTAAGAAACTTAATCTCTAATCGTTTTGCTATTTTCTTGGACTATCAGGTTTTACTGACCTTTGCTTCACATATCGAACCACCTTTCCTCTCCACTCACAACCCCCATCACACACCTACACCCTGAACTCCTGGCAACCAACGATCCCTTTTATGTCTCTATAGCTTTGCTTTTTAACAAACTATCTCAGGAACAGAATTATTGAGTAGTTAGCCCTTTCAGACAGACTTCTTATCTAAAAATATGCACCGAAGTTTATCCACGATTTACATGGCTTAACACAGCTAATTCGTTTCATCAGTAAATTATATTACATTATGTGATATACATAATAATATATTGTGTAATACAGTACAGATGCATCAATGTTTATTTGTTCACCTATTGAAGGACATATTGTTTGCTTCCATTTTGGGTTATTATCAATAAAGCCTCTACAAACATTAACGTGTAGATTTTTATGCAAAAATACATTTTCTAATCAGTTAGGTAAACTCCTCGGAGCATGATGGATGGATTGTATGATAAAACTATGTTTAATTTAGCTTTGTAAGAAAACAGCAAACAGTCTTCCAAAGTGGCTGTACATTTTGTATTCCTGCCAGCAGTGAATGAATTTCTCTTGCTGTGTATCATCACTAAGTATGAATTTGTCCTCTTAGAGGATTTTACCCTTTCTCATAGTTGGTTAGTTCTATCTCATTGGTTTAATTTGCAATACCATAATTTCAAATGATGTCGAGCATCCTTTCATATGCATCTTTGATAAATGTATACCTTCTTTGGTGAAGTGTCTGCTCAGATTTTTGTCCATTTTAATTGGATTATTTGTCTTCTTATTGTTGAATTTTAAGAGATTTTTAAAAATACATTTTGGGTCAAGTCCTTTATCAGTTATGTGTTTTGCAAGTATTTTCTCTAAGTTTCTGTTTTGTCTTTTGATTCTTTTCATAGATTCTTTCAGAATATACAGGGCTTTTGTTTTTGTTTTTAAGTCAAGTCTGATTTATCGGCTTTTTTTTTTTTTCCTATGACCTATGTTTTCATATTTTATCTAAAACTTCATCAACACTCCCAAGGTCTCCTTCTAGAAGTTTCACTGTTTGCATTTTACACTTAGGTCTATATTCTGAGTTAAATCTGATGAAAGGTCTAAGATCTGTGTCTAGGTTCAATTCTTGCAAGTGGATATTCATTTGTCTCAATACTATTTGTTGAAAAGAATTTTTTTCTCCAACTTTGAAACAAATTTCAATTTCCTTGAATTGACTTTATAGTTTTTACAGGCCAGATGAATATATTTGTGTATGGCTATTTCTGAGCTCTCTATTCTAGTGCATTGATGTATGCATTGATCACTTTGCCAGTATCACACTTTCAAATACTGTAACTTCAAAAAAGGTCTTGAAATTAGGTAATGTGACTCCTCTAACTTTGTTTGTTTGTTTTTTTTCAGTACTGTGTTGAGCATTTTATGTCTCTTACTTTCTATAAGAACTTGAAAATCTGTTTGCTTTTATCTAGAAATTAGTTTGCTAAGATTTTAATTGGAATTATATTGAATCTATAGGTGAAATTGGAGGAAATATTAACAATCTTAATGATATTGAATCTTCTCAGGCATTGGAATTATTTATCTGAATATTCTTTGATTTCTTTTATCAGTATTACATAGGTTTCCATATTTAGGTATTCAGGTCCTGTCTATATTTTGTTAGATTTACACCCTAGTATCTCTCTTTTATTTATTTATATTTTTGGTGCTATCATAAGTGGTGTTGTTTTTTTAAATGTAATTTCAAAGTGTAATCATCAGTGTTGGTATATAGAAAAACAAGTGACTCACATATTATCTAATATCTTTCAATCTTGGTATCCTTATTAGTTCCAGGAGTTTTGTACATACTGTGATATCTCTAGATAGACAATGAATAAAGACAATTTTATTTCTTCCATTTCAATCTGCATGTTTTATTTATTTTCTTATCTTCATGCTCTAGCTGCGACTTTCAGTAAGGTGAGGCCATGCTGGCCTTGTTATTTATCTTTGGGAGAAAGCAGCCAGCCTCTCATCATTAAATATGACATTAGGTGTAGTTTTTATTTAGTATGTTATTTTTCAAAATGATGAATATCTTCTTCTTAGTATGCTGAAAGATTTTCTAAATCATGAATAGATGTTAGATTTTATCAAGTTATTTTTCACTGTCACTTGATATAACAATATGGTTTTCTCCTTCAGTCTATGTATATGGTAAGTTGAATTGATTTACTTTCAAATTTTAAAATTCCAGGGGCACCTGTGTGGCTCAGTCAGTTAAGCGTCCAACTTCGGCTCAGGTCATGGTCTCACAGTTCATCGGTTCAAGCCCGCATTGGACTCTGTGCTGACAGCCAGCTCATAGCCTGGAGCCTGTTTCAGATTCTGTATCTACCTCTCTCTCTGACACCCCCTGCTCACACTGTCTCTCTCTCACTCTTTCTCTCTCTCTCTTTCAGAAATAAATAAAACATTAAATTAAAAAAAAAAAATCCCAGGCTTTTAAAATTACACATCACTTATTTCTGCTATGTAATTTTTAATAACTCTTTGTTAGATATTTTGCTAGGGATTGTTGCATCTATGGTCATGAGTGATATTGGCTTGTAGTTTTCCTTTCTTGCAATGTCTTTATCTGATTTTGACATTATAACACTGACCTCACAGAATGAGTTAGGAAGTGGTGCCCTAGCTTCTATCTTCTGAAAGACATTGTGGAGAATGGATATATATTTTCTTTAAATGTTTGGGAAGATAATTAAGTAAAAACATCAGACCCAGAGCTTTCCTTTTTGGAAGTTTATTATTTGTTGATTCAATTTATTTAATAATAAGAGGGCAATTTATGTTATCTATTTCTTCTGTGTCAGTTTTGATTCTTTGTTTCTTTCAAGGAATTGGTCTATTGAATCTAAGTTATCAATTTGTAGACATAGAGGTGTCCAGTCTTTTCCTTTATTATCCTTTAATATCCATAGGATCACTAGTGATGACTTCCCTTTATGATATTGACAATTTGTGTCACTTTTCTCTGTTCTCTTAGTCTAGCTATAGGTCTATCAAGTTTATTGATTTTTCAAACACTAGCTGTTGGTATTGATTTTGCTATTGTTCTTTATGTATGTTGTACATTTCATGTTTTTTGCTCATTTTTCTATTATTTCCTACTTCTGCTTGATATATGCTTCAATTTCTCTTCTTTTTCTAGTTTCCTAAGAAAGGTTAATTTATTTTATATCCTTCTCTTTCTAATATATTAACTTAATGCTACAAATTTCCCTCTTAACACTGCTTTGTGCATTCCACAAACTTTAATAAGTTGTATCTTTATATTGATAGAGTTCAAAATATTTTTTAAATTTCCCTTGAAACCCTTTCTTTGACTCATAGATTGATTATGTCATTAATTTCCACATATTTAAGAATTTTCCAACTATCTTGTTATTATTTTTAGTTTTGTGGTTAGAATATATTTAGTGTGTTTTTCTTTTACCATCTATTTATTTTTGAGAGAGATAGAGCACGAGTGGGGGAAGGGCAGAGAAAGAGGGAGACACAGAATCCAAAGCAAGCTCCAGGTTCTGAACTGTCAGCACAGAGCCCAGTGTGGGGCTCATAGCCACAAACCACAAGATCATGACCTGAGCTGAAGTGAGACACTCCCGACTGAGCCACCTAGGCACTCCAGTATGAATTTTATTATTTTAAATTGTATCCTATATTATAGCCCAAAATGTAGTGAATATAGTGAACCATTCAAGTGAGCTTAAGAATAAAGCTTACTGTGCTCTTATTTGATGGAATATTCTATAAATGTCATTCAGATCATATTAATTGATAGTGCTGTTAATGCCATCTATATCCTAATTTTCTTTCTGCCAAATCTATCAATTACTTACAAGAATGTTGGAATCTCCACCTATAATTTGCCTATTTCTCCTTTCAGTTCTATCAATTTCGCTTCATATATTTTGATGTATAGTTATTAAATTCATGCACATTAAGGGTTTTTATCCCTTTTTTTGAGAATTGACCCTTTTATGATCATCCCTGATAATATTCCATGTTAAGTGTACATTGTTTGCAATTAATATAGCTAATTTAGCTTTCTTTTGATTAGTGTTAGCATGCTATATCTTTTATCACCCATTTACTTTTAACTTATCTCTGTTTTATTATTTAAATTGGGTATCTTATAGACAACATGTAATTGGGTCTTGTCTTTTTTGTCTAGCCTGACAATATCTTTTAATTAATACATTTATACTATTCACATTTAAAGTGAATGATGATATATATGATTTAATTAATATATACCATATGTGTTACTGTTTTCTATTTTTTTTCCATTTGGGCGTTTTTTTTTTATGTTTCCACCTCTTTTTCATCTGTCTCTAGTTTTATGAATATTTAAATGATTGCATTTTATCTCCTATTTGATATTATACTCCTTTTTGTAAGTAACTAGTGGCTTCCCTACAGTTTACAACACATGTTTTAATCTAATAAAAGTCCACCTTCAACTATCAATCTATCACTTCAGATGTTGTATAGGTACCTTTTAATAGCAGAGCTTTCACAATTTCTGTCACTCATCACTTGTAACTGTTTCCATTGATTTCACTTATCCATATACCATAATCATCCAATAAATTGTTACTATCATTATATTAAACAGCTATCTTTTATATCAAGAATAAAGAAAATCCAAGGTTTTATTTTGCTTTAACTTATGGCTTCTCCAACGTATTTCTTCTTATTGTAGATCCAGATTTATGACCTATATCATTTTCTGTCTGCCTAAAAGTTTTTTTAACATTCCTCTTTAGGGAAGATCTGCTGGCCATGAATTCTCTGTTTTTGTTTATCTGAGAAAATACATATTTATCTTTTTAGTTTGAAGATAATTTTTCTAGATAATGGTATTCTAAATTGGTACTTTAAAAAATGTTAAATATGTTATTCCATGCTTTTCTTGCTTACATTGTTTCTAATGAGAAGCCTGTTGTAGTTTTCTTGTCCTTCTAATTGGTAATGTTCACCTTCACTTTCCTTTCTGGTCTCGTCCAAGATTTTTCTGTTTAAATATTATATGCCTGGGTGTGAGGTCTTGGGTATTTATCCTTCTATAGTCCTCGTGGATCTGTTTTATGTATTTCATTAATTTTGAAATATCTTTGCCATTATTACTTCACAAATTCTTTTGTTGTCTATGTTAAGTCTACTGATGAGCCTGTTTAAGGCATTCATTATATCACTTGCAATGTTTTCAATATCTAACATTTGATTTTGTTTTTGTTTCAAGTCTTTACTTAAATTCTAGTTACCATATGGTGTAATACTGGTTTCAGGAGTAGAATTTTGTGATTAATCACTTGCATATTACACTCAGTCACTCAGTACTCATCACAAGTGCCCTCCTTAATACCCATCATCCATCTAGCCCATCCCTCACCTACCACCCCTCCAGCAACCCTCAGTTTATTCTCAATAGTTAAGAATCTCTCTTATGATATGCCTCCCAGTCCTTTTTGTTCCTTCCTCTATTTTCATCAGTTTTGTTTCTTCAATTCCACATAGAAGTGAATTCACTTGGTATTAGTCTTTCTCTGACTGACTTATTTCACTTAGCATAATACACTCTAGCTCCATCCATGTTGTTGCAACTGGCAAGATTTCATTCTTTCAAATGGCTAATATTCCACTATATATATATAATATTCCCATTACATTTATTTATATATATATATATATATATATATATATATATATCTCACCTCTCCTTTATCCATTTCATCAGGTGATAGATATTTGGGCTCTTTCCATAATTGGCTATTGTTGACAATGTTGCTATAAATATTTAGGTGCATGTGCTCCTTCAAATCAGTATTTTGTATCCTTTGGGTAAATACCTAGTAGTGAAGGTCATATTTCACATAGAAGTAGGTCATAGGGTAGTTCTATTTCTAACCTTTTGGGGAACCTCTGTTTTCCAGAGTGGCTGCTCCAGTTTGCATTCCCTCCAACAGTGTAAGAGGGCTCCCCCTTTTCTGCATCCTTGCCAACATCTGTTGTTTCTTGAGTTGTTAATTTTAGCCAAACTGACAGGTATGAGGTGGTATCTTATAATAGCTTTGATTTCTATTTTCCTGATGATGAGTGATGTTGAACATCTTTTCATGTGTATATCAGCCACCTGTATGTCTTCTTTGGAAAAATGTCAATCCATGTCTTATGCCCATTTCTTAACTGGATTCTTTTAAGTTTATTTATTTTGGGAGACAGAGAGTGAGTGGGAGAGGGACAAGGAAAGAGAGGGAGAGGGAAAGAATCCCAAGGAGGATCCATATTGTCAGTGCAGAGCGCAATGCAGGTCTCAAACTCATGAACCATGAGTTCATGACCTGAGCCAAAGTCAAGAGTTAGATGCTTAACCAACCGAGCCACCCAAGTGGCCCTAGATTGTTTGTTTTTTATGTGTTAAGTTAAAATGCCTTTAGTACCCAAAGCAATGTACACATTTAATGGAATTCCTATCAAAATACCACCAGTCTTTTTCACAAAGTTAGAACAAAATTGAAGGCATCACAATTCTGGACCTCAAACTATATTACAAAGCTGTAGTCATCAAGACAGTATGATACTGGCACAAAAACAGACAGATGAATGGAACATAATAGAAAACCCAGAAATGGACCCACAATTATATGACAACCAATCATTAAGAGAGCAGGAAAGAATATCCAATAGAAAACTGTCCATTCCATGTGAATTTCACACAACCCCAAATGCGTATTCCCAGGAGGGTGTCCTAACAGTCTCGTGCAGAGCTTCGTCTATACTGCTGGAAGCACGGTGTTATCACTGCCACAGTCAGAGGAAAAATAAAAAGCACCGTTTTGGATAAAATGGCTTTGTTAGAGGACCTAAAGGCATAATGTACAGATGTATCAAGGCAGAAACAGAAGGAATAATTTTGTCATGGGAGTCCCATTAGGAGGATTTGGCAACTAAAGACTCTCTATTTTTGGATCCCACGTGGATGGAGCCCGAGAGAAGCTGTCTGAACAGCAGTACAATAGACTTGTGGACTACATCACAGAGACATCCTGTCACCTGGTCCCCAGCTGCTCTTCCATGCCAGCATGCTTGGTAGGGGCTGTGGAACCTCTCCCTTCCATGAAAGCATACCACTATATGGTGGATCCACATTTTGCTCAAGTCTTCATTAGTAAATTTGCCATGGTAAAAAATAAAGCCCTGAGGAAAAGGTTCCCTTGAGTACGCTCTGAGGTGTTGATACCCGCTTATACAACTTATTTTTTAAAAAGAAACCTAACTAGCTCTAAGAGTATCTAAGATGAACACAAGGCCAATACTTTACTATAATTATAGGTAATTTTTCAGCCTCTTCTAAAATTAATTCAGATTCTTTTCCCTAAGACTAAGAAGATACTTTAAAGTGCAATTAAAAAATAAAAACAAAAACAAAAAACAAAAAACAAAACTTTTTCCCTTCCCATTTGGCAACAGTGATTAAAAGTCTCCGTTGTCATCTCATCACACATGTATTCCCTTTTGCTCTCTAATAGTATTTGCTAAATTGTTTACTGTAATTAAGATCTGTTAACTCTGCTCTAACACAAAATGTGGTCAAGCCTTAGAATGGAGAGACTGGTTAAAATTTCATTCCCAACGGCATCTGTTTCTAGGCTAAAACATGACCTTGGCCTAATACCCTCATCTGCAAACATTTGGAATCTTTAAGTGCTTAGGATTTTTATTGTTTAACTTGTTAAATTTATTCCTTAAATGAGATGCTCTTCTTTAAGTAAAACCTGCCATGTATATTCCTACTTTAAAGCCTGCATTTTACTGAAATTTACAAGACATTCTCATGACTGTCCGTGTCCACTGTGGAAGAAATGTCTCTCCAGTTTGTGTTAGCAAGCAAGTTTAGAGTAAATCCAGTGTCCAACAAGGAAACAAAGCACCCAGACTGCTCGGGTGAGTTCCTTAGTTCCATAAATAAAACAGACAACTAGAGGGGTGCCTGGGTGGCTCAGTTGGCTAAGCGTCCGACTTCGGCTCAGGTCATGATCTCACAGTTCGTGGGTTTGAGCCCCGCATCAGGCTCTGTGCTGACAGTTAGTTCAGAGCCTGGAGCCTATTTCAGAGTCTGTAACTTCCTCTCTCTCTGACTCTCCCCTGCTCATGCTCTCTCTCTCTCAGAAATAAATAAAACATTTAAAAAAAAAAAAAAACCAGGCAACTAGGTATTCCCTTTGACAGTACCTTCTAGAAAGATTTTAGCAGGATAGTCATACTGCCCTGGGTTACTGGAGGGGAGTCAAGAACCCCAAAGTTAGCCTTAACAATGAACCAGTCCAAGTAGTTTATTCTGAATTGACTTGATCCAATACAAAAAATATTCCCAATGACTGATCTTATTTCTGCATTAAGGATGCATTTAAGTGATTAACCTCACTCTGATTAAAACATTTTTACTGACTATATCTGAATTAGGTCTACAAACTGTTAGGTACAACTGTGAGATGCTAAGAAAATTCAATTTCAAATGCCCATTAATTTTTAATTAAATCTCACATGTCATTGGGCACAGCACTCACTGTGTAGTTGCTTCTGGAAAGTCAGACTGTTAGTGAACAATTCAGGCTAAATCTGAAAAACTGATTCTTCCATTAGTTTGTTGTGTCACACTCATTTAGGATAGTGACAGTTTTGTCAACTTTGAGTAACTATTTTTAAGAATGTAAATACGTATTAATTATTGTATCTTTTATGGTCATTTGCATACTACTTCTAAGAACTGTTATATAAATTGTTGAAAATAAAAGGAATCCTTAAATTACTGACCACACACAAAGATGTATATACTGTCACCAAGTTTTTTCCAATGCAGGTTTTCACCAATTTCTGGGTTTAATATGGCTCACATTATTAGGACCCAAGAATTCTGCAGGAGTTAAAAAAGCTAAGACACAGTTTTTGTAGCACACTAATAAAGTGCCAATCAGTAATAAAATTAGCTTAGGCTAAAATAAACTTAATTTTTAAAGTTAAAAAAAAGAAAAATGTCTGTTCAACAAATAGTGTTGGGAAAACTGGACAGCAACATTCAGAAGAATGAAACTATACCACTTTATTACACCATACAGAAAAATAAATTCAAAATGGATGAAAGACCTAGATGTGATAAAGGAAACCATCAAAATTCTAGAGGAGAACATAAGCAGTAACCTCTTTAAATTGGCCACAACAATTTTTTACTAGACATGTCTCTAGAGGGAATAGAAACAAAAGAAAAATAAACTAGTAGGCCTTCATCAAGATTAAAAGTTTCTGCACAGGGAAGGAAACAATCAACAAAACTAAAAGGCAATAGGAGAAGATATTTTCAAATAATGTATCTTTTAAAGGGTTAGAATACAAAATCTATAAAGGACGTTTTATTTTAATTACTTGTTAGAGTTACTATCTCTCTGCTCACATTACTCATTTTTTCTGATATACTGTGTAGTCTTTCAATTAGAGCCCATTTGTTGACATTCACAAATGTTTCTCCAGTGGTATAGCCTTTGCCTTTGTCTCCAAACTCTTCCCTGAATGTAGCATCTCTAATCTGTTTCCTTGAATCCCTGATATCTCTTGACTATCTTCTCCCATAAAAAAATATCTTATTTTATAAGAAAATAAAGAAAAAAACCTAGAGGAGGCAGAAATTGGAGAAATTCCCTTCCTCCAGCTAAGATAAGGCTCTAGCAAAGTTTCTCCTGTGGGACAATAGTTTTTTGTTAAGGAGAAGGCTCAAGGATATTTTACAGTGATTTCTCTATTCCTCCTTGCTGGGATCTTTCTTGAATCTTCCTCATGAGTACCTGATAAGGCTCTTTGAGAGAAAATCTACAACAGGGTAGGGGCCGCCCCAAAAGGGAAGTCCACAAGAGTTGGTCATCCTCATTCTCATCTACATGCAGTCCCCACCAAGATATTAAAATTACCATGTAAGTGCTAACAGAAGCTTTTGGTACCGGTGGCTTTTGCTCCATGTAAACAGATCTTGATTGTGATTTTCTAGATGTGCCTGTCTTTCCAGATTCTGGGATGGCAGTTTTATCGGCAAACCAAGTTCTCTTCTGGCTCAAAAATAAATAAATAAATAAATAAATAAAAGTCTCTACTGCTTTTCAGTTGTCCAGCTTTCTGTTATAAGAATGGGAAAGATGACTTTCAAGCTGTTTACACATCAGAACTGAGAGCAAAATTTGTAAAATATTATAACTAAATAATATTTGTCACAATATTAAGTAGTTCTTTAGTGGTAGGCTATATGGGTTTTTATACTTTGCTATTTACATGTTTGAATACATTCCCAACTTTTTTCACTGAGCATCTAAAATCATTAATAATAATGGGACAAATATTACAAATTTATCAAAATAATCTGATATGAAAGTATCTCTGGGAAAGTGTATTTGGAGCAAATTAACACATAAAAAATAACAGTATGCATTTTAAAGGCAGGATGTTTTAAATTTTTATTATCTCATATAAAAATAATGGCTTTTATACCTTAATATCTCTCTACTTTTTGATAAAAATGACTATTATCCATGTATCCGTAGAAATAGTTTCTACCATTTAACATATTATTGCCCAGTTAAAATGTTAGTCAGTTATATGCATAGATTTTGTTTAATTTTTTTTTCCAGAATATAAAAAATTATTGCATAACTGGGGTCAAAGTTATTCTGTACTGGGCAGAAGGCAAAATTCTTGTAAACTAACATATACATATTTTGAAGTGTGACTACAAAAATTTTCTTCTTCTTATCATTCTTTTCCTTTACCATTGCCTTTGAAGACTATATATATATATATAAAATCATAGGATTTGCATGTGAATATCTGATGTCAGAATTTACTAGCTATTTGAGAATTCTTCACTAGATTAATGACAGTATATATTTTCCACTGGTGATAATCTGATAATCATCATTCCCCAGTTACCAATTCTTTACAGGGGTTCTTTTGAACCAGAGTAGGAAAAATATAAAGAAATAATTACGGTTTTTTTCACACTAGACGCCATGAACAGAGTGAGCCTTCCAGGTATATGTCTTGTCATGTGACCTATAATCTAGATTAACAAATTGCTCAAAGGAGGGTTAGATTTCTTATTGTGGAACAGATTATTCCCCGTCTCCAACACATATCCACAATTCATAAAATAAAGCAATGACCTTAGATAAATCCAACCAAACATTTTATTCTAAGTCTTAATGAGGCAAATGCAAGAGACTGCTGAGTCAAGCACCATTTTTTTATTCATCATTGCCTCAGCTAATCAGTGATACAAGATTTTGTGAAAGTGAAGATTATTCAAAGATTTAAACCTTAACAGCAGTTTAACAAGGATGTTATTAAAGATATATATGCAACAATGGGCTTCATGGGTTTCATATTTGTCCTGATAATTGCTTTAAGGTAGAAACCTTACCACTTGTTCTTTCATTTAATAAATATTGATCATCTAGTAAGTATCATGCAATATACATAAAGGACTTAGCACTTGTCAAAACCAATATAATATTGGTTCTATCATATTTTACAGTCTTAGCTGAAAATACATAAAAAGGAAATAAGCAATTAAAATAGCCTAAGTGTTCTTAAATAAGAGATAAGAGCTCACCTACATATGCCTTTCATTTTATAAAATAATTCTAATGCTATTATATAGAAAAATCACACAAAACCCTAAGAAACATACATGTACTATATATTACACTGATATAAAAAATATATATCAGTAAGCCAATATAGACTAAAATTGTGTGTTATCATTCTACTGTATCTTATTTAATTACATAGAAATGTTTTAAAGTAGCAAGATAAAATAATTACATAGATACATAATTTAGAGATATAAACAGTTTTTGGTCAGAATTCTGTTAGCTAATGTAAAATGGAAGCCAAAAACGGGTAATATATTTTATGTTATTAAAAAGGCAAAACTTACCAATTCTCCAGAAATAAAAATGTTCTTTTCTAGGGCTAAAGATAACGCATCATATCTTTTTAAAGGGCCAAGATTTTTTTGCGGCAAACACTCTATTGAATTTTATATGGTTAATGTTTGACCTGTATTTAATGAACATTAATAAACTGTGGAAACAAACTTTAAAAATAGAAAATATTTGATATATTTTGTGAGTCCATAGATACTACATATATATGTGTGTGTGTATGTGTGTGTGTGTCTATATACATAATACAGACACACACACACATTTAAAAATTCTTATGTCTTTAAGTCATAAAAATAGATTGTGATGACCTCATGGAAAGAAGTAAATACTGGGCCATAAACTGAGAATGATGGGGATATGTGGTAGCTTGAGGCTTTTCCACAGAAATGAATTTTAAACAGAAGTTTGAAGAATGAGAATAAACCTGTCATTGACATAAATGATGTAACATATTAAAGAACTTCAAACATTTCTGGGAATGAAAAATTGAAAGCGAATGAGAGAGTTAAAGGAGAGGAAGTTAGAAAAGTACAGGAACCTCAGGTCATGCACAGCAAGCAGTTTAGAACTTATTCTGAATACTAAAGAACGGAATGGGTGTAAGCAGAAGTACGGCATAATCGTATTCATGTACTGTGACCAAGGAATGAAGAATGGTAACAGTGGGGAGATGGAGAGACTGATAGAGGCAAGGGGACCAAAATTTCTTGGTGAGAGATATTGGTTGTTTGAAAGTGAATGGCATTCCTGGGAACTGAGAAAATGGTTAAGAATTTTTTAATGCATGTAAGGAAAGTCATTTGTTTTTTGCCTTAATAACTAGATAGGAGATGTTTCTATAAATTTTGTTATGGAATCTTGGGGGAAAGTTTGGAGGTGAGGAAAAACAATCTCAAGAGTTTCTGTCTGGGTATAATAAGTCTAAAATATTTTGAGAGATCAGAGTTCAAGTACGCAAGTGTACATCAAGTCTGTAGTCTGCAGGAGGCATCAAGGCTCAAGATATTAAGTTGAAGTACTTAGCATATATTTATTTAGCACTTAAATACATGGAAATGGATGGCAGTGCCTAGAGAAAGAGAGTTAGAGTAGAGTACCCACAAACCAGACTTGATACACTCCATTCAGAGGTTATAGGGGATTTTAAAAAGGGATTAAAAAGAAGCAGTCAGTGTGCTTGAAGGAAAATTAGAATGAAGGGTGCTCCTAAAACTGACAGAAGAAAATATTTCAAGCACAAAGAAGTGAACAAATGTGTCAGATGTTCCTCAAACACCGAATAAGATGAGATCAGAAGCAGCCATTGGATTTGATAACATGGAGACGTTTTTAACTTTGTATTCCTCAATGAGAGGAAAAAAGAAGTTTTGATAGAGAATAGAATGTGTTGAAGATGTCATGGAGATTGAAGTTCCTAAGAAGGGAGTTGTTCATAACTCTAATGTCTTGTGCTCTAAAGGTGACATTATATGGATGAGAATAAAGGATCCGGTTTTAGTTTTAATGCTTCTTTTAAAAAGACACTTCTGCTTCTTATAATAACTCCACTTCTGCTTCTTACAATAACTCCATTCCAAGAGTTCTACTTGTTGAACTCTTGTAATGACTCGATTACACAAATCTCACCTTCCAATAGTATTTTCAGGGATAGATTGAGTTAAAGAGATTATAATTGAGGGGCTCTTGGGTGGCTCAGTCAGTTAAGTGACTCGCTCTTGTTTTCAGCTCAGGCCATGATCTTATAGTTCATGAGTTCAAGCCCTGCATGGGGTTCTGTGCTGACAGTGCAGACCCTGCTTGGAATTCTCTCCCTTTTCTCTGCCTCTCTCTTTCTCTCTCTCTCTCTCTGTCTGTCTCAAAATAAACAAATAAACTTTTTTTTTTAAAAGAGATTATAATTGAAATTCTTACATTACAAAATTGTGAAAATGCTGAACTGCATTATCTCAAAGTGAAATATTTCCATTTCTACATGAACTTCTGTTTGTAAGAAGATGTATTCATTCACTCAACAAATATTTATTGAGTAACTAGTATGTGTGTGAGCATTGTTCTAGACAAAGGCAAATATACCACCAAAGCAACAAGCTAGGTATCCTTTCTACCCTCAAAAAGTTATATGCTTTAATGTGTACATAGGCCTGAAGGGAGTGAGGTATGTGGTTATACTCAGTCTACTTTCCTAAATCACTAACATTCATAAATCCTTCAGTATTATAAAAATGCTATAAATCTGCAATGATAAAGAAGCTATGAATGCTGTGCAATAATTGATAGATCAATGAGACAGAATATTTAAGAAATTAACAATAAAAATGATCAATAGAGCAGTATAAGTAGGCAATATACAATAAATAAAATACTTAAAAATATGCCAAATGCCAAGTGGTAAACAAAGAATAATGAAAAATGAAAAAAGGGAATAATGTGTGGATGAGAAGTCCCACGGAGGAAGCTATTTAAATCAGGTATTTAGAAAGCAATGTCTAAAATGTTCTTTTTATTTAACCTAATTAGAATATTACGATTTTACTTGCTATTGACCAAATTGGAATTTCACAAGTAGTTGAAAGCAAGCAATTATAACTGCAACACATTACATTTATAAGCATTTCTAAAAATGTTATATCTGTGCCAATGGGAAGGGGGACCATCCATCACATCTTAGCCACATATGTAAAACAGAATGAGAAGCAGAAGTTAAGCCCAAGTTTGTTAGCATTGACTTGTGATTACCCACAGAGCAAGCGCAACCTAAAGATGCTCTGATTAAGGTCAACGGAGTAGATGAGATTGCCATACATAGGTTGGTGTTGGTTCTGCAATTCATAGCTCAAATTTGGGAACAAGTTTTCAAAAATAATTTTTGAAAGATCTGGGCATACTTTGTGTACCACTGCTCTCCAGTCCTCAATAGATGTAAGCATCCCTGCGTTCACAAAATAATTAGATGAGTCGCTGTAATACACAAGGGGTTCAATTTTTTCTATGTCATAGATATTTTAAAATCAGGACTTCAAATAGCTGTTAAATTCCAATAAAGAGCTTAAAATATTTTACTTGAACAAGACAAAATGACCTAAAATAAACAACCAATGTAACCAAATTCTAATAAAATTTTTAAAAAGGCAAGCAAGTAAGCTATAAAAGTTTCAAATCCTGAGTAATTACTAGGTACAAGACACTGGATTAAGACAGCTTATTTAAAGTATGGCTTTATGTCTAATGTGCCAGGGACACTCCTGGTTTATGTGTGTTGCTACTGCATAAATAATAGTACCCCTGTACACTGGCAAACTGTCACAGCTTAGATAATAAACTATATTACAATCTATATCTAATCTTTACTAGATAGGCATTGCTATAATCATTCTTTTTTCTTTTTTTTTTTAATAAGAAGTAACTGAGGCTTAGAGAAAACCTATGCAATGTCTACACAAAAGATGAAGCTAGGCTTCAAACCTGTGTAGAAATAAATCTTCCCTGGGTATCTCAGTGCTTCTTGTAAAAAGCCCTGGCCTATTGAGACACTGGGAAATGTTTGCCTAGACTTCCTCTAGAAGTATTTTACTTTTACACACTATGAGGATTAGATCTATAGCCATTTGTGTAGTTAATTATGCTGATACAAAATGTAGAAAAGATTCTGTTACCTCCACAAGAAAGCCAAAAGGTTATAGCCTGGACTAGACACTTAAATTAAGCTTTTAAGGGGTCACAAATATGGACCCTCTATTTCCTTACATGTTAACATTTCAAAGAAGAATGAGGTTCGTGACCTTGGAAACATCACTAGGTCATAAAAATCAGAGACAGTGGAGTTTCTCAGGACCTCGGAAAGATAGATTTACTTCCAGAAGCTTAGGGTGGAAACCCAGGATCCTTCCCACCCTATCTCCAAAGACTTATGGGGAGGAGGAAGCAGGGGTTTTTCTCCCACCGTAAATTATACATAAATAGAGAAAATCCATTTTTCTCCATCTTTCACCTATGGAGTAACTCTCACACATGTAGGGAATGATTCCAATCTGGCTTTCATCATTTCACCCTAGTGGTAAGGATTGAAACAAGGGGAACTAGCACAATTATTCTTACTTTTTTAACTATAATATCTAATATGTCTACTATCCAGAATACCTCATGTGCACATTAAAGATAAAATTAACAAAAATAAATTTTAAAAACTCAAAAAATCTAAGCATTGCAACTTGAGAATCTGTCAAACCACATTCTTTTTTACAAAACTCTAAAAATGTAATAAAGCCACAGTAAAAGAATTCGTGTAGAAATTTAACAAAAAAGTAAATGATTAATTGACCAAAACACATGAACAACAAATAGACATTGGTATAAGAGACTTTGTAAAGGAATAACCCATTTTGAATTGGCAGGTATTTTCATTAATATCTTTGTGTTAAGTAACATTTTTAAAAACACCAACGAGGGGCGTCTGGGTGGCTTAGTCAGTTAAGCGTCCGACTTCCGCTCAGGTCACGATCTACCAGTTCATTTGTGCTGACAGCCAGCTCAGAGCCTGGAGCCTGTTTCAGATTCTGTAGCTCTCTCTCTTTCTGACCCTCCCCTGCTCACGCTGTCTCTCTCTCTCTCTCTCTCAGAAATAAATAAAACATTAAAAAAAAATTAAAAATATCTTCTAGACACCCATATTTTAGATATGTTGTAATAGTTTTATGCATTAAGCTGTAGACAAAAATTAAAGGCAACCGGGTTAAATAGTCATTAAATATGAAGGATTAAATTTAGGAAGGAAAAAATAAATTATAAGGCTAAAACATAGCAAATTTCTCAGCAAAAAAATAAATATATATTAGGAAAATAAAGATACATTAGCATTTTATATTTGCCAAGTAAATGTGATAATAGTATTAAATATTATCTTTGCAAAATAATATGAAAACATTTTTAGAAGATAAAAAATAATAAACTTTTGTTTATGGTAAATTAGAAAATGCTAAATTGTACTAGCCATGTAATATGTGAACTAAAATAACAATGGAGTAATATTGACTATTGCATAACAAACAAAAAATGATAGAGTCATATTTTTCAAAAGCCACAGTAAAATTAGTACATTGCTTGGTATATACAAAACTATGATCAGAAATTTCTTTTTGAGGACAAAAGATAATATTTAAAGACAATTAAAATATTCATAAAATTTAAACGAGCAATTTCATTTTTGTTACTCTAATAGAACAGTAGATCCAAAATATTAAAACTTGAATTCTAAAATTATGTGACATAAATTATGCAAGCATGCTTGGTGTTTATTTATGTTAACTTTCTGATCTAATACATAGCCACTTTTTCTAACTATTATGTGTGCTTTAGAGAAAGGATGCACATTCCCTGCTTTGGGGCTCAGAATTCTATACCTACTGTTAGATCAATTATATTAAAGTGTTACTCATTTCCTCCACATATTAATTTTTTGTCATTTTGATCTTGCAATTTTTGATACATATTAAACTATTTTAGTATGACTTTTTAAATTCTCCTTATAGGACATTTCCTATTCTATGTTTTTCTTCTTCTTTTGAGAATTCTTATTCTCAAATAGGAAAGATATATTGTTCTTTTTTTTAAATATTTTTATTTATTTCTAGGAGAGAGAGAGAGAGAGAGAGACAGCATGAGCAGGGGAGAGTCAGAGAGAGAGGGCGATACAGACTCTGAAATACGCTCCAGGCTTTGAGCTGGCAGTCAGCACAGAGCCCAACGCGGGGCTCGAACCCATGATCTCGCGAGATCATGACCTAAGCGAAAGTCGGACGCTTAACCTACTAAGCCACCCAGGTGCCCCGAAAGATATGTTGTTCTATCTATCTATCTGTCTGTGTATTTATATCTATCTAGCTATATATAATATATAATATAAGCATTTTAGAGGTTCTCATTACTCCTTGGTGTTCTTTTTTTTATGTTTATTTATCTTGAGAGAGAGAGAGAATCTCAAGGAACCTCTGCACCGACAGTGAGTGAATAGCCCAAAGTGGGGCTGGAACCCATGAAACCACAGGGTCATGACCTGAGCCAAAAGCAAGAATTGAACACAACTAATTTGGCTACCCAGTCGCCTCTACTCCTTGATGTTCTAATATTTCATCTGCCAAAGTATTAATTTTTTAATATTACTTAATACATTGTACCATTCTTATAATTCAAGTATCTGTCTTATTCAGTTTAAGGCACTTTCCTTCCATTGTGTCCTTAAGTTTAAACCTTATCTTCATTTCCTACTCTGTCTTTCTGGAAATTCAATTTACTGGATGTTGCCATTTCTGAAACCATCTTTGCTTTTCCTCTGTGCTTTCTATTTTACTTTTCTTATTGTTGAATTTTTCCTATTGACATTTTTGATGATTAATTTTCTCTTCATCTGTGCCAATTTTTTTACTGAGCTACATTACTATTGTTGTTGATATTTAATTAGAATCAATGTGAATCATGAGACACACCTGATAAAGCCACTGGAAGCAGTCATGGGATCCCTATAATCCAATTCAGGAGAAAGACAAAGGAGAATTCCCCAGGATAACCACAGAAAAAATTCCTAGGATGATAAATGTGCAATAAAGCTGAAAGAAAGTAATTCAAATAGAAAAAAATAAATCAAGATTTCAAAAGGAAATGTTTCCAAAAGGGGAAAAGAAGACCCATTGTTACAGGGGTTGAATTGTGACATCTCCCTCTCTAAAAATATTATGTTACAGTCCTAACCCCCAATACCTCAGAATATGACCATATTTGGAAAGAGAGTTGTCTCAGTCATAATTAGTTGAAGATGAAGTTATATAGAAGTAAAATGGGCCCTTAATCCAATATGGCAGATGCCATTATAAGAAGAGGGGTAGAGACAAAGGAACATAGACACACCACAGGAGGTGGAGGAGAGGGGCAGAAGGAGATGGGAAGAGAAAGCCACGTGAGGAAGGAGGTAGAACTAAACCAATAAACCGAAGATTGCCCACAAACCACCTAAAGCTAAGAAGAGGCAAGGAAGATTCTCCCCTACAGGTTTCAGAGTGGGAATGGCCCTGCTAACACCTTGATTTTGGAGACACCAGGAGTGTAAGATGAGAAATTTGTGTTTCAAGCCATTCACTGTGTGAATAGTTGTTATGGCAGCTTTAGGAAACACATCGATCAATTACATAATTGGAATAGACCATGTAGAAAAAGGATTTTAAGATAATACTGAAAATTATTTTTTAAAAAAGTTAGTGACTACGAAGATAATTGAATAAATTCTAAATAAGGCAATTATTAGCTAAACCAACAAGAAATTAACAAATATATCACAGCACACTAAAATGCTTAGCTATGAATAATATTTGAATAGGCATAATAACATAAGCCTTCAATATTGATTTAACAAAAACAATACAATCACAGTTGGATGATGGGAAAATAAAAGCAAAAGGAATAACATTACCAAAGATCTAAATCCTCAAGTACAGTAATAGGAATTCAAGAGTATGGATGTCATTGTATATATGTATACACATCACACCTTCTCTATTCATTCATCTATGGATGGATACTCAGATTGCTTCCATATCTTGGCTATTGTAAATAATGCTGCAATGAAAATAGTGGTGCATATATCATCTCAAATTGGTGTTTTGATATTATTTGGGTAGATATCCAGTTTTGGAGTTACTAGATCATATAGTATTTCTATTTTTAATATTTTGAGGCATTTAATTTTCAAAATTTTTTTTATCTCACCTTTGATTTCCTCATTGACCCATTGATTGTTTAGTATTATGTTGTTTAATCTCCACATATTTGTGATTTTGCCAGTTTCCTTCTTGGGATTAATTTCTAGCTTCATACCACCATGATTAGAAAAGATGCCGGTATAATTTCAGTTTTCTTAAATTTATTGAGGCTTTTTTGTGGCCTAACATATGATCTATCCTAGAGAATGTCCCATGTTGTACAAGTGCAACAGTGAACTCCTTTTCCCTCTCACTTCCCACCCTTACTGACCAGATAGCTCTAGATGTAGGTCATCCATTCTTGATTGTATGAGGGGTGGCCTAAAGCCATACTTAGGTCTTTTGTCAAATTCCTGAGGGAAACATAATGGGGAGTAAGTGGGGTCTGTTACATTCTTAAGAGGAACCTTATGCCTGAGGGGGTTGGCTATGGTCAGACATTCCCAGCATTGTTTCAAAATGGGTGTTTTTTCCCACCCAGGGACCGCAGGTCCTAATCCTTCCCTTTCTGCCTACTGAGTCCTATCTTCTCCTATCACAGTATCACATAAATGAAACACATTTAGAGCCTTATTCTTTGGAATAAAATAATTTAAAAATTTTTTCTTATAATCTACACCAAATTCATTTTTCAAAATTATTGAAAGCCTGTATCAAATATATTAAAAATACATACAGAAAACATCATTATCATCTTTTTAGCTGACAATGATTAATGGTTTTATCTATATTAATTTCCTTGAACAAAAGGATATGTAACAAGAATCACGTTGTATTTTTGCCCTTGTGTCAAAGCTTTTTCAGTCTGATAAATCAGATACAAATTCAGCTCAAATTCTTAGACTGTCTGCTTGCTATGGAGGGAATGGTATTCCCCAGGGGATTCTACAGACATACTGAGATTGATATAATGATAAAGTGCTCTGAGGATCTCAGAAAACTTTCTTAGATGGAAATAGAAAGAAAGGATAAACAAATAATACACTGAAAAAAACCAATATTGAGAATGCATTTATTTCTAAGCACAAAAAAATTCCCAATTATCTAGCATTCTTTTGAATCACTTGTTGAAGAGTTGAAAAATAATTGAGAAGTGGTAACAATCTGAAAACTCAGGAACCCCTTCATTGATTTTTTTTTTTTTTAATAATTAGATTTCATTTACTTTAACATTCAGAAAGCTTGTTGTTCATGGTCGAAACTGGTCTTAACACTGACGTAGCATTTTAAGGAAAAAAAAGGGTTCAGAAACTGAATATATTTTCAATGATTTCATTTTAAGATTATTTCTATCAAAGAAAAAAACAAGAGTTTATTCAGTTTTTTAATGAAATTAGCTTTCTATAGATTTATCAGTAATTTTGAGGAACCGAATTTATATATTTAAGAGTATTACCACCTAAATATTTTACTTTGTGTTTTGAATATATTCAGGTGACACATTTGTTTCCAGGGTAAGACACGCACATTCTATACTCCTTAAGATATGTTTTATAAATTATTAATAATATTTGCTAAAAAGAAAACTGTACTTCCTCTTTATCTATGTTTAATAAAGATGGTGGCTACAATTAATACTGAGATGTTTTCCTAATTTAAATTGAAAAATAGCAAATGATTTTATAAGCTACCTCTCTTCAAAAAATTCCAACTAAAACAAAGCATGTTAAGTGTTCTATGTTTTTAGATTATCAGAGCCTATTACAACTCTCTGCTACTGCCATATTTTATCTTATGGTATTTAAGTGTCACCAAAAAATCCAGTTACTTCCATGTGCCTCTAACCCTTGCACATTTATCTGAAAGGCAGTGCCAAGTACAAATTGACCACTTTAAATGAGCCACTTGGGAAAGCAAGAGGGACTAACTCCAAATAATGAGAGGTCAAATTCTGTCAAGGAAATGTGCCTGGTTTCTTATGTTTTGAAAACTCTCCTTTTAGAAAAGCCTGTTAGATTGGGGAGCAAGTTAAGGAACATGTCAGATGCAAAATGAGAGAGCTTCTATCAGAGGCACGGTGGTGAACTGTAACTTCAACTAACTCTAGGTATAGAAGGGAATGCATTGTAACGTTTACCCTGTACCTTGCTTGACAGGAGGCAGCATTTTGACAAACCTAGAAGGCCCGGTGCAACAGCTGTATCAGTGAGACATGTTGACTTTTTGGAAAACTCCATTTTCTTATTACTGTGGGAATTCCAATGAAATGTCCACTAATTCTCAAGACTTTTGCTTACTAGATTATTTTTTATCGAAAGCAAATTTCAAATTTGAAACTCATGTTCACTCATATTAACTGGTTAATTAGTTTCCAGTTAGGATAATCTTCTCATTTTTCAAACTCATTATTATTTGCCTCCACAGATTCAGCTTTCCTTAAGATCTAAAATACTATAATGTTCCAGAACAAGTGTAGCATGATCTCGCCGTCTGTGAGTTCTAGCCCCGCTCAGAGCCTGGAGCCTGCTTCAGATTCTGTGTCTCCTTTTCTCTCTACTCCTTCCTGGCTCATGCTCTGTCTCTCTCTCACTCCTTCAAAAATAAATAAATAAACATTTTAAAAGTTTTTAAAAGGTATTTAGCACTTAGTATGTTATGAGTGATATCATCTTGTTTTAGATTTTTGAAAATTCATAGTTTAAATTCTAGTTAGATACCATACAACATAATATTAGTTTCAGGTATACAATAGAGTGATGTAATTTTAAAGCTGAAATCCAAACTGCTGCCAGTTTTTCCCTTTTCTCCTCTTTTTGAATATTTGTGTATGCAACATGCCTATGGGCTATATTTAGGATGACATTCACTATCAGATAGATTGTCAATATTATTTTGCTCTTTAGCCAGTTGTTTTATTAATATTGACATTAACCAGGTCTCACCTAAACATAAATGCCTTTAGCAAAAGATACCTGGCAAATAACTGAGCTGTTATTGCTTGTGTTTGTACTCTCAAGAACAACCGTTATTTAATAAGGGTTATCTACTGATCACACACATCAAAAATGTGAAAGTGCTGGTTGATCCTAGTGCTTTTCCTGCTATGAAATACAGATCATGAGTAACCCAAATATTCAGGTCTCACCAACCTGTGAATAAATATAAACTCATATTTCCTTATTGTAGAGCTTGTTCTCCTCCCATAATTGCCACATCTCAAACTTCTCAGCAAAAACTGATACTCTCTCATTCCTGGGACTCTACCAAGGAAAGTGTAACTTATTTTTATAATGTAGTAAGTCCCCAGTGGTTGCAACTCAGGGTCTTCGTTTGCAGCTAATCCAGCTCTCCCTTCCCATTGCCACTTACATCACTCTAAGTGAATTGTCAATTTCCACTTGCCAATGGAGTTTCTTAAGAAATAATTGGTTGGTGCGCCTGGGTGGCTCAGTCGGTTAAGCCTCCAACTTCGGCTCAGGTCATGAACTTGCAGTCCGTGGGTTCCAGCCCCTCGTCGGGCTCTGTGCTGACAGCTCAGAGCCTGGAGCCTGCTTCGGATTCTGTGTCTCCCTCTCTCTCTTTGTTCCTTCTCTGCTCACACTCTGTCTCTCACACTCTCTCAAAAATAAATAAACATTTTTTTAATTAAAAAAAGGAAAAAATTGGTGGGTCCCTAGTATAAAGGTGAACATTCTGGACTCTGAATCCAGAAATAAGTAATGTCATTACCAGAGAGCTTTCTCATGATACCTCAAAGCTTCCCACTCTCTGTGATGTAAGAGTAAAGCCAGATTCTGAGTAAAGGAAGAGAAAACAGCTATCTTTTCAACTCTGAGCTAACATGGTTTATATGTGTCTCAAACCACAGTAATTGGACCCTAAATCTCAAGAAATTTCTCATGAAAGTGAGTTTTTCTGCCTCTTCTCTCAGTTTCTCATCTTCTGCAAGTAACTCTCAAAGTAAAAGTCAACAATAAAAACCACTCATGAATAAAAATCAGGAACAAAAACCACCCACTCACTACAAAAATAAAGTCTCCCTTCAGGTACATACAAAAATGTATTTCTCCTACTTTCTCACTCTACTCCACATACAAATAAAGCAAACTTCCTGAGACAAACAACTCCAGCACACCTACACCTTCCTCTGGTATCCATATTAATTTCTGGTTAACTGTTTCCCTAACAAGTGACTAACTACAAAGTCCATTCAGGTAATTTGCCTAGAAATCAGGGGTGTGCTGTCCCAGATACAAATGGAAGTATCCACCTCTAGAGACAAAAGAAAATACAGCTTTAAAACGCTTATTTCGGCTACCTGTGTAGCCAAAAATAATAGGCTACAGTCTCATCCAGTGTCTGGCTGCTGGTGGAATTTAAATGCCCTTTTTCAATTAAAATAGTTTCATCGGGTATAGCTATACATTAACTCAAGATGTCTGCCAAACACATTTTTACCATGATTTAATAAAACACTAGCTCAAATCATTTGTTGTAAATTATTATATTGGAATACAATATATCTAACAACTTGATTATTTTCAGGAGGATTGTACTAAAAATATAAAATAGCACTCATCAAATATTTAAGCATATGTCAAACACTGTGCTAATGGCTTCACCATATTATGAAAAATATATGAAAATTCTGAGCATAATGGAAATGATGATTTGCAGAACTTGAAATTCAGAAGGCATGAGAAATTGGAAGCTGTCAGCACACCGGAATTAGGAAGTGCATACGTAGGATAGCCACAGAACTCACAGAACCCAGCAGAAAAACAGCATGAATGTCAGCTTGGGATTATTGCTTCTAACTCAGTTGTGTCACCAAACAAACATGCCAAGCCTAATATATGCTACAAAACCTTTGTGATTGTTTTCATTAAATAAAGTCCCAAGCACCTCTTTTCCTTGAAGCACCCTCTCACAGAAATTCACCTTGAAATACTGCTTTCCATTTGTCTCAACAGCTCATTTCTGTTCTTTTTCAAATCTTATTTCTCTGTGAGTTTCATTTTAGATCAGTGCTGCTACTGTCTCCAACTTCCCAAGCTTTTTCTACTACACTGTCTAATTTCCCATTAATTGTATGCAGTATACATTTTATCTCACCCATAGTAGTTTTATCTTTAAAAATTCAATTTAATCTTCCATTTCTCTACTTAACATATTCAATTCCTCCTCAAGCTTCCTGAACATATTAAATATAATCATACTGTTTTAAAGACCTTTTCTACTAATGCTATCATTGTTATAATTTTGGCAGATATTTCTCCATTGTGAGGATTATATTTTTTTGCTTTGTTTTTTATATGCTTGTAACTTTGATGGTGGACACTGTAAATTTTGCTTTATTGGACATTGGACATTTTTGTATTCCTTTGAATATTTTGAGATTTATTCTGGGATATAGTTACTTGGAAACAGTATAATGACTGGGGGGCTAGTTTTTAAACTTTTTTTGGATGGGACCATAGCAGCATATATTTGAGATTTCATTTTATTCTACTACTAATTACTCTATAGTAGGCCCAATGAATTATAAAATTTCCCACCCCAACTTGTGTAAAAAAGTACTATTTCTGGCCACATGGGAACTCTGGAGATTATTCCTTTTATTTATTTTTGGCAATTACTTCCCAACTTTGGGTAGTTTCCTCACATGCACACCCTGATCAGTGCTCAACTGACTACTCATGGGGTATGGCATCTCTGGATTTCTCCGTCTATGCAGTTGTCTTTTCTGGGACTCTGCCCTGAAAACTCTAGCCATCTTGCCCTTCCCCAACTCCCAGGTCTATCTCCTATGCTCAAGGAGACAAGCAATTTCCATCTTATGTACTTTTGCTGTGTCAACATCTGCTATCTCTCTTTAGGCGGTAAATGAGAGCAAATAAAATGGCTAAAGGTCTAATCCTTGTTTGTTTCCTATCTCTAAGAGATTGTGGTTTGTTGTTGCCTGTGTTCAATGTCTTGAGAACCATTGATTCATATATTTTTATTGTTGTTTTTTTAGATTGTTTTAGACAGTTCTACAGACTGAATGTGCCCCTAAAATTCACATACTGAAGTTCTTAGTGTGCCTCTAGTGGGACCTGGGTCTCGAAGGAAGTAATTAAGGTTAAATGTTCTCATAAGAAGAAACACAAGAGCTGTCTGTCTCTTCTCTCTCTCTCACAGAGGAGAAGGTACACAGAGGAAAGGCCATGTGAGGACACAGTAAAAAGGTGGCTGTCTACAAGTCAGAAAGAGAGCCCTCACCAGAAACCAAATCTTAGATTTCTGGCCTCCAGAATTATGAAAAAATAAGTTTCTGTTCCTTAAACCATGCAGATTGAGATACACATTTTGTTGTAGCAGCACAAGTAGATTCCTACAAGCAGGTAGATAACCCATAAAGAGAACATGGAAGTGAAAGCATGGATCTTGTATCAGCAAAATTCAGTAATAGTGACACTAATAACATTCATCAAGTATTGATTCATGTGTTCAACACAGTGCTGTTTTTGCTTTCATTATACCATTTGTTTCTCCAAAACTCTATAGAGAAATCAAGAACTTCTATTCAGAATGAAACAAACTCTCCTTGGATATCAAAACCACCCTAAGCAGTAGTGAGGAGGGGTCTTGAGACTTGTGTGCTCCTATCCCCTGCCAAGATTCTTGGCATCAAAATACTGCCTTGAGAAATACAAACTAGTCTCATTAAGCATCTAACTTCACCAATGAATTGCAATTAATAAAATATAGTAAAGTGAAAATGTTAGAACTAAAGAAAATATGTTTTGAATTAAGAGCTCAGCAGATAGAAGTAACAGCATATTAAACAGAGCAGTACAGTTTACCCTTGATGACAGAAGTTTGAACTGCATGGGTTTTCTTATATGTGGATTTTTTTCAATAAATACAGCTTTGTATTGTAGTGTATTTATAATGTAACTGCTGTGTACTGTAAATGTCTTTTCTGTTCCTTATGACTTTCTTAATAGCTTTTTCATTTCTGGAGCTTACCTTATTATAAGAATACAGAATATAATACACATAACATACATAATACATGTTAATCAACTACTTATGTTATCATTATGGGTTCTGGTCAACAGTGAGCTATTCATTAAGTATTTGAGGTGTCAAAATTTACATGGGAAATTTTGACTGCATAGAGGTCATCACCATTAGCCCACTGATGTTGTTTAAGGGCCAACTATAGTACATTTGAAAATTAGAAGTCAGAATAACAGAAAATATTGAAATAGCAGTAAAAAAAGGTAAAAAAGAATGGAATTAACAGAAAAGTTGTAAGAAATTTGTAGGCTATAGTAAAAATTCTATATATATGTACATAGAAGGAGAGATGAAAGTGAGTCAAAAGAAATTTATGAAGAAAAAATGTTCAAAATATGTTCCAGAAATCATGAAAGACATCAAGCCACAGATTCAAGGAGCTCTGGAAGTCCCAAGAAGAATAAATACAAAGAAAACAATTCTCATATGCATCAGAATCCATGCTAAAACCAAAGGCAAACAGAAAATATCTAAGCACCAAGAAAAATGTATATCCAAACATACCTCAGGGATATCGCTGGCTCAACTGCAAACCACTGCAATAAAGTGAATGCTATAATAGAGCCAGTCATATGATTTTTTTTGTTTCCGAGATAATATAAAAGTTATATTTACACTATATTGTAGTCTATGAAGTGTGCAATAACAATGTCTGAATAAACAATGTATATAACTTAATTAAAATACTTTATTGCTAAAAAATGCTAACCATCATCTGAGCTTTCATTGAGGCCTAATCTTTCTGCTCATGAAAGTCTTGCCTCAGAGTTGATGTCTGCTGACTGATCAGGGTGGTGGTTGCTGAAGGTTGGGGTGATAGTGGCAATTTCTTAAAATAAGACAACAATAAAGTTTGCCACATCCATTGACTTCCTTTCATAAATGATTTGTTTTTGGCAAGAATGCTGTTTGATAGCATTTCACCTACAATAAAACTTTTCCAAAATTGGAGTCAATATACTCAAACCCTACTGCTGCTTAATTGATTAAGTTTGTCATATTCTAAATCCTCTCTTGTCATTTCCACAATCTTCACGGCGTCTTCACCAGGAGTAGATTCTATCACAAGAGACTACTATCTTTGTTCATCTATATGAAACAATGCCTCATCTGTTCAACTTTTATCATGAGACTGCTGCAATTCTTTCACATCTTTTTTTTTTTTTTTACAAATAGTTTATTGTCAAATTAGTTTCCACATAACACCCAGTGCTCATCCCCACAAGTGCCCTCCTCCATGCCCATCCCCCCTCCCCCTCACATCCATCAGTCCTCAGTTTTTGTCAGCATTCAAGAGTCTCTTATGGTTTGCCTCTCTCCCTTTCCCCCACCATTTCCCTCCTTCTTCTCCCCTTTGTTCCTCAGTTAAGTTCCTCCTAATCCTCCTATACGTGCAAATATATATTTGTCCTTCTCTGCCTGACTTCTACTTCTAATTCTATTTCTCTCACTGTTTCCACCACGTCTGCAGATACTTCCTCCACTGAAGTCTTAACCCACTCAAAGTCATCCATGAGGCTTGGAGTTAGCTGCCTCCAAACTCTTTTAATGTTCATAATTTTACCTCTTCCAATGAATCATGAATATTCTTGACAGCATTTAGAATGGTGAATCTTTTCCATGAGGTTTTCAATTTACTTTGTCCAGTTTCATCAGAGGAACCATTATATATAGCAGCTATAGACTTATATGTTTCATAAATAATCTGACTTGAAATCAAAATGAGTCCTTGATCCATAGGCTACAAAATGGATGCTCTGTTAACATTAAACTACGTTAAAAACAACATTCATTTCATTGTGTATCTTCAGCAGAGCTCTTGGGTGACCAGTTACATTGTCAATGAGGAGTAAATGCTGAAAGGAATCTTTTTTCTGAGTAGTGGTTCTCAACAGTGGGCTTAAAACATTCAGCAAAATTAGGTTAATTTGTTTAGTGTAGCCACCTATCTTAATTAGTTAGATCTTTTAAATAATTTGCTGCAACTTCTACATAATCATCTGCTACTTTGCCTTGCACTATAATGTTACAGAAACGGCTTCTTAAACCTCATGAACCAACCTCTGCTAGATTCAAGTTTTTCTTCTGCAGCTTCCTCACTTCTCTCAGCCTTCACAGAATTCAAGAAAGTTGGGGTCTTGGTACACCTGGGTGGCTCAGTTTGTTGAGTGTCCTACTCTTGAGTTTTGCTCAAGTGATGATCCCAGGGTTATGGGATCAAGCCCCACATAGGTCTCTGTGCTGAGTGTGCAGCCTGTTTAAGATTCTCTTTCTCTCCCCCTCTGACCCTCTCTCCCTTTCTCTCTAAAATAAAAAGAGAGAGAGAGAGAGTTGGGGCCTTGCTCTGGATTAGGCTTTGACTTAAGGGAATGTTGTGGCTAGTTTGATCTTCTATTCAGCCAAATAACTAAATCAGAAACAAGGCTGTTTCACTTTTTTACCATTTGTATGTGCACCGGAACTTTTAATTTCTCTCAATAACCTTCCTTTGCATTCACAGCCTGGCTAACAGGCACAAGAGGGCGAGCTGTTGAGCTATCTTGACTTTTGACATGCTTTCCTCACTAAGCTTCATCATTTCTAGCTTTTGATTGAAAGTGAGAGACCTGTAACTATTTATTTCACTTAAGCACTTAAAGGCTATTGTAGGGTTATTAACTGGCCTCATTTCAATATTGTTGTTTCTCAGACAATAGGGAAGCCTGAGGAGAGAGAGAGATATGGCAAAAGAGTGGGTCAGTGGAGCTATCAGAATATACACATTAGTGATTAAGTTCACCATCTTATATGGGCACTCTTTGTGGTACCCAAAACAATTATAATGGTAACATCAATAATCATAGATCACCATAACAAATATAATAATAATGAAAAATTTTGAATATTATGAGTACTGCCAAAACATGAAAGAGACATGCAGTGAGCATATATTGTTGGAAAAGTGATTCTTATAGATTGCTTAACATGGGATTCCCACAAACCTTCAATTTGTAACAAATACAGTATCTGTGAAGTGGAATAAAGTGAAGCACAAAGAATGAAGAATGCCTGCATTATCTTCAAAAAAACAATAAGAACATACAAATATAAAACACCTCATAGAAATTTCTTAATAGAAATATGACAGCCAAAAGATAGTGGAATGGCAATTTATAATACAGAAAGAAAATAATTGCCAATTTAAAATGTGCATGATCAATGGAATAATGTTTAAAACCAGAGGTGGATTAATACATTTATGACAAACTGAATATAAAGATGAAGATTTATTTTGCCAGAAACTAGCACTAAAAACTGACAAACAAAAAAACCACTTGAGTGAATTCTGTAGGAAGAAAGAAATGGTCCAGAAGGAAAAAAGGGAATGAAGGAAGGAACGAAGAGGATAAATAATGTTAAATGAGTAAGTATAAAAAAATCAATAGGCATGTATTGGTCATATAGTGTATATACATAGGGCCTCTCCTCCAATATGAGTGCCCATAAATCAAATTTCTGTCTCAACATCTCCTGTTGTAAGTATAATATACATCTCAAACTTAATATATACACAAAAGAAATCATGGTCTTCCCTCCAAAATTATGCCTTCTTCCATAGTTGTCAATACCTTGGTAAAAAGAAACTCCACTTTTTCTGTTATGCAGGTAAAATACCTTGGAGTCAGCTTTTACACCTGTAAGTTTTCTTTCACATATATATCCAAACTTTCAACAAATTCTATCTTCATACTACTGCCAGAATCAGATGACGTGACTTCCACTTTTACCATTTCAATCCATCTTTTACTTATCCCAGTAGCATGGTGTGTGGTATTTCTGCCTCTCCCTTTCCTCTGCACATAGTCTATCCTCTAAACAACAGCTACAGACATTCTTTTCTAAACCTACGCCATTGTCCCTGCTTAAAACAGTCCAGTAAATTTCCATTGCATTGGGAGCAGAAGTAAAATTTTTTCAGTGGTGTAGAAAATTCTCCTAAATGTACTTATTATTTTTTTAGCAGTCTGACCCTATCTCATGAGGTATGTCTCTTCTGCTAATTCTGCTCCATTCACAGTATTCTCTAGCCACAATGTTTCCCTGTTTTTTCCTCAAAACTCCAAAACTGGGCCTGACTCAGAGCCTTTGCAACTGCTATTTCCTCTGCCTAGGATGCCCCTCCTGAAGATATATGCACATCTACCTGCTTCACCTCTTCCATCTTCTTCAGGTGTCCTGACCACTGCATTTTTAACAACAACCATACCCAGGACTCCCTATCTTTCTTCCCTGTCTTATTTATTACCACAGTGCTTATCACCATCTGAGAATTATGTGTCTTGTTACTGTTTTTTCCCAAATGAAACCCAAGTCCCATGTAGGCACATTATTTGACATATATCTTATTGCAACTAGTGTATCCACACCACAGTAATAGAGCCAGGAACGTTTTGGCACCTAACTATATTTGTTCAATGAGAAGAAGCCCTTGGTAATACTTGAAAATATTATTTTTATAATACACATTTTACAAACGTGGAAAACAAAGAAAATAATTTAGTTAGATTCATTAGAAAATAAGTACTGAAGGCAGGAGTAATATTCAAAATAGTATAATTCAGAGTCCTTTGTTTTTTACCATTCAACCATACTTTCTCTCCAAACCTCACTTCAAACTTCTGATAGGGAGAATTTAATCAGTCCTTACCTGCTGAGAAAAACTTGAGCTAGTGTACAAAGGCAGTTTTTAAGACAATAATGCAGTACCCATATATTTCCTCTAATACATTTTATCCCAGAGAGCTATTTTATTAGAATTTCTCTCTACTGAAATCAAATTCTGCTCATTAAGGTATTTTAAAGAGAGAATCAATGAAAGGGATTTCAGGGACTTCTTAGTCTCAAGCTGCATTAATCAGAAAGCTTCACTGGGATTTTTGAATTTGACACATAGTTAATGGTATCTAAAATTTTAAATGATATGCCTTGGGAGACAATAGTAGCCATGTTTTCCACAAGAGAAGCAAAGAGAAATGGCCAGAAAAAAGCTATAGGTGAAACCTAATCAGAAGGGGTGAGGGAACCCAGGTGAGTCCTTGGATCATATTTCTAGCACTTTTTTTCTTACTGTTTTTAGCAGAAATTCATATATATTTCCTTTTATAATATACTCTCAACATTTCAAGGTTTCTTATATTTTAAATTGGTCTTGATTTGAAATCTCTTTATTTCCATGTTGTTAATAAACATATAATTTTATATATATATGAAAGCCAATTGCCAAAATATCATTCATTACACTGTTTATATTTTCACAGCCATATGAGATGACACCTTAATCAAAGTAACCTGTATAATAAAATAAGTGTTACACATTTTAGTTTAATTTACTTCTAGGTAAGAGCTGAGGTACTGGTTAGAAAGAAGCATACTAAAGTTTTGTTTTGTTTTGTTTAATTCTTAGCCATACTATTTGTCACCCTGAGAACTTCAAAACCATGTATATCAGAGCAAAATATAATTTTAATTAGATTACTGAACAATAATCTTATACATTACAAAGGACAATATATTCTTATTTTTGAACTGTTTATGAATATATGATTAAATTTATCCATCAGTATAAAAAGGTAGACAGTAAAATGAACATTTTTAAAAGTTTATCTTTAAGTAATATCTACACTCAATATGGGGCTTGAACCCAAGACCCCAAGATGAAGAGTTGCACGCTCTTCCTACTGAGTCAGCACCCCAAACATGTTATTTTAAATAAGCCTCACAGAAACAGCTATGTTATGCTTTCACAATAGATAGGCAAACACTTAATGCTTACTAAAACTGTAAACCATTCAATAATTAAGTAGTGACTGGCTTGTTTCTGCATGTGGAATTTGTGATAAAATCTATGTTTTCTTCCACTGTAAAAAAACCTGATTTCTCACTAATGCAGATATGAAAGTTTTTAAGTGATAATCATAGAAGGAAATGTTAGTGAGTTGCATATTTACACATTTTTAGTACATATCTTACATGATATTTTAAGAAAAGAGCAATATAGGGGCACCTGGTGGCTCAGTTGGTTAAGCATCTGACTCTTGATTTTGGCTTAGGTCATGATCTCATGATTCTGAGTTCCAGCCCCGGCTCAGGCTGTGCACTATGTCAGCATGGAGCTTGTTTGGAAATCTCTCTCCCTCTCCCTCTGTCCCTACCCTGTGTGCACTCACATTCCTTTTTTCTCTCTCTCTTTCAAAATAAATAAATAAACATAAATTTAAAAAAATGAAAAAGAAAATATACTGTAAATGTACATAAATATTTCCTTATTTGATAACAAGTATTTTCCATTTGGAATAGTATTTATGGTTTAAAAAGAATATCACATTACTAAGAAATAATTATTTTTTCTAGAAATAATATTACTTCCTATACATCATTCAGGAAAGTATTATCTGAGTATATACCCAATAGTTAGATAATAACCAATCTGTAGTACCAAGTAGAATTTGACACATCTCATGTATAGTTTATCTCTATCTTTTCTTACTTCATACCATTGCCTATCTATATTTTATTTTAAACAATGTAGAATTATATTTCAACATTTTCCATAGGAAGAAGAACTGATTCTTGGATAAGGCTCTTCCTTCCTTTCTTTCTTTCTTTCTTTCTTTCTTTCTTTCTTTCTTTCTTTCTTTCTTTCTTTCTTTTTCTTTCTTTCTTTCTTTCTTTCTTTCTTTCTTTCTTTCTTTCTTTCTTTCTCTTTTACTTTCAAGTTATGTTTTTTTGTTTTATATCATTAAATTAATCATTAATTACCTGAAGATTTAATTAGTTTCCATTTGCATCACTTCCAGACCACCAATAAAGCTAATGTTAAGCTTGGTGCCTCTATCAGTTTTCTTCAACTTGACAATCTGCTATGTTTTACTATTCTTTGTTTTTTGTTCTTCGGTGTCAGGCTTGCTGACAATCCTCATAGGGTAGGTATTATGAATTAATTTTTCAAGCAAGATAATATAAAAAATATGAAATTTTAAGTGTCATATGATAATGGATTTTCCTAAATCAGAATTCTACCATTGCTTGTATAAGTTATATATAGAATTAATCATTAATATTAGAAGAGATTGTAATCATAATTACTAACTTAATGTATGCTAATGTTTTCTTCTCTAACAGACACATAGTACAATAAGTCAGAATATGATCATAAATTGTATTAAGCCATTTAAACTATTTTATGAAAAGTCTTTACCCTTACTCATGTATACTTATTTCTGAATGCAAAGCTGGATCCTTTTTTGAGTTTTAATTATGAACTAGCACCAACTGGTTCAATATGATTGTTTAATTGATCCAAAATATTTGCCAATTTTCTAATTGTGTTTAAAAGGTCTACAGCTCCTTTTATAGAAAGACTCACAGATATAGCACTCTAAACATAGAGTTCTCTTGTCTCATTTAGAGAACGGGGTATATGTAATAAGTAATGCATTGTTAGTTTCCTCTGAAAATTTCAGGTTAGCCCTCAATCAATATTTATTAGGTTTATCAATTTTGTTTAAGTGATGTATCTTCTAATATCTTATCAGCCATTTGTCTTCTGAAAGATATGCTTTCCTAAAAAAATTATAAAATTATAAAAAATTATATCTCTATTTTCTTCTTTTAGAGATAAGTTTTGTATGAATTTCTGTTTATTTTTTTGAGGTAGATGTTTCTACTTTAAATTACTAAAGAGAAGAAACACTGGTTATATTTGATTTAACTGTATTTAAATAATGATGCATATAATCATATGATAATATTGATTTACAATTACATAACAACTGCTGAAATCCAAGTTAATGATGTTCATCCAGATATTGCCAAATATTTTTAAAACATAGAACATGTTTTTCAAATGAAATTATATGAATATTTCAAAATATTTAACAAATAAATGTAGAACATCTCTGTGTGAAAAAGATTTAAGAGAATAGGAATCTGAGAGACTTTCTCCATCTGTATCTCCAGACCTCCATGATTTACCTCACAAATCCTAAGGTACCTCCAGAGAAATTTATAAGGTGAGATAATTGATTTTGCTTCTTGGGAAAATGGACATAAAGATGTGTGGATTAGAGATATACGTTCAGAGGCAGATGACTGCCCTATGCCAAGTGTTAGTGCAATAGTGGTTAAACACACACACACACACACATACACACACACACAGTTATTCTGAAAGTATGGTAATATTCTGTAGATAGAGAGTTGCTCTCAATCTCAAGATTCTACTCTGCTAGCTGTGATATGCTGAAAGCACTTTTCTAATGGATCTGAAAATCTTCTTTCATAAAGCCTATTTGTAATTAATTCCATATTGTGGTTTACACATATGACATATGAATCATTTTTGTGCTATAATTTTTTCAGTTGAATTTAATATGCTCAACATGATAATAGGTTTCATATATCATTGGAATAAACTGTTACTGTAAGAAGCTTTTTGAACAAAATTTATTTTCCTCTTTTTTCAAGTAGCTGTACAAGAAAACCTTAAACTAATACTTGAAAGCTAATCCAGATAAAGAAATAAAGTACGTAAGGAAAGCACATTTTTAAGAGAATTTCTCCAATATTTTTTGAAACTAGAACATGGAAAAGAAATAATTTTTAATAATTTATTAAGTAATCTCTAAGCCCAACGTGGGGCTCAAGCTCACAACTCTAAAATCAAGAGTTGCATGCTCTACTGACAGAGCCATCCAGGTGCCCAAAATAATTTTTTATCAATGTAAAATTAAATCAGAAAATGTACTTATACAATAGGATTACATAAAAATATAGTTCATTCTCATATATAAGTAAAATTACATAGTTAATAAATAATGGTATGTTAAGTACCTGTTTAGAAAAAGGTCATCAATTTCTGGATCATTGTAGCTTTGCAAACTTAGGTTGTTTGAAAAGTATATCACAATTTTCATTGAGAGTTAACTACCACATACTTGGCAAACTAAGAATGTTCTATTACAACTCATGTCATTTTGTATGTTTCTTTCCTGGATACTTGCTTATTATATTTGACAAAGCTTTGAAATTAGATGTATTGTCTATGGAAATGCACATATTTAGCTAACGACTCTAATTATCTAGAATGAAAGGTAAATTTTTTTTTCCTCTTAACTGTAGTCATAATTTGGAAGTAGAACAAATATAATCACTAGATTGAAGGTGATTTGACAGTATTGTTAAGTCCAAGATATTCACATATATCACAGTCTGAGCCTCCTTTAGGCCCAGGGAAGATGGGTAAATGGCTGCTCTGAGGTCAATGCTTTAGAAGGCCTTGATCTAGCTTTCCTTCACCCATTACTCTTCCCATGTCCCTCTCTACAGTATAAATAATCTTAAGTGTCAAGGAGAAGATATTCCCATTTGAAGCCCTGGGGTCCTTCATAATCCTATGCTAAGGAAGTCCAGAAACCTGGAATTTCCTGCCCCAAGGACAGACTATTGCAAAGGTGCACATACCTCTAAAGCTGAGGGTAGCTAGGAGGCAACTGTTGGTGGAGGAAGGGGAATTGAGTGTGCGTGTGTGGGAGGAGGTGTAGGGTAAAGCCCTGGAACTATAAGTGCCTGGTGGGGGCACAGTAGGAGGTCAGAGAAATTTGGAAGCAGTTCTTCCTTCACACTTTGGAATAGAACTCTGAAGAGTCAGAACTTCCCAGTTTTTATGAAGGTATTTATCAAAGTAGAAGGATAAAATATATTTTATACTATAAATTGTTGCTTTAATGTGTAACTTTCATATATTTGTAAATACAGTATGTGAACCTCTATATGTATTCTGACCTTAGGCACCCCAATATTGGACATGAACCTGATGATGATGAGAGTCTGAAAAGCAAGGAAGAAAAACATTGAGAATAAACCTTGCTGGCAACTAATTTGAATAATTTAGTTTCCAAATACTTATTTTTAGCTTGTTTACCCCCTTTTGGGTGAGCTAAATTGGCAGTCCACATGGTCACAAAGAATGATGAAAATGGGTATATTGTCCAATCTTTCATTCTATTTTTGAATTCACAATTAAATAATACAAAATTATTTCTTATTCCTTTCAATTTTATAATCACATATAAATACATATGATGTCACATGATAGTTCATATATTTGAGAATCTAGTATATTTTAGAATGAATTTTTCATAAATTTTGTATTTTAAAATTTTGAATAAAATTATCTTGACTTCATGGCAACTGACACTGAGGAAAGATCACAATTTACATGGAAGTTTTATATACAAAAATAGAAGACATAATATATTACTAATATGTGCCTCAGAAAATATTGAGTTACTCTTCAGAAAACAAGATTTTAAGAAATATTTTCTGAGAAATTATTCATGAGGTAACAACATGTTATTAACATAAGAATTCTAAATGATGACATAAACACTTCTAGTCTCAAAGTGTATACAATAATAGGATTCTGTTGAAACATGAATCATATATGATTCTATCTTCATGGATATTGTCAGAGCACCAATTTCACGTATGATTGATTTTCAGAATGTGTTGAATGGAATACATTTTCAAGGTTCATTTATTCAAGATGAGGTTCAATTCACATAAAACATAATTTCTTATGAATTATAAAGACAAAGAATCCCCTGAAACACGAGACTTCCTATGGTTCCTAAGTAGAATTTTTTTATTAAATGATACAATATTTTTAATCATTTCTTTTTACAGAAGTTAATACACGTTTTTTAAAGTACACTCTATAATCTGACTATTCAACTTAGCTTCCTCAAACAGCATCCAAGAAAGGATATTTTTCCCCTGAACTTTTCTACATTGAATGGATATATCAGTTCTCTCCACTTCATTCATTCATTCATGTATCTATTTATTTATGGAACAAATTCTTCATTGAGACTCACATACTGAACACAATGCTAGCTACTGGGATATAAACACATGTATACACACATGCCAGATTATTACATAAGTAAGCTAAGAATAAAGAAAGTAATTGGATTTGATATAGATTGCTAAACTTTGTAATAGAAGAAAATGCCCCCCTGAATGTGTCTATCTCTAAAAGTCACCAAGGCAACCTCACTTTCTCTTCAACATGATCAACATGATGCCTTTCAGTAATATTAAATTTACTTCATGGTTGTATACACTCTATACTTACACTCAACACATATGTTCACACACCACAACCCCAAAACAAATGAATCAACTGAAATTATCCAACTTAGAATTGACATACATGTTAAAAATTAACAAAGCATACTAAAACAGTCATAATAATTATATTCCATATTTTCAGAAATTTAGCAGAAACATGGAAGATGTATTTAAAAACCAAACTTATAAAGATGAAAATTTCAGTGTCTGTTATAAAAAAATACTAAATGGAATAGATTAGAGATTGCAGAAGAAAAGAAGAATTAACTTGGAGACATAGCAGTCCAAAATGAAACACAGATACAAAAAATACTGAAAAAAAATTAAACCCAGCATTTGTGACTTCTGGGACGAATTTAAGTGTTCTAAAAACTGTGTAATTAGAGTCCCTTAAGGAGAAAATATGGGGGAGGGGGATGTTAAAGAGAAAAATTCATGAACTTTTAATTTGAAGAAAATTGTCATTTAGATATTTAAAGAATCCAATAAACCTCAACACAACAAATTGAAAGAAAAATATACCAAGATACAATCTAATCAAATTAGTCAGAACTGGTGATTTTGAGAAAATCTTAAGGCAGGAAGAAAGAAAAAACACAAAGTACATAAAAACAAAGCTAAGAATAGCAGCAGATTTTTTGTAGAAAACACAAAAGAAAAAATTATGAAGTAGCATTTTTAAAGTATGAAAACAATTTTCATAAACTTGGAATTCTCTCCCCCATGAAAATATCCTTCAAAAACAAAGCTGAAGGGTGCCTGTGCAGCTCAATCAGTTAAAGGTCTCTTGATTTTGGCTCAGGTCATGATCTCAGGTTTCCTGACATTGAGCCCCAGGGCAGGCTTTGTGTTGACAGCACAGAACCTGGTTGGGAATTTCTCTTTCGCTTGCTCTCTGCCTCTGCCTCACTCATGTGCACACACTCTCCCTCTCTCTCAAACCGACACACACACACACACACACACACACACACACACACACCTGAATTAAGGGACATTTTAGATATTCCAAAGCTAAAAGAATCACTCTCTAGCAGCTTAGCACTATAGAAAATATTAAAAGAAGTTCTTTATGCAGAAAATTATACCAGGTGAAAATATAAATCTAAACACAGGAATAAAGAGCACTGAAAATGGTAATGATATAAATAGAGATAGAAGGGTTTTTACAAATATTTTTTAACTCTTAAGCTGATTAACAAAAATAGGAACAATGTATCATGGGACATAAACATATAAAGAACTAAAATGAATGATAACAAGAGCAAAAAGCCTGGAAGAGAAGGCCAAAAAAAGTATCTGTTATAAAGCTTCATAATATATATAAGCTAGAATAATATAATTTGAAGGTTGACTGCAATAAGTTAAGGATACATAGGGTACACCGTAAAACAACCACAACTATAACAAAACAAGAGGTACAGCTTGTTATCAACCAACAAAGGAGGTAAATGCAATCATAAAATGAATTCAATTGATCCAGGAAAAAAAAAGGAAACAAAGAATCTATAAAATGAATAGATAACAAAAAGTAAGATTGTAAATTTAAATGTAATAATGCGGATAGTTACTTTAAAGGGAAAAATTATCCAACCATCATATTTAAAAAGCAGATATGATCAGTTCAGATAAAAAATTATGGACCATCCATATGCTGCCAGGGTTGGTGGGGGTGGGGGAAGAATGTGAAAATCACAATTGGGTAAAAAGTAAAAAAGACATATATTGCTGGCTCCTCTGAAACACAAGTGTTTAATAAAACCCGCTCTGTTTTCTAACAGGAGAGATAGAATCTGCACTTTGCCATTCCCAGTGGTGAATGTCAAGTACTTTAACTGGCATATAGGTAACAGTGGCACTTCACCTATTGTTCCAGGTGGACTCAAATGTATTTATGCATATTCTGGGTTTGGTGCTGAATATCTAGTGACTAAAGCCAACGCTCCATAAGCTATAAAGGACTGGAACCAAAAATACTGTACCAGTTAGAAACTCTTAGGTATATTCCATCAGATCTGGGCACTCACTTCACTGCCTACTCAGTGAAAATATATCAGATTCAACAGACTAATCATATTTCTTATTGCCTTCAAAGCAATGGATTAACAGGGAATCAGAATGGACAAGTGGAAATCTGCTGTAAGGGTGATGGGTGATGGTAAAGGAGACAAAGAATTAATGAGCTGGCCTATAAACCTCTAGTGTTGTATTTTACAATTTACCATGAAACAACTATGTTGTATAAATTATAAGAGAGATGTACATTATATGATTTGTGAGGCTTTTGTTTTTGAAACTGAGGAACAGGGGATAAAAGATGATATAGGAATTTAGTAGACATCCTCTTTACATTACCATAACTCTCTTTTTTTTTTTATTCCTTTTATTTATTTATTTTTTTACAAATAGTTTATTGTCAAATTAGTTTCTACATAACACTCAGTGCTCATCCCCAAAGTGCCCTCCTTCATGCCCATTCCCCCCTCCCCCCCTCATCCATCAGTCCTCAGTTTTTGTCAGCATTCAAGAGTCTCTCATGGTTTGCCTCTCTCCCTTTCCCCCACCATTTCCGCCCTTCTTCTCCCCCTTGGTCCTCCGTCAAGTTCCTCCTAATCCTCCTATATGTGCAAACATACGGTATTTGTCCTTCTCTGCCTGACTTATTTCGCTCAGCATAACACCCTCAAGGTCCATCCATGTTGCTACACCGGCCAGATTTCACTCTTTCTCATTGTCATGTAGTATTCCATGGTATAGATAAACCACATCTTCTTGATCCATTCATCTGTTGATGGACACTTAGGCTCTTTCCATGTTTAGCTGAGGCATAGGAGCCCATGTACCCCAATGTTCATAGCAGCACTCTCCACAATAACTCTCTTTTTCAATACCAGAGCTAATAGTCCCTGGGCCTGGTTACCATGAAGTATTCAAGAGGCTAACATTAAACTGAACTTAAAGGTTTTTTTAAAAAAAATTCTGCTTTTATCTTTATTGATTAAAAAAAGGCATTTTTAAAAAATTGAACCTAAGTATACACAACACAATAAAACAATGCCAATTGAAGAAATATTAATCTGTTCCACAAAAAAGTGTGACAAAAGTCATAACACTGAACATTATGTAAAAATAAGTCTGTGTGCATAACACAAATTAAATATCTAATACAGTAAAAGCACATGGGCTTTGGAATAAAAAAAAGCACTAGTGGTGGTCACAAATCCATTGCTCAGTAGTTCTTTTCATGCGTTTGTAACAATTAAAATCATGATATTTCATTTAGTCAACTTTACTTTCCAAATGTGATTACAACAGAACCTCACATCACCCATACTCCTTTGCAGTGTGACTCTGCCTCTCCACCTTCAGGAGGCAGGTAGAGGTACATCCATCTCCCCTTGAATATTGTGTGGCCCTAGGGACTTCGTTGTCACCAATATCATGCAATAGAACTGATGCTGTAAGTCTCTTGAGACTGGATTAGAAAGAGGCTCACAGCTTTCTGCCTGGGTCCCTTGGAATGCTGGTTCCATGCCCATTGGAAGCCTGTCTCATGAAGAGGTCGTAATCGGAATCTCCAGTAGATAGTCCCCACATAGCTTAGACTCCACTCACCACAGCCCAGGAGCCAGACATTTGAGTGAAGCCCTCAGGTGAGTTGCCCCAGCAATTAAATCACTCCTGCTATTCAAGTAGAAAGCCACTGAGGCCTCACACATCATAGAACAGAGACAAGTCCACATCCACGTCCTGCCTGAATTCCTGTTCCAGAGAATTTGTGAGTGTAATATAATGGTTGTGGTTTTATACCATTAAATTTGGAGTAGTTTTGAGGATTGAGGACTTAAAGATAAGTTACAAAGATATCTGATTTATTAAATAGCCAACTGTCATCCTCAAGAGGATTAATTTCCTTTTTCTATTCCCCTTAGACCAAGAGGTCAGATGGCCAAATTAGAGTTCCTAATACACTAAAACTGTGAAAAGCTCAGAAAAGAAATGATGACAAAATAGACATCTTTGGATAAACCACAACACAGGTGAGGAAAAAAAAGAAAAAAAAGAAAACCCTACCATTTTAATAGCAAAAAACCCTGTTAAAGTATATAGAGTGAATGAAATAAAATTTCAATTTAATGTATACTCAATTTTCCTCCCCCTCTTTTTTTTTTAAATAAAAGACTTTGTTTTCTTTTGAATGTTAGAACCCAGTGAGAATGCCGACTTTGTGAGTCACACAGTTCAGGGAAAGGGTCTTGATTCATAGGAACAGCCACAGCTAAGTTGGGACCTGCAGTTTTCTCAGCATGGTGCTCTTGTAGTGAACTCTTCAGGGTAACACGCTATTTCATTAAATCATTCCACTTTCTAAGCAGCTTATCTACTACTTTCCCATGCAGCTTTCCCTAAAAATGCAAGCATTCCATTACTGTCTACAGTATATACTTCTCAATACATAATGTTTTGAGTTTTCCTTAAAAAAAAAAAAACAAAAAAAACTAATTAGGTGGCACCAGTTTTGTTCAGGAGTGAGTATCAATTCTAAGACAAACATGAACTCTAGAACTATGGGAAAGCATAGTTCACCAAAAAAGGTATTAAAAGGCTTACACAAAGAATCTGAATCTGATGTCTTTTCACCTACCTGATAAAGTTGACACATTTGCTTTCCCTGTGTATGCGTAATGTCTGGAGACAGTAAAATAGTTTCTGTCCACGTTGTAGTGGTTTATGTTAAAACTCTCAGTCCCTGCTAAATGGAACAGGAGAAAGACTTCACTTGCCATAATTTATTTTGCCAACTAAGAGGGATGCTTTTCTGAGGGTAATGGGAATTAACTGCATTGGAGGTTTCTTTTATGACTGATGAAGATATCCATATTTTGTCTGCTTGCTTATTAGTTTTACTGTAGGGTCACCTGACTTGAGGCTCTTTCTTCTCCTTCTGCACTTTGCAAAACTGACCCTATTAAGGATCCCCCCCATCACTCCTCACTTGCCTGTCACCTCATTCCCAAATACATGCATAATACATACAGTTAACTTACCCTGCGACCTCTGCCCTGTTGGAAACTGAGACAGATCTCTGGCCACTCGCAGTGTCCCTGTTATGAGTTTCAGGCTGTTAATGAGTTTCTTTTAGTAAGATTATGGCTTCAAAACCTTACATTAGATGAGAAGAAATGTCTAAAATCAAGTATGTAAATTCCCACTTTATCTTAGTCAGTTTGGGCTGCTATTTCAAATGACTAACATTTATTTCCCACATTTCTAGAGTTCATGAGGCTAGGAAGTTCAAGATCAAGGCATAGCAGATTCAGTTCTTGGGGAGAGCTTACTTCCTCGTTTGCAGACACCCATCTTCTTCTCCTTGTGGCCTCACATGGTAGAGACAGAGTAGAGAGAGAGAAACACACTCTCCTGTCTCTTATTTTATAAGGGCACCAATCTCCTTCCTGGGGCTCTACTTTCATGACCTAGTCACCACTCAAAGACTCTACCTTATGATACCATCACAGTGTGGGAAGGGAGGCTACTATTTTAACATAGGAATATGGCAGGGACACAAACATTCCATCCATAATACATCTTAAGCAATTATTTAAAAAGAGCAATATATGTAAGTGGAAATAAAAAGAATAAAGATGAGACTGAAAAGCAAAGAAACAGAAAACAAAAAATAAGAGAGAAAATCCATTAAAACAAAAGCTGTTTCTTTTAAAAGACTAGTAAAACTAGTAAGTCACTAACAATGCTAGTAAAGAAAAACAGAGAAAAGATTTTAATATCAAGATTGAGAGTAGATACCTTACTATAGTTTCTAAAGACATCAAATAATAATTTAATATTATAAACAAATTTTTGCCAATAAAATAAAAATCTTTAATGACTTAGACCAATTTCTTAAAAGACACAAATTAACTATGATGATTCAAGAAAAAGTCAAAAATCTGAATAACTCTATATTAATTAGAAACTTTGGATTCATCATCAGAAACTTTCTCACAAACAAGGCATGGATGTCTGTTCACACTATTTCTATTATGTTTTGTACTGAAGGTGCTAGAGGAAATAATAGAGGAAACAAAAGGCATGCAAAACCGAAAAGAAATAGTTAAGTATCTTTTCACAGATCACATGATTGACTATCTCCCAAGAAATGTGGAGGAAAAAAAAGCCTCTACCACTAAGGTCTGAATTTGGGAAGGTCACTGTGTGTGTTTTGTGTTACTTACGGTAACATCAGAAAGGTACGTTGGAATGAGTTTAATGAAAGGCATATGAACCCCCAAACTGAAAATACAAACAACTTTGCTGAGGGCAATTAAAGGATACTTAAATGAATGGAAAGTTATACTTTATTCCTAGATTGTAGGACTCAGTCACCAAATGTAAATTCTCTGCAAAAGTTTCTATAGGTTCAATATAATCTCGATTAAAATATCTACAGACATAGCTATAGACAAACCAATTCTAAAATGTATATGACAGTAAGAAGGATCTACAATAACCAAAATAATCTTACAAAATAAAAATGTTGAAAGACGTTTTAAAATTCAGTTAAAGCTACAATATTCAAGACAGTGTGATGGTAATGTAAGGACAGGTAAATAGATCAATTGAACAGAACATACGATTTCTAAATGGACCTACATATATAAAACAAGTAGATTTGGGGGCAGTTGGGTGGCTCAGTTGGTTAAGCAGCCAACTTCAGCTCAGGTCATAATCTCACATTTTGAGTTCGGGCTCCACATAGGACTCTGTCCTGAAAGCTTGGAACCTGGAGCCTGCTTCAGATTCTGTGACTCCCTCTCTCTCTGCCCCTCCCCCTCTCACACCCTGTATCTGTCTCTCAAAAATAAAATAAATAAGTGTTTAAATTTTTTTTAATTAAATAAGTAGACTTTGACAGATTCCAAAGCAATGCAGCGGGGAAACTCTTTTCCACAAATGCTCCTGGACCATCTGCATAAATGCAAGGTCATAAATGGTTAATCTAAGTCAGCATTAAGGAAATGACAAAAAATAAGTCATAGACCAGGAGAAATATTTACAATGCATATAAACAACAAAATACTTTTATCCAACATATGTAAAGAACTTCAAAAATCATTAAAAACTCTAGGTAAATATGGGTAACAAAAATTGAAAACATAGTTCACCAAAAAAGGTATTAAAATGGGAAATAAGTATATGAAAAGGAGTTCTACATCTTCAGTCATCAGTGAAAGCACATTAAAAATACAATGACATACCACTTCACACCTACTAGAAGAGTTAAAATGAATGTCAATACCCATATTGGCAAAAATGTGAAGCAACTAGAACATTCACACATAGCTGAAGCAATGTAAAATTTTAAAATCACTTTGGAAACTGTTTTTTTTTAATTAAGCTAAATATGTATATATTTACCTTATGACCCAGCAATTTCACTTGTTGGGTTTACCTACACCCCACCAAAAAATTAAACATATGTAATTAAAATAATTGCATGTAAAATATTCTACTAGCTTTATTATTAATTGGCAAAAGAACAAGTGTCAATCAACTAAAGAATGAGTAAACACATTCTGATATGTTAAGAGAATGAAATATTTAGAAAAAATGATCTACTGAATCATGCAGCAGGTATGAATCTTGACACTATGTTAATATTAAGCTGAGCAGTAGACGCTTCATACAAAAAAGTTGATACAACGTGATTACACTTATGCGAATTTTGAGGATTGGCAAAATTCATGTATTTTAATATAACCAGAAGTTCACTGCTCATCCAAATTGAGATTAATTAGTAGAGACAAAAGGGAACTTTCTGAGATGATAGAAATATTCTATATCTTAATATTTTTCAAATAGCATCAAATTATACAATTAAATAATAAGTTAATACTCAAAGTTATCACATAACATTTCCCTCAAAAAGAAAACGTACAAAAAGTTCAAGTGTTTGTGAAGGAGGTAAATAATTTACTTCTTAATGTGTTTTTGTTTGTTTGTTCATTTTCTGTTTTTATGAGAGAGACAGAGCATGAACAGGGAAGGGGCAGAGAGAGGGGAAGACAGAATTCACTGAATCCAAAGCAGGCTCTAGGCTCTGAGCTGTCAGCATAGAGCCTGACATGGGGCTCGAACTCATGAGCCATGATAGCATGACCTGAGCAGAAGTTAGATGCTTAACCTACTGAGCCACCCAAGCACAGCAAATAACTTTACTCCTATACATTGCTGGTAGGAGTCTAAACTGGAACAGCCACTTTGATATACTCTTTGGCAGTTTCTACCGAAACTGAACATATACACACCCTATAAGGTAGCATTCCCTCACCTAATTACTTAGTTAAGAAATATGAATGTATATGTCTCCCAAAAGAGATCCAAAAAGTTTTCAAACTACTTTATGTATAATTGACATAAACATGAAACAAGAAAAATATCCACCCAAATAAGAATAATATTTCTCAAGAGAAGCAATATTTGCATTTTAGACCAAATAATTATATGTTGTGGAAACTATCTTTTGTATTGTAAGAAATTCAGAGGTATCCTTGCCCTTTATCCAATTGGTGTCATTGGATATGACACTGTTTATGACAACCAAATATCTTCAGACACTACCACACATACCCAGAGAGGGGGTAGTTACCTCAGCTGAGAACCTCTGAAATAAACCAATATAGCATATTCACCCAATGAGATACTACTCAGCAATAAGAAGGAATGTTCTACTAATAAATACAACAGCATGCATGAATATAAAACAAAGTAATAAAAAAAAGTAGTATGTTGTTAAAAGTTTAATTGCTCTCTAAGATAAGGTGAGGAGAGAGTAAATGTTATATAGCATTTACTAATTCCCATGGTTTCCACAATTATTTGGAAAGCTACCTTTTTAGTCTTATCAGATTTATGTTTTTAGGGAGAATATTTCTAATAATTAGGCTGTCCCAAAATATTTAGAAAGGCGGCATACTTTCATTGCATAGATAACCATGCCACACTTTACTAAAAATATCATATAAAAACACAGATCAATAAACTTTGGGGCCTTTTAATTTTGAAATTTTGTAATACTAACATCTGTCTTTGGTATCCACTGCTCATTTCCTGTTTATAAAACCAAATGGACCTAATCTTTTAGTGATTTATATTTTTAAACATGTTCTCTTTATATTTATTTGTAAATTCAAAATGTATCTTTTTATCTTAGAGGAAATTACTATTTATTTTCATAAAAGACATTTATTTATACATGTGTCAGTAAAAGAGCCCTTTAATACTTACATGTAGGTAAAGCTCATAAAAGAAAAAGTTCTCATTTAGAAGCCAAAGATAATATTGGGACCATGGTAATTATTTTTTCTTGAGGTTATAGTGCTGAGTTGCTGATATAAACGATATAAAATGTGACACCAGACTCCACTACTTAAAAATACACTATTGAGGTGCCTGGGTGGCTCAGACAGTCAAGAATCTGACTCTTGGTTTCAATTCAGGTCATGATCTCACAGTTTGTGAGTTCAAGACACATGTTGGGCTTTGTGCTGACAACGTGTAGCCTGCTTGGGATTCTCCCACTCCTTTCTTTGCCCCATTCTCTCTCTCTCTCTCTCTCTCTCAAAATAAATAAATAAGCTTAAAAAAATGCAGTATCAATAAGAATAAAGGATTCAAAAAAGGTAACATAGATTTTGACTCTAAAAGATTTGGCACCAATTTGTAGCTCAAGTTGAAAGGCCAATAAGCCAATGAAAATTCTGTAATATGGAAATCCTATTTAGATTTTAAGTAAATATCACACGTGAATTCTTGACATTTGACTTTCACTTTTCATGTCCAGTTCACTATTTTTTTTCTGCTGACTTAAGATGGACACTCATTGAGTCTTTGGTTCCTATCTCATAAAAAGTCACTGAAGCCACCAATATTAATTTGCAAACTGCGGGTTATTGTTACACAATCCTACATTCATGTCATTCAGTAATTAGGGGGAAACTACTCTCTGTAAATGACATTCACTCCCATCACACCATGTACAATTTCTTAGAAAACAAAGGAAAGTGAATACTGGGCTCCACTCTTTTTATCATATAAATTGGAGAATATAAATTAAATTAGGGGTACCTGGGTGGCTCAGTCGGTTAAGCATCTGACTTTGGCTCAGGTCATGATCTCACAGTTCATGGGTTCCAGCCTCACGTCAGGCTCTGTGCTGACAGCCAGCTCAGAGCCTGGAGACTGTTTCAGATTCTGTGTCTCCCTCTCTCTCAAACCCTCCCCTGCTCACTCTGTCTCTCTCTCTCTTTCTCTCTTATCACTTAAGTAAATAAAACATTAAATTTTTTTATTAAATTAATATTAGTAAAATAGATTTGTAACTGACATTTGAATATATATGTTACATCCTTCAGTAGAATTCAAAAACATTTAATTTCAAAAGCATTTCACAAAAGTTCTTTAAATTTTCAATAACGGTTTAGGCAGTGATTGTGTATCTATTTTCATATACCTTAATCTTTAAATTCCACTGATGTCCTCATCAGCCTCCCCAAATATAATCAGCCTCTTGTGCACTAAATAATAATGCAAGATGTTTTTATATTTAAAACCTAAATATATTTTTTATAATTGAAAAATGTTAAATACAGGAAATATTTTTTATCATTCACCAGTAAGTCAAAACAAAATAAAACATAAGAAAATGTCTGATGATCCTGACTGCACTGAAGTAAAGATAACTTCATTAGAAAGGATGCTATTATCAGAATGAAAAGTAGGAGGAAAAAATGCAAAGCAAAAAATTTCTCACAAATCTAGTGGCAATTGGCCATAGCTGTTTCCATTTTGGCTTCTAATTCTATCATTCCATTTTACACTCACCAATATTATATGAGAATATGTGTTCAAGTTCTCACATTATTGAACATTCTCAAGCTTTAAAATATTTGTCAATTTAGTAAATGTTAACAGATGTTATTTTAAGAATGCATAAAATTAGATAACGTTTCCCTTTTTATTTGCCATCTGTCCTTTATGAACTATTTGTTCACTTTGAAGATTTAATTTCATGATCTCTTCTGATGTATCTTTTGTTTCTAGATGAATAAAAAACTAAAAAAACTATAATTTACAATGAAGTATACAAATATAATTGTAAACAAGAGGCATAATTCACTAAGTAAAATATATTACTGGGAAAATTTTTAAAAGTTGAAAGAGTATCTGAATTAAAAGTAAGTGATGTATTTTTTTCTTCAATTCTTTTCTGTAACTTTGAAATGGATTTGAAATAAGTATTTAAAAAAAGGAAAGCAACAATGCAAAATGTCTTTAAGAAGAGGTAAATTGACAGTGGTTGGGAAGTAAGGCATAATATATGTGCATAGATATCTAAAGGTCTCAGTTACAGCATGGCTAAGTTTGTTATGAGAGCAAAACATCTGCCCCTTCCAAATAAGGGAACATAAATTATTATACTTGGTTATATAGATGTAACAGCATGCCCTTGATGTGTGTTCAGAGTACCATACTATAGGTGTAATGAGTAGACTGATTTCTTTGAAACACTTTGTGCTTGGTGATAAGAAATCTTATTTCATGTAACTTACTATGCAGTGTAAATATTAATTTGCACTTTTGCCATTGCATGCCTAACATAGTTACTCAGCGTTTCTTAAAATTGGTGAAACCACAATATTAAAATTATTTCAGAACATTCCCAAAGATATGAAATGGACTGAACTTTCTTAGACTTCAATCCCAAATGCAATTTGCTTTATTCAGGGTCTTTCTGCCTCTGTTCTTCAGAATATGGCCATAATCTCCTGTAATTATGAAGTATTTCATACATTGAGCAAGTTTTATAGCCCACTAAAAAGCTAATTAATGTTGAGTTCAAATTGCTTCTCTTACACTGACATTGCTATGAGTAGTTGGCTTGGCTCAAACATAAAGTGCACTTTCCTTTTCGACCTTATCTAACTGAATGTGAGGGTAGCTCATTAAGAGAATTTTAGCATTCCTCTCGCGTGGATATGTTATTAATGCCTGGCTTTCAGAAGCAAAAAAGAAAGTGGGGGCAGGGGTGCAAAATAATGAAAGTTCAGACAAGGTCAAATACCACATGCAGTTTAATGTCTCTTTTAGTTTGCTCTTGACATTGGGCAGGAAGCAACTCTAGAACTCAGATGTCATAAAGGGAAGTGTTTATGCTTTCTTCCTGTACTAATCTTTCTCATTTTGGTCTCAGTGAATTCAACCTAAGGTTATTTAACCTCACTGAGAATTCACACAAAGCAGTATTCTTGCTGTGTCTTCTAAAGAAATATGAGTATTCAAGTATATATACAAAATGCATCTTATGACCACCTCAGATCCTCCTGATTCAGGCCGTTCCTCCAGCCTATTTCTGCTACCATTTCTTTGCAAGCTCTGATCGGCTTTATTAAGATATTCTGGAAAGAGCCTTGCTTCATCCCACTGCCTTGTGTTTCTTCTAACCTACCCTAGCATGTATGGGTTCCCTAGAACTGTGAGGAGTTAACATCCATGAATTCACTCTACTTAATGAGGATAAATTATTTTCCTTTTTCTCCAGCTGCAGGGAGTTCTGAGCTAATTTCATAAAGACTCCTCAGGAGGTCCACCTGGATAGTGCTCACGTGGCCTGTAGCAAAAGCTCACCTAATATTGCATCCCTGGATGTTTTTTTTAGTTACCTGTGTTGTTGTCTCCTTAACTTCTGCTCCCTAGGATAACTTCCGAAATAAACTACCTACTGCTAAACTTTTCCTTGGTCATGGCTTTCAGGAATTTCAGACAAGACATAAAACAGTGGACATATGGAGAGATTTTGTTAAATATAACTCTTGTGCTTTATTATATGATAAATATCTTGAAGGTAGTTTCTAAGGTTTTTTTTTTCCACTGAATTGTAATTTTTCAAGTCAAGGACTAATACAGCATAGTCAATTGTTAAGGAGGCATGAAAACTTAAATATCTTTTTAACATCCTAGGTTCTACAACTTTGCCCTACATGTGAATCTAAGAAACGCCATTCGCTATAGGTACGACTTTGCCAAGTTGTTAATGTCTCTGAGCCTCTATTTCCTCATCTGTAAAATGGGGATAGTAATAGCATACTAAAAGTTGTACTAGTAGTTCTCCCTTAGCCACAGGGGTTATGTTCCAAGATACCCAGTGGATGGCTGAAACTGCAGATAATACTGAATCCTATAGATGTTTTTTTTTCTCTACAGCTATATCTGTGATAAAGTTTAATTTACAAATTAGGCATAGTAAGAGACTAATAAAATACCTAATAATAAAGTAGAACAATTATAACAGTATACTGATTACAGTATAAAAAGTTATAAATAGCAAATAATAATAAGTATATATAATAAAAAGTTACATGAATATGCTCACTCTCTCTCAGAATATCTTCTTATACTGTACTCACCCTTCCTGTGATGATGGGAGATGATGAAATGCCCACACGATAAGATGAAGCGAGGTGAATGCTGTAGGCTACGTGACGGAGCATCAGGCTGCCGCTGACGTTCTGATGATGCATCAGAGGGGGATCACCTGCTTCCAGACTGCTGTTGACCACAGGTAAATGAAACTGAAGAAAGGAAATCCATGATAAGGGAGAAATGCTGTAGGGGCATAGTAAATACTGAAGTGCATGATACAGCCCTTGTTGCATAACAAACCAACCCCAGACTAATTGGCGTGAAATAGTAACCATTAAATTTACTCAGGATCCTGCAATCTGGGCTGGATTCAGCAAGACGTTGCTTCTGCTGCATTCTTCTGGGATCCTTCATGAAGTTCATTGTCATCCAGAGATTGCAAAGTTAGGTCGTTCAAGATGGACATGCTCACAACTCTGGTGGTTTGCTGAGATGCCTTGGTCTTCTCCCTGTGCCCTGTTCAAGGAGGACTGGAGTTTCTTACATTGAGGTAAACAATTCCAAGTGAGATTAGTGTGGGGAATAAGCTTAGGAATTCCCTCAGCTTGCACTGATGGGTTAACAAGGCATAAAGAATTAGAAAGCCATAAGATGTACACGCTCAAGTTTGGGTAAACAAGATGAAGTTAGGTAAATGAAGCAAAGGCTCTCAGTATAGGACAAAGGGATAGCTTAGGCCATAGCAGGGTGAAGTTGCCCAGAGTGGAGCTAATTAGCAAAAGAAAGGTGCCTTGTTAACCCATCAGCAAAAGCTCAGGAAATTTCTAAATTTATTCCCCACAAGTAGAATCTATGAAAGCACCTTGAGGATGAGGCAGAGAAGTAACAAAAATATTACTTATGACTTTCTATTGGTCATAGCAAAATCATGGGGATTAGAAGGAAAGAGAATAGCAATAAATAACATGTGGCCATTTTTTAAGGTATTCAACAACCTCAGGAGTAGTTTTTATAAATAACTAAATGAAATGCCTGACACATAGTCTGTACTAATAAAAAATTTTAAGAAACAGTTATTTTCACTATGTAATTTTTTACTACTATATAAAAGAACAGTTTATTTTTCTTAAAATATCTGAAACTCCATATCTAAAAATGAAGAATAATTCTTTACATTTAATAAATTAAGTCTGGTGAAAACTGAGCATATTTCTTTATTATCTCATTTCATATTTCCCACAAAATATTAAGTACATATTTATAGATACATATGTACACATTATATGTCTATGCGCACACACACACACACACACACATACACACACATACACAACACTAAGACTAGTCCCAGCACCAGCAGCACCAGAGTTTAGTAATTATTGATCCAATGTATCATTTTCTCTTTTAAAATCCAGTAGTATGGAGTCCAGTTTGCCTAGTTTTTGAACAAAAGTTCTTATCACAACATGGCCATTCCCAGGATTCCCATATAATTTTCTGCCTCATCAGACCTAGAACAGCCAGCCTTAAGAAGAACACATCTATTCTGCCTGAGAATGGAAACAAATTACAGGGTTGGAATTGTGTGGTTTCCTGTCCCACAAATGTTCCTGAACTTTCCTGTGTGAGCTCAGGCATGAACTTAATTCTAGTAAAGAGCAAAAGACAAGTAAGCTTTTGCCTCAGAATACCCAGTCAAGTGTCAAGCTTCATTCTCATTCTGATTCTCGCTTCTCCCCTCAGCATAAGAATAACATCTTCCTTAGATGGTTTTAAATAATGAATGGTAAAAGTATCATGATGTGTGATGTCTTTAAACACATTTCATTACATATAAAGTGAGATGGCGATATAGATATAGGAGTGTAAGCTATTTTTACTATACAATAATAATATGCTCCCTGCCTGGTTATTAATGGCTGAATGCTCAGACTGTGACATGAGCTTTTGACTGAACAGGGAATGTTGGTTCACCCATGTTTCCCATGGGCCTTTGATTTCTGCATCACTTGGTTTGCTGAATTTCACACTCCATCCTGAGTGCCTGACCACACCTCCCCATTGTATAGAACTGACCTCTAGCTTAGATAACCTATTTTACCTGATAGCTTCCCTTCAGTTAAGTTAAACACACCTTCCTTCCCTTTCCACTCCCACCTGATGACCTGTGTATAATTTGTGACATATGGTGGGAGGATTAGAGTGACTGTGGTGCCAGGGTGATTTACCTTGACACTCTATTAATTATCTGCTGTATCTGTTTTAGATGAATAGGACTGACTATGCAAAAGATTATCTGTAAATAGCAATAAAACTCCAACACACACTCTAATTCCTAACCTAACATCGTGTATATTGTGATCTTGGTAGGAATCAGTTAAAACCTTCTATAATCTAAAGCCCACATTTCAATTATTTACAATTCAGAATTTTCCAGGACACCTGGATTTGCCTTCCATAATTGATATAAAGCTGATAATGTACAGATTCCAAATAATATTTGCCTAATCATCTGGATCTTGCAAAGGAAACTGGAAGAGTCATATGCCTCTAACTCCAAATCAACTACAATACACTTTTTACTTTGAGTACTTATTTAGCAAGACTCACTTGTCCGCAAAGTTTGACTTTGTGAAAAGTGTTGAGAATTCCTACAGTTATTTAATGACCCTTAATTCATCTAGTATATATTTTCAAAATGTATAGAAAAGCATATGAGTCAGATTTTTCTTTCTTTTTTAAAATAAATTTAATGTTTATTTTTGAGAGAGAAAGAGAGAGATAGAGAGTCAGGAAGGGGCAGAAAGAGAGAGAGAGACACAGAATCTGAAGCAGGCTCTCACGGCTCTGAGCTATCAGCACAGAGCTTGATGTGGGACTCAATTCGTGAACCATGAGATCATGACCTGAGGCAAAGTCAGACACTCAACCAATTGAGACATCTAGGTGTCCTGGGTCAGATTTTTCTAAGTGTAATTTGTATGGATGAGGGAACTTTTTAATATTGAGGGAATTTTTTGTTAAATAATACCTATTTTTTGTGTCTTTGCAGAGAAACTGATGAAAGAAAGACCTACGAATTCAAACATTATTTATTTATTTATTTATTTATTTATTTATTTATTTATTTTGAAAGAAAGAGGAGAGAGAGAGAGAGAGAGAGATGGGGCACACATGCATGCATTAGCTGGGGAGGGACAGAAAGACAGAGGGAGAGAGAGAGAATCCCAAGTAGGCTCCATGCTCAGCACAGAGCCCAACAGGTGGCTTGATTCCACAACAGCAAGATCACCACCTGAGCTTGTATCAAGAGTCAGATGTTTAACTGACTGAGCCATCCAGGTGCCCTGAGAGACCTAGCAATTCAAATCATTCAAGAATTGAGGTTAAGAAATCTACTGATTTACAAATTATTCTTGGTTATCACTAGTAAGGTCTTAAATGGGCTTTAGTTACTGAAAAAAAATTGTTTAAAGCTTTGTGTTATTCTTTAAGCATCATTACCAAGATAAGACAAATAATTTATATTGTGAATTATCACATAGTCTTATGTAAGAGAGGTGAACAGATGTAAATGCAGGTGGATAGCAGAGGATTAAAAAGAAAATTCACCCATTTGCCACGTTGGCATTTCTGTCTAACAACCTTTCAACTACTTATGCAAATGTTCTTGGAACAGAAGGTGGTTTAAATTTGAGGAGGAAAAAAGCCACATGAGAACAGTTGCATTGTTTTTGCGAATTTGTTTTCCTCACAGGACTTACTTAGGAATAAAATGTTTCCTTCTAAATATTGAGGTTTTTAAAGGAACAGAAAAGATCCTCTACAAGATGGCTGGAAACAGAAAATAAAATACCATTACAAGAAGCAGAATTAGAGTAGGGGAAGATGACTGTAGAATAGAAAAGCAAGAAATGAAAGTGAATCATAACTTGTTTAGGAGAACAAGAAGGCAACCCGAGAGATTATGCAGAAGAAGTAGAAGTCAGAGAAAAAGTGAATCTGGAAGATTATGTGGCAGGTGTAAGAAAACCTTAGAAATAGTGGTGATAACAGGACAGTGAGATATTTGTGGAAGCAGCATTTAAGCTCTCTGAAACAAGCCAAGAGGAAAGACCACAGATAAAAAATCAAGACAGTTCTTGAGGGACCATTACCACAATCCCAGTGAGCAGCATTTGGAGGCCAAAATTTAACTTACCCCTGAGTACTTCTGTAATTGAATTTCGAATATTTGCCGTGATCAATAGTCTACTAAAATATTGATTGGAAGAATGGTGTGAGATCGAAAGCTCTAGGAATGTACAATATGGCCCAAAACAATGGGGCTTAAATTCCTGTTCCAGCTCTTAATAACAATGTGACCGTGGGCAAATTTTTTCAACTTTGTGCACCTCAATTTCCTTATCTGGGAAATGACATTTTAACTGTCTCATTCTGTTGTGAGTAAAATTATTAAGTCTAATAAATTGAAATAATTAGAGATGCCCTATATGGGCACTACTTGGAGGAGACATACTTATTCCTGAGAGAATATAATATTCCTTCAAATCAGTACTGTGTTGTCCATCACGGTGGATTTCATCTTCCCTATTGTTTCTTAAAATTAGAAAAGTTTAAGTAAAAATGATGGAAGTGACTGAATCTAGTATCATTTACATCATTAGAGTATTTAAATTTGTAGGATGATAACTTTATTACAGAATTTAACAGAGGTTTTTAAGAATGCAAGGCAAGAAACTACTTAAGTCTTTATTCCTTTTATAGTTTAGCCTATAGTGCGGCAATTTGCTATTTTATTTTCTCTCTGTTTTATGCAGTATTCTTAAAAGACAAGTGAGCATAAAATTTCCTGTTAAATAGTTGCATAATTAATTTTTGAAGGTTATATCCCACTGTCTATTGTAATACTTTTAGAATCATAGTGCCTTAAAATAATAAGAAAAAGACATGTTTTTCTGAATTCATAAACCAAAGATTAACTTTACAAAGTTTCTTAGAGCTTCACTTTGAGTTATCAGTGTAGGATAATCAAACACCCCAGAGATTTTCCTCCCAGAGAAGGTACTTTCGTTTTTCTTTACTCCCCACCCACTCCAGAGCACTTCCAGTTGAGAAAATAAGAAACTTTAGAATAGCTTCTATACTGTTTTATTCATCCATAATGAAATGTTGGTCATTCAGGAAAGGCACATGTGAAGATTATTGGGATGTGACACGATCAGCTCTATATTTAGGGACTGTATCTGTTGGCAGTCTTTGGGATAAATTACACTGGTATGAAGATGGGTACGAGGCAGTAGTCCAGGAGGGAGACAGACTAAATCATGAGATCATTTATAGCATAACCAGAATATTACTCAGCCTTGTATTTCCCTTTACACTCACTGTAACGGTCCTTGCATTGGTGTTGTTACAGACTGGAGCTAACTGAGTGGGACTGCAAAAATGTAAGAGATTTAAGAAATGGTAAAATGCCAGCCAAGCAGCATCTGAGAAAATGGCTATAGAGCCTCATCAAATGGGAAAAAGAGCTGACTATGAAGCTTCAGGAACATATGACTAGGAGAATCAAGTGAATTAAGAGACAGGCTTTAAAAAATGGAAAAGTCAGAGCAAGTTTGGGAATGCAGAATGAACCACTTTTACAGGTTGAATCTGGGGCATCAAGACATTGAACAAAAGTGTCTAGCATGGAGCTGGAAAGAGGTTAAGACTTCAGAAATGTCATTGCAGAGTTAATTTAACCAGAGCTAGTCAGTGACTTAAGCTCCTTTGATATTTTTCAGTGCTCTTGAACAATCAGACATCTTAGGATTAATTTCCCTGTGACCATGATTAGTTTCAGACTGCCAGTTTTTAATGGAGAAGTTGAATGGCAAATGAGAACTTATTCTCAAACAATGTAATGTGCTTGGCCCTAAGCCACATAACTTTCCCATCTGTTTCCTTCTTGTACTACATCCAAAATGTAAACATGATATTGTTTTCCTGTTTAGCACTTGCAAATGTCTCACTCAAATATAAAATACCTAACTCTACTATATATTCCACTAATGATTTTTATGAACTCCAAAAGGTCCACTTTTTCCAAGTTTCTAACACTTCTACTTCCTCAATCAATAAATTATGGAAGCAATATCATTCTCATGACTTCCTCTACTTTCTGAGATTACTTTTCTCTGAAAGATGAATCATTCGACTTCTGCTTTCTGTGAGTGTAAACCCCAGTAGACACCTACTATGCAGCAGGGCATATTGTTTAAGGCTATTGTCTCGGGAGCTAGATTGCCTGGGTTCTAACTTTGATTCCACCTTCTCTTCAGCGATTTGGTACTAGAAATTGTGCAACCTTTCTGAGTCTAGGTTTTTTCATCTATACCTGAATATATCAATAATTCCTATTCCATAAAGTTTTGTGCTGTATATCTTATGTTTGCTCACCATATTCCCCTCTTCACTTATCACTAGCCCACTCTGTGCTTAGAGAGGCTTATTCATATGAACCAAATCATTGAGCTCTCTTGCCTCTACCTTAGACCAGAGATGGAGATACTGGGGTGTGATATAGGGGTATTTATTCTCCTCTCTTCTTTCCAGGTTACTATAGACTGGATATCGCCAACTGTCAAAGACCACAGCTTCTGGTTGGCAATGCTCTTCATATAGTTACACGTACTAGGTCCAATTAACTCCATTTGCTCCTTCTGGCTTGGAGCTGGTAAAGACACCCTGCTATGTTAGTTCTACGGTATCAAAACCCCTCCATGAGGTAGATTCAACTATCCTTACATTGTCTGTTTCAAATATGCCATTACATTCCTGTTGGCACACAGGAAGTAACTGAATGGATTAAATACGTTAAGTGCCTGGCATAGAGTAAGTTCTACAAAAAGTGTTACATATTAGTGCTCCTGGATATTTGAAGTGCTTCTGACATAATACAACTGTCATTTCCATAGAACAGATAAGTTCTGAATGCTTAACATAAAATAAGTATTTTAAAACCATAACCCGATTCAGCAGCTTCTATTATTATACTTTACCAACAAGGAAGCTGAGGAAGGGAGATGTTAGGTAACTTGCCAAAGAACATACCTACAGTAAGTGGGCAAATGAGAATTGAACCTGTGAGCCAGGCTTCAGAGTATTTTCTCTTAACAGGGCCTAATTTGATTCAACAATATCCTCTATGGAGCCAGTAGTTCTGCCAAGATCAGACTGCTGGTTATAGCAACCTTCTTCCCCTTGCTCACATATAATCAGATTCCTAGTGGTCAAGCCCCAGAGATTCCTCAGTGATTCCGAGGATGAGAGTGGGAAAGGTGGATGAGTACCCTTGGCCCTCTTTTCCCATTGGTGCACCTATAAGCTCAGAGGAGACCTCACCCGGGGGGGCGGGGGGGGGGGCAATGTTGTCAGGTGGGGCCTCGTCTCTTACCGTTCTAATGTAGTCCATCTTGGTCTCTGTGGAGCAGGGGAGTGCTCCAGTCTCACCCCCCTGTTCTAGGATTCTCTCAGTGGTGTCCATGAATAGTTGTTTCTTGTTCTCCACCTACAGAGGAGTCAATTCAAGAAAGAACTATTCCTCCCACCATCTTGATGATGTCATTGCCTTCAGAGCCAGTCATTCTGAATCTACTTTTCACTCAGAAGTATCTTTAGTATCACTTTATTCCTCTCTTCATGGAGCTCCACAAAAATGTAAATATATAGGAGTTTTTTTGTTTCCATGCACCCTCATAGTTGATATTTGTGCTGATATGAAGCTTCTTGACCAAAATCTATATTATCATGCCTTATAAAAAAAAATCAGTTGACATGAATATATTCATACATACACAGTGCACCAAAGAATAGAAGCAAACTTAAGAACTTTAAGCTCATGTTTTAGTGATAGAGCTTGAACACAAACAAGACAAAAATCATGTAACCTTAAATAATGCTAGTACAGGAAAAAAGAGATAGCTATTGAGTTAATTCAGCATCCCAGAGAAAAATATTGGAATGAAATTTCCAAGTGGAGAGCTCTTCTTGCCATTCAAAATATTAACACCATAACATAATTTTAGACATAATTCCCAAGCTCCCAAGCTCAATTCTGATATCTTAATGTTTTGAAATAAGGGATATCATGTAATTTTCACTGGATTTACTTTAAGTAAGGTATAATTATCAAATAATACCATATGTTTATAGTGCATATTCAGCATGTTATTAGATCAAAAGTATAACTCTTTTATTTCCTAGGTTTATTTGTACCATATTTATCTTTCTTTATAATGGTGCTTTTATGGTTTTCTCAAGTGGAAACAACTTGACATTTTAGTTATGAAGGAATGCGTGCTCTTATGAAATAACGTTTACTTAAAATATAATTATATTTATTTTTAATTTAATATTTAATACACATATATATTATCATAATCTTCAACAAAAACAAATGTCTATTACAGACCTATTATGTGCCAGGTATTTTGCTAATTAGTGTGATAAGAATTAAAAATAAGATTCATGGGGTGGCTGGGTGGCTCAGTCAGTTAACTGTCCAACTCTTTATTTTTTCTCGGGTTACGATCTCCTGGTTCCTGAGATGGAATACTGTGTAGGGCTGTGTGCTGACAACGTGGAGCCCACTTGGGATTCTCTCTGACTTTCTCTGCCCCTCCCCTGCTTGTGCTCTCTTTCTTGCTCTCTCTCAAAATAAATAAACATTTAAAAATTATAATAATAAAATTAAGATTCAAGATCAGCTTCACAAAGTAACATCCAGTAGGAGAGATTAGGTAAAATAATAAAACATTCCAATAAAGGAATAATAATATATCCTGTGGGAAGTCCCAAAATGAGAGACATGAATAGTGGCTGAAAACTATCCTCTCAAGTTTAAAGGAGAATTAATTATTTGAGCTGTGTTTTAAAGCTTAAAAAGATTTCAAAAGTAGAAATCATGAGGATGAAGAGAGAAGTATTAAAGTAGAGAGAACAGTCTAAATACAAGGACAGTACCCGGGAAATTAAGGGCACATTCAGCATAGCCAAACTCACCCTCTTCTGGGGTATGGTGTACTAAGTAGAATAGTGGAAAGCAAGCCATGAACAGCAGTGTGGTGACAAACCATCTAGATTCTTGAATGCCAGCCAAGAAGTTTAGGTGTCCTTGTTGAAAAGCTGAGTGTTTCAGCTTTAGGAAATGTGTAACACCATCAGTGTGTGGAATAAATTGAGGGTAGAAGAAAATAATGACAGAGAGACCGGTAAGAAAGCCATTGCAATAGCTTGCAAAAGCCATTACAGTAAGCTCTTGAATTCTTATAATGTCTCTGTGAATTTAAAGTAGGGGAAATATGTAAGAAACATTGGTATGTCCTGTTCAAAATCACCCATAGAGACTATGTGGATTAGTCTAGCAAATTTCCTCTTAATAAAGAAGTTTATTATTTGACTAGATGAATTGCTACTTTTCACTTGAGACCCCTTATGAGTAAATAGTTTGTATTTACTAAGGCAAAGGTGGAGAAAAACTGTATAAGAAGTAGAGAGCCAAGTTTGAGGAATAAGAAACAGCTTTAAGTAAAGAGGCAGGTATTACAAAGAATAACTATAATAGACTTTGCCCAAGAACCAAAGCACTCCCTGAAGTGAAGCAAAGATTATGCTACAGGAGGGCCTGTGCATTTATGAATACTAACTCACCCTCAGGCTCTAGAGCATGGCAGCTTGGATGTTGCCACTCAGACCGTATTTCTGTAGGACAAGCCCCCTATCCCTTGACAACTATCGTGACCTTGAGCCCATGTGCCCTGCATGAGCCCCACTGGCTGGCTTCAGTATTGTAAGCCTGCTCTCAACATCTATCTAGAGTTATTTTTTGGACATCCATTATCTTCCAGCACTTAGGGAGTTGAAGTTCTCATGATATCATCAGATAAGGAGCTGAATGTCTTGCTCTAGGCAAGTCATATTAAAATACTGGGAGCAGAGGAGCAACTGGGTGGCTCAGTCCATTAAGTGTATGATTTCAGCTCAGGTCATGATCTCATGATTCATGAGATGAGCCTCACATTAGGCTCTGCACTGACACCGCTGGGCCTGCTTGGATTCTGCCTCTCTCTCTTTCTCAAAAATAAATAAATAAGTATTTTTAAAAAACTGACACTCAGAGCAGAGCAACCCCACAACTCTTAAAACACTCAGAGCAGGGGCACTTGGGTGGCTCAGTCAGTTAAGCTTCTGACACTTGATCTCAGGTCCAGATCTCAGGATCTTGAGACATATAAAATAGTATTTAGTATGGTTAAAGGGCAAGTGCATTCTTGGCATTCAGGTAAGTTTTTATTTCTTAGGAAGGGAGTATGCATTAGGAGTTTAAAGACCTACTTTATGAAAACACCCACCAAGCTACACTGTTATTACTTACTTTCCTATGCAAATTTTATTTTATTATTACTTTTTAATATAACTTATTGTCAAATTGGTTTCCATATAACACCCAATGCTCATCCCAACAAATGCCCTCCTCAACGCCCATCACCTACTTTCCCCTCTCCCAACCCCCTCTTATACAAACTTTAAAAATCACCCAGAATTTTAATGTTTATGGAAAATTTGCTCTCATTTTTTTAATATTCATAGTAATATGATGTATGCAGCTGTTGATTCATTAGGGACAGTTGATTTATGATCAGTTTGGAAATAAATGTGTAAATACCATAGAGCTGCTTAACAACAGTAACAAAATATATAACATATAAACTAAATTTATGATAAAGGTATACCATGGTTTCTTTCTTTAATAACTTATTTTAATTAGTTATTCATAATGCAGGTGTATTTAACTTCCCTTTATTATAGAAATAGATAATCAAAATATTTTCTATAATGTTTGTAAAAGCCTAACTTCATATTCTTTTTTCTTTTTCAAGTTATTTTTTATTTATTTTTAATGCATGGATTATTTTTTTACATGCAGTGTTTTATTGGTTTCATGTGTACAACACAGTGATACAGAAATTCTATACCTTTGCTTGATGCTTACCTCAAGTGTAGTCACCATCTTTCACCATCCAATGTTATTACAGTATTATTGACTATATTCCCTATGTTATACTTTTTGTCTCCATGACTTACTTATTTTATAATGGGAAGTTTGTGCCTCTTAATCCTCTTCACCTATTTTGAGCATTCCCAGCAGTCCCTTAACTTCTTATTCTTAAGTAAAATTCTGACTATTCCCAACTCAGTTATTCTAATATGGTTTTGCATTCAAACACTCTAAAGATGACTTTATAACACAAAAATAGTTTTAATACTATTTTTCTATTAATACCATCATCAAAATTTAATTGCATATATTAAGACAGAGGAAAATATTGTGTCTCTAAAGATCATTTGAGTCAAAAAGTAGCCCCTCATTTGAACTGAAAGATAAGAGCAAACGTTTCCTCCCATGAAGAGGGATGGATTTGCTAACATGAGAGAAATGAAAGAATAATAACTTTTACATCGATTGTCTTTCATCATTCTCAAATTTATTGAAATTTAAGAGTTGAGAATGGAATCTAGAAATTGTATATAAACAATATAGATATCAGGAATGCCTGGGTAGCTCAGTCTGTTGAGCATCCTACTCTTGATTTCGGTTCAAGTCATGATCTCATGCTTCCTGAGTTTGAGTCCCATGTTGGGCTCCATGCTGACAGCACAGAGACTTTTTTGGGGTTCTCTTTCTCTCTCTAAGTAAATAAAATAAAATAATATAAACACTAAAAACAAAGTGATTCCTCAACACTAGTATACAAAAACATAAACATTTCATATTTTGTGTTCCTAATTCTCTAGTGAAATATTTTAGGACACTGGGCGATATATGAAAAATTTTTATAAACATAAATAGCTTACTAAAATTCTTTGAACATTGAAAGGGACCACATTATTACATAAAGGGGAGATTTTCAATATGGAATTTTCAGGTGAAAGAGTTTATTTCCAACATTCAAAGATTAACATTCTGGGAAAATCCATCTATTAATTTGATTTTTTCAAAATATCCTTCCATGAGTTTGGCTAATGTATGAGATTTATGTAATTTCACTTTCTAGATATAAGCTAGAAAAGGAAGTAATATGTGGTTTTATTCTTAAATATAAAATTAGAAAAATAATTTATTATTTATTTTTAAATGTTCTTTAAATTTATTTTTGATAGAGAAAGAGAGAGAGAGAGAGAGAGAGAGAGTGTGTGTGTGTGTGTGTGTGTGTGTGTGTGACTGGGAGGAGGGGCAGAAAGAGAGGGAGACACAGAATCTGAAGCAGGCTTCAGGCTCTGAGCTGTCAGCACAGAGCCTGATGCAGGGCTCAAACCCACAAACTGTTAGCTCATGAGCTGAACTGAAATCAAAGGCTTACCCAACTGAGCCACCCAGGAACCCATAGGAAAATAATTTAAATATTGATATTAGTGGATAGCATAATGTAGTCACTAGCAGAATATCTTACAAATTATGAAAAGAAAATTAATGCTTATAGTCAGAAAAGAATTGCAAGAAAATTAAAAAGTCAAATGGTAGAAAAAAGTGACAGAAGAGCAACAATAGTTATAGTAATGAATGTAAATATGTCCTAATTTAAAAAGAAAAGCTCTCAGATTAATCTAAATACTACAGTTCTACATATTATGTAAGAGGCAGACCTGAAAAATATAGAGTTATATCACTACGTAACAAGAGAAAATGAAATATCTGATAAAATATCTAATACCTAATAAAAAGGAATCCATTGAATTCATTATGATATCTCCACAAGATATACTCATTAGAATCATGTTATTGAAAAAGATGTAAGGTTATAGAAATATACTCAAAATATGATGTAGTAAAAAAGATATCCTAATGTTACACATTATATTATATGTAGAAAGAGGTTTTAACTCTAGTATATGTCAACATATATCCAGGTACTACAGATAGTTCAACATGCAGAGAGATATGGATATAAATATAATGTGTTTATGTAACAAGGAAAATAACAAAGATACACACCAAAATATTAATGGTCTTCATACCTGAATGTGATTGGTAGTAGTCTTCCTCAAAGTTTTGATATTTTCCAAATTATGCTTCCCACTAAATTTTATTTTTATAATAGACCAAAGAGAGAGGAAGGTACAACTCAAGTGTACTTTGTTACTTCTTAAAACAAACAAACAAACAACAACATTCTTCATTTAAAGAAAGAAGTATACAGTTCCTTCTTGGACTCAAGCTTTATTGATACTACTTTGCTTTGTAGAAAGACATTAGCTAATGCTTAAAACAATTAGAAAGATATAAATTACATGTTATTTGCTACAAAATTTTATTTGTTAATATTCAGGAATCTTAGATTCCATAATATAAGCTGCATTTTCTAATTGTGAGCTTAACACATCATAACATATTTCTACCATTACTGATCTCCATCTATACAGATAATTAATTTATAGATTCTTTGTTTCAAATTTACTATTCATAACACAAAATTTTTCTTGTGGAAGAACATAATATTTAAGTCTAAACAATTGAATTTAATTATGATATTCTGTTAAGATATATTTATTAAAGCATAATTTGGTAACGTATTATAGTTTAGATTACATTTTAGTTTGAGAATAAGAAGAGTTATTTCCATTTATAAATATCACTTTCAACAGAGTTTATCAATACTGACATTGTTGACATTTTGGATTGAATAATTGTAGTCTGCTGAGTTAAGGCTAGAGTGATAGGAAGTGGAAAGAGTTTCTTAATATATAAAAGGTTGTGAAAGAAGGATTTGAGAGGCTAGTGATTCATGTCATTTACTGAACCGTGTTAAGTGTTTCAAGATCTCTAGAAATTTTACAACTATAGTAGGGTCAAATCTTGATTTAGTGAACTGAATTTGCCATGAAGATTCCTTCTGACTCCAGATGGGGCTTCCATCTGAAAGATTACAAAAAAAGCCTGGAAATAATAGAGTATCAAATCCAGAGTATATTTTAATATAAACCATCTCCTTCCGAATTGTCTAGAATGCAAGTAACAGTCACACATAAACATTAATGTTTGAGGACTGATACTTTAGAGTTTCCAAAGGTCTAAGCCTCCCTCTAGACATTAAGTAATTGTCCTAAAATCATTTGAGAAGGCTTCAGAACACCTGACAGGACTGACAAATAGATTTGGAGATGAACTTCATGAAAAAGTATAGGTCACAATAGTTCAAGTATACTTATTTTACTGCCAACATCAGTCCTTTTAGTGATGTTTTGGTGTTATTTTGGAAGCTCTTCTAGGATTCAGGACACCAATCGGCATATTGGTGATCCTGAATTTTTAACTCTGAAAGTTTACCTCCAAAATAAAAAGTTCTCTATACCTACTTACATCTATACAGGAGAACAATCACTGTGAATGAAGGCATTCTATGACACAGTATGGTAACAAGAGACCCTCCTAATAGTCCACCATCTCTATTCTTCACCAAAAGTAAAGTGTCTTAAGAATAGCACCATTACAGGGGCGCCTGGGTGGCTCAGTCGGTTGAGCGTCCGACTTTGGCTCAGGTCATGATCTCGCGGTTCGTGGTTTCGAGCCCCGCATCGGGCTCTGTGCTGACGGCTAGCTCAGAGCCTGGAGCCTGTTTCGGATTCTGATCCTCCCCTGCTCACGCTGTCTCTATCTCTGTCTCTCTCTCAAAAAAAAAAAAAAAAAAAAAAAAAAAAAGAATAGCACCATTACAAGGAGAGGGATAATACGGTGTCTACTCCAGATCAGTTGGGAGGAATCACAACGTATCTAAATTTCTTTTGAGTCTTCTATTTTCAGAGATTATGGAAAACTGATGTAGGCTTTTAGCTCCTTTCCCCCAAATTAGTCCTAAATATACAGTGTAAATAAGAAGACATTGATAGATCAAAGAATAAAATGTTTCTCAGTGTGTGTAAAAATGGGCAGCACAGAAAAGTTGGTTATTTATCCCTGACAGTTGTCTTTTCTCTATATTTGCGAGGTAATTCACTGTCTTCTTTAAAAATGGGCAGGTGAATGTGATGGTCAATTTTATGTGTCAACTTGCCTAGGCTAACAGCACCCAATTATGTAATGTAGGTGTTGCTGTGAAGACATTTTGTAGATGTGATTAACATTTATAATCAGTAATCATTAGTAAAGGAGATTATCCTTCATAATGTGGAAAAATCTCACTCAAACAGTTGAAAGCCTGAAGAGGAAAAATTGAGGTTTTCTTGAGAAGATAGTCTTCCTCAATAGAGTAGGATCAGCTCCTGTCTGAGTTTCTAGCCTGCTGGAATGCCCTACCTGTTGGACTTGCCAGCCCCCAATGCCTCACAACCCCACAACTATGTGAGCCAATTCTCTGTCTCCCTCTGTGTTTGTTTGGGTGTCTGTGTCTCTCTGTATATGTGTGTTGACGCCTATTGATTCTGCACTTCTGGAGAACCCTGACTGATACAGAATTTGCTATCAAGAGTGGTGTTTTGGGGTGCCTAGGTGGCGCAGTCGGTTTAGCATCCGACTTCAGCTCAGGTCATGATCTCGCGATTCGTGGGTTCGAGCCCCTGGCCAGGATCTGTGCTGACAGCCAACTCAGTACCTGGAGCCTGTTTCAGATTCTGTGTCTCCCTCTCTCTCTGACCCTCCCTTGCTCGCGCTGTTTGTCTCTCTCTCTCTCCCCCTCTCTCTCTCTCTCAGAAATAAATAAAACATTAAAAAAGAGAGAGAGAAAGTAGTGTTTCTAGAACAGAATCTAAGGATGAGTTTTCTTAATCGGTTCTATGAATTCTGGAATTGGTTCTCATTCTTATTAAACTTAGACACACTAATGACTATATTTCCAATGGTTAAAAAGTATCAATTACATCGAGACAGAAGTAGAATTACAGGGATATATCTTATTAATTCTGTTTTTCTGGAGAACTCTGACTTGATACAGTGGCCTAATATCAAGATTGCAAACAAGCTTTGGATGGAAAAATGGATAAAATGGTGCAGGCAGACCCAGGAGCCTTTGATAGGCGCTACACAGCCTCCTCCAGACTCTACAATCTGAGACATTAAAACCCTGGAGGGAAAGTCATAGAGAAGAGTTTCAGAGAAGAATGATGAGGAAATTCCATTAGAAACAGTGGTAATGTGGATTGTCAAAAAATAGAAGTATACATTTCTCTTTCAGATACTCACCACCCTAATATACCTTCCTCATTCACCATCTTCAGCTCTAAACTTACACAGAAATGCACCAACCTAAGATCAAATTTTAACACATCTTTGCTCTTTCCCTCAAAGGAATATAATCAAAGCAGAAAAACTAATGAGATCTCTGAAAAATAAAACTTCTACAGAAGAAAGACAACAAACAGTGTAAAAATAAAAGATGAAGAAAATCAATGAACCAGTAAAATATGAATTTAAAATAAATATCCTCAAAGAGATCAGAAAAGTTATAGTAACATGAAGCAAGGTCAAATCTTTATAAAAAGGGATATATAAAATGCATAATAGGTGAAATAAAATATCAAATATGAATTTAATAGCAGGAAAAGAAAGTTACTACATTAAAAGATCAGGTCAAGAAATTCTCCTATGAAATATCAGAAAGGAATAAAGATAAATTATGTAAAAAAGGTTAAGGATATAAATGGTAGAAGTATAAGAAGAAAAAACATAAAGATAAAATCTTTTAAATAATAAAAAGTGATAATTTCTAAGGACTCAAGACAGATTAAAACTTCAAAAAGTTTTATACACACTCAAGTCTAGATAAATTATAGTGAAATTCAAAAATATCTAAAATAATATGAGAATTCTCCAAGTTTCTAGAGAGAGTAGATGTGCCTTAAAGTAAGCATCAGATTGACATAGCAAATTACTGACACTGTAGGCGAGAAAACAGAGTTACATTATTTTTAATTTACTGGAGACAAATAAATAAATTAATGCTATAATTTTATACTAGGAAATTCTCATTTAAAGAAACACAAAATAAAGATGTTTTCTAATACACAAATTCTGTAAAGCTTTAGAATAAAGGAAACGTCTTGAAATTATACATGGAAGAAATAGGCATATAAGGGCAGAAGTAAATCCATGAAGATACTAATGCATAAATAGTATGTAAGAGTGAGCAAATAACTTACTGAATTGACTACTATTTATATGCAATAAACAAAAAATATTCAAAAGAGAACATACCTAAACTCAAAATATTACTGGAATTGTGGTGTTGGAAGTTGGGATAGAGAATGAGCAATCAGGAAATAAATTCATGCCGGGTATATAGATAAGGAAGACAATGTTATGATGTCAAGAAAGTGATAGAGAGAAAGCTCCTCCCTCCCACTTTTTTTTTTTTAAATTTTAGAGAAAAGAGAGTGTGAGCAGGGGAGAAGAGGGGCAAAAGGAGGGAGACTGAGAATTCCAAGCAGGCTCCACGCTCAGCCCAGAGCCCCACTTGGGGCTCAATCCCACAATTCTGGGATCATGACCTGAGCTGAAATTAAGAGCCTGATGCTCAACCACTTAATGAGCCATCCCAGTGACCCAAGAGCATGTTTTTAAATGACCTTGATTAATAAGACAACAAATGAAACACACAATAAGAGGAATTAATAAATTCTGCATACCTGCAAAAGAAAATTCTGTGTATTCACTTATACAAAATGAAAGGAGGGTGTTGGATTTAAAAAGCTTGATAGTAAAAGAATGTAGGAAGAAAATAAATAAACATTAAAAAAAAAGGCAACACCTGGGTGCCTCAGTCAGTTGAGCAGCTGACTCTTGATTTCAGCTCAAGTCATGATCTCACGGTTTTTGGGATGGAGCCCATGCTCAACCTGTTTGGGATTCTTGCTCTCCCTGTCTCTCTGTCCCTCCCCAACCTTTGTGCAAATTCTCTCTCTGTCTCTCTCTCTCTCTCAAATAAATAAACAAACATTTTTAAAAAAGGAATGGAGGAAGATATGCAAGGAGAAATGAACCAAAAAAAAGCAAGGGTCAAATTTTTAATAGTAAACCATCATAAAAGACCAATAATATAAGTAATCCTTAAATATAAAGGTCTGTAAATAAACATTAGAGAAAATATTGTGACTTTCATTTTCTAAACTGTAACAGTTTTCTTACAGGCCACAAAAATCATGAACCATTATGATAAAACTAGAGTATATAAAGAACACTTGAAACTCACTAATAAAGAGACAAATCCAATTAAAACAAATGGGCAAAACCTTGAATGGACATTTCAAAAAGGAGTATATAAAAATAGTCAGTAAGCATTTGAAATATGCTCAACATCATTAGAAATCAGTTAAAATCACAAGGAGATGCTACTTCAGATCCCAAAATGTCTAAAATTAAAAAGACTGACCACACCAACTGTTGGCAAGGATTTGGAGCAACCAGACTTTTAAGCCACCAAATGCCATACAATCACTTTGTAAAAGTCTTTGGCAGGGAAACATCTATTATTATTTGGACCAAGCAGTTTCACTCCTAGATATTTATGCAAGACAAATGAAAGCATGTATCAGAAGAAAATCTCAAAGCTGCTGTTCACAGTAGCTTTATTCATATTGATTCAAATTGAAAACAATCCCCAAATAATTGTCAACAGAAGAACGGATAGGCAAATTGTAGTATATTCATCTAATAGAGTATCTTTCAGCAGTAAAGGGGGCAAATTAATAATATATGCAAGAATATAGATGATTCTCCAAAAGTATCGCATTGAGTAAAAAGACAGATACATAATAGAACAAACTGGATAATATCTATATGTAGACATCAGACAGGGAAGGGTTGCATCTCATGGCAAGGAAGGCTCACTGGAATTTAGGCTGCAGGTATGAAGATATATTTGAATCTACCAAAGTTACCCATTTCAATTCTTAACAGTCCTACTCTTTTTCAGTAGACACCTTAAATTTAGCAGGGCTATGAATTCATCTTACTCTGGAATTCAGCAACCCAGAGAATTAGATTCTGTTCCTGGCTTTTGATGTTAACATTATACCTTCAAGGATAAGATTCTAACTGGGGGCACAGTAGAAGATCTCTCATCTTCTGATACTCAATGAGCAGATATTTTAAAGCTTTAAGCTTATCATTTTTTATGCATGTCCTCTAAAGAAGCTACAAATATCCATCCCAACACACAGTCTTCATATTACTTAACAAGCTCTTCATTCTGGGTGATTCCAACCAGAAATATAAGTAAGTAGTCCACAGCTATGTAACATAAGCTACGATTGCATCATTCTCTGATCTTAAATTCTAGAATATAGAAGGATATTCAGTATTTTAAAACCCCACCACATCAGTTGAGTTATTTCAGCCTTCTATTTTCTTGAGACTGTCTGACCTTCAACAGTGTCTCCAGGTAATATTTACTCTATCAGTCTGTATTTAGTACAAGAAGGAAGAATCCATTCTAAGCTATTTAAACAAAAAGATTTATTGCAGGGTATTAAGTGGCTTAGAAAAATTTTGGAAGGGCTGATAAGAACTGAGTCTGATCTGGTAGGAGTGAGCCAAAAGCCACCTCAAAGAATTAGACTCCCAACTGCTACTCTAGCCAAGATCAGGTGGCTGCCTGTCAAATTGGGAAGCTGCCACAATGTACCCTCTGCTACAATGTGTGCTTCCATTACACGAATTAGCTTATATATGAGTGTTAAATTAGGTGATAAGAAAAGTATAGTATAAAAATTTCATTGGTTTATAAGAATCTTTCCCAGTTTGTTTATCTTCCATAGCAAATAATACCTGAAGGCTAAATACATGAATACAGTCTGGTGTGGAAAGCACCAATAGGTGGTGCTCTGTTCCTGAACATATCATTTACCCTCACCTTTCTCCTGGGCTCAGTTTACCAGGTATTCTTGGGAGGGCTTGCTCTGTAATTTTCTCCTGTCTCTGTGTAGTTGCCCTTGCTCCGATAATGTAGCATAACACAAAGAATTTGAGGAACACATATGTCACCTTATATCAGAAAATCCTGTTCAGTAGCCTCTCTTGGAAGCTGCATTATTAAAATGGATGTCATTAGACCCACGATTCTATTCATTTTTTTGTATGACGCTTCTGATTGCCGGAACCTGAATCATATCCAGAGCATAAGAAGCAAGACAGCTGAGCTAAAGTAGCTTTAGCTTTTTTTTTTTTTTTTTAGAAAAAGTTTAGCTTTCCGACACCCCCCCCCCCCCCACCGCCCCCTAGAAAGCAGGGAATGAATGGTTGTTGAATCAACCAGCCTAAAATATCTATCAAAGAAGGAGTTGTTGGCAGCTGGAACCAAGAAAATAGAGAAAGTCACAAGGAAACAACTCTCAAAAAAATCCACTAAAATCTTCACATTAAGAGGAGCTAGAAAATCTGAATTTGCCTAATGAAAGAATTTGATGCAATATTACTACTGTATTGGTTATTTTAAGATGTTTTCTGGCCTTTTCACCACAACTTACTTCAATCCTGAAAAAGCTCAAAATTATTAAGAAAGAAAGAAAGAAAGAAGACAGCAAGTATGATAAAATGGGCAAGAAAGAAAGATAATGTCAAATATCAACTCTTCCTTGTATTGTAGACTTCTAAGTCCAAGTTAGGGTTTTTCTCCTAGAGAAGGAGAAAGATTTCAATTATATAAAGGGTTAAGTTTTCTGTTTTAGTATCTCATGGTGACCAAAAGAAGTATGGGATATATAATACTCAATTTTGTAGATGGGTGATATGTCACCCAGAGCCAGGAAGAAAGGTTTCTACATATGAAAATCACAAGTCCTGAAGTGAGGGAAAAAAATCATGTTTTGCTTGCATCCTACTGTGTACATCTCATTCAACAAATCTCTTAACCTTACTTTAGAGAATATTTATCTCAGATTGACAGAGTATTTTCAATTCTTAATTTTTCTATGATATAATTATTCAACTATGGCCATGGTATAGCTTCTTATGGGCAAAGTATACTTGCCTTTTTCTTGACATTGGACTTGAGCATGAAATTCCTTTGGCTAATGGAATGTTAGTGGAAGATATATAAGTAGAGGCTTGAAATGTGGTTGTGGAGTTCGACTTGCCTTCCTTAATCCTGGCGATGAGCCATGAGAACAAAATGCCATTAGCAAGCCACTGTATTTCAAGGTGGATCACAGAATAAGATACATGGAGTTGGCCACATGCACTGGGGACCTGTTGGAGCCAGAATGAGCACCATGAGGAATAGACTTGGACCCAGTCTCTAATCTAGAGTTGGGATCCTGAAGCCTAGTTTCTGGGATACAGTTTAAACTTGACACGATGTTGTCACTGCAAGAATCATAAGTGTCTTTAAGTTGAATGGCTTATTATACAGCATTATTACATCAATAGCTGACTGATACACATCAGTATTTCAATTAAAAATTTTTATTCCTTACTATAATACATTCTTATGACTCATCTAGTTTACAGAATTAACATGATGTTTTTGTGTAAGGAGCTGATGTTAAAACACTGTGAGAGAAATAATTAGAAAACAATAACTTTACATAATGATGAGTAAGATTTTAGCACAACTTACAATATGCGCAAATAGTTCTTGCTTTTTCAGAGTATCTCTTTTTTGTTAATTTGAAGACTAAGTGAAAATGTCTTCATGGATAGAAAAAAACTAATAGCAGTAAGTTTATAGGAGGATATATACTTTAGTTGGATGGATTTTATCAACAGTCTTTAAAAAGAATTTATGTTAACTATATCAATTATCAAAAATATTTATGAAATAAAAAGATAAGCAAATGTTATGTACAAACTAAAGTTCCTATGTTATTTCTTTTGATCTTTCATTGCAATGCTGAGAAATCCTGATTTTAATAATCATCCCTTTTTCAGAAATAGGAAGACTGAGGTTAAATTTTTTGCCTAAAATGTCAGTAAACATCCTAACCATCAGTACTCCACATATGGCATGGTGATAATGAGTACAATATACCCTAAAATTTCCATCAAAGAAGTTCTTAGAAAAACCCTTCAGAGGGGTGCCTGGGTGGCTTAGTTGGCTGAGTGTCTGACTTCAGCTCAGGTCATGATCTCACAATGTGTGAGTTGGAACCCTGCATCAGGCTCTGTGCTGACAGCTCAGAGCCTGGAGCCTGCTTTGGATTCTGTCTCCTTCTCTCTCTGCTCCTCCCCCCTCATTCTCTCTCTCTCTCAAAAAAAAAAATCAATATTTTAAAAGATTAAAAAAAAAGAAAAATCCTTCAGTGTAAGAATATAATGCCTATCTTTCAAAATAAAAACAACAACAAAGTAGCCTAGAAAAATTAGTCCCTTCAAAAACATGAGTGTCCACTAAATGTTAAAAAAGACATTTTAAGGAAATTAATACTGCTGATGTCTTTACTTCTGTCAATGCAAGCTGACTCGGGTGATCTAAAGAGGAAAAAAATTAAACTTAGAAATGTATAAGTTATAAAGCCTAACAGGCAAATGGCTCCATGTACTAAGAGCAAAGTCACAGCAAAGGTACACAAGAATGGCAAGTTATGTAGGACCAGTGTAATTGGTGTGTGTGATCTGAAAATAGTGAGGTCCTTTGCCTTTGAGATGTAACGACAGCCCTGTCATGCTCTAATACTCCACAAGGCAGTAGAATGATTGGAGCCAATATTAACTTGGACAGTTCTCAGGAGTCTCTATTTAGCAACAGCTGTATGACTAACACAACCTAATATTGTATAACCAGATAGATAGTGAAACCACACATAATTTTTGGTCGCAGGACACTGTTACATAAATGCATCTATGTTGTTCATTTGAGTGCTGCCAGCAATGGTTTATTAGATTAAAAACAAAGAGCTCAAGTAGAAACTACACAACATGCATTTGTAATAATCTTCCCTTCCACTCCACACATATGTGTTAATGTGGAGCATCCATTCATCTGGTGAAAGCCATTTCTATTTCCTTGTAAAGTGGTGTATCAGTGTTTAGGATTAAAGATTTGATGAACTGAAGATCTGAGTGCGATTCTCAACTTGGCTATTTACAATGCATCAGACCTAAGGTGAGTATCAAATCTCTCAATAGTAAAAGAAGAGAAACAATTGTACTTTCTTCAACGAGGGCTTTGAGATACATCAACTAATATATGCCAAGCCCTTAACACAGTAACTCAGACATGGTAAGTACTTGAATATAGATTTGCATGATCAATCATACCATTAATCTGTTTTCATATGCTTTTTCCAGTACTTGAGGTTTTTCTCACTCCATGTTTTAGACCACTTAATTAAAAGACATATGTATCTGATGTCCTGAGAAAAAAATGTGAGATGGACGGAAATGATGACAAGAGGAGAGAGATCTAGCAGAATTGAATAAAGAACATCAGTGGAATGGTTTTGCTGTGTTCAGAATTGCGCTGATGTAGTAGTCTAACAAGTCTAGAAATCAATCAGTGCAATTCTCTCATTAAAACCCAATAAAACATGTCTTGTTCTTCCTGCCACCTGCCAGAAGAAAACCACCAGTACTGTATTCATAGAGATCAGTGGTCTAAACCATATAACAAGTATTTCCTAAAGTCCCTTTATTGCTGAAAGACATTTGTAGAAAACATAACCTAAAACCATTCATTAGTATAATTCAAAGTCACACATTATTGATGCAAAATCATGCATTAGATTGATTCAGGGGAATCAATATAATGCCAAACTGTAAAGGAAAGGAAACATGATGTATAGGAAAATAATTTGCTACAATAAAAGACCTAATGAAGTACTTAGATTTTTATACTTCCTTAAAGTAAGTTTGGACTTAAGAAAGGACTTTAATAAGAGCAGAAAAATAGAAGAACAGGGATGTGTGTGGGTACTAAAATAATAACTGATGTTAGGTGGACTAATAGTTGTTAATTGTTGGTAAGAAAATGAATAATAGCAATAACCAAAACTATAGACCAGTGATGTCCAATATGGTAACCAATAGTGGCTATGGAGCCCTTGAAATATGTGCCACTGAAGAACTGAATTTTTAATATTATTTAATTTTATTTGTCAGGCTTATATTAAAAACTAAATCAGGGTAAAGTATCTCCATAACACTTACATTGATTAATTATAGGTTGAAATAATAATTGGAAGATGTAGTATGTTAAATATACTATATAAATAAAATTAGAATCCCCTGTTTCTTTTTACTTTTTATAATATGACAATTAAAACTTAAAAAAATATATATTGCTCACATTCGTGACTTGCACAGCCTTTCTCTGGCATGATATTGCCAGAGTGGTAAACCTTTGAGGATGGTAGCAGGATAAAGTTAACAATTAGGAATCTTCTTAGTTTGCTTCAATATGTAATTTCTATAACCAAGATACATCATTTATCTGTAAATTTATCGTTATTTATATGTAAATTTATTTCCACATTACAAAAATTAGATTACATATATGATATTAAAACTTTATTAATGAAATTCAATGAGAATTCTGAATTTAATATATACTGATGCAGTTCAAAGTATCTTAAAAGGAATCTCATGTTTCCTCTGCTTTGAATACATATTGGTGATGACACTTTTACCAGAATTGTACCACAGCTCTGACGACCATTTCACAGAAATACATTGTTGGAAGTCTAGAGTAATTTAATTATTTCCAAAGAAGTGTGTATAAGTTTTAGCCACATCCAAAACCTTTCATAATTAGATTGACTGAAGTATGCTTTGGCCCCAAAACTGGATTTCAGTTCAATTAAAATTTTCTGAAAATTATGGCTAATTCCTAATGTTCTTCATCTTCATTACCCAATCCATTGGGTAATGGATTAATTACCCAATCCGATTTTGTAAACTAAACTAAATTTTTAAAAAATCGAACCATCCTCTGTTTAGTAGCCATTCAAATAAAAGCAACTTATTTGCATTTATCTAACTTCTGTAAAGAAAAAAGTTCTAAAAATGTTTGATGCAAAAAATAATCTTAAATAATACATGTTTGTTGTCAAATCCTGTAATAATTCTGTTCACTATGAGATTGGTCTTAACTTCTAGCATCTAATAAAAGATCCCATTTAACTTTGCAAATATATAAGTATATCTGCAAGATATGTTATATCATTTTGAAATATTTGAATTGTGATTCTTAATTTTTTGTTTAATGAAACAAAAATTATTTGAATATTTTAAATAATAAAAAACTAAAACTGTACACTGAAAATTCACTTTAGTTAGTACAAACTCTCTGTAATACCATTGCACAGTTCACTCTTAATTTTGTTTGTAACATTGAATACATCATTTATTGCTTTTGAAGTATTTCTTTAACATCCCAGATGTCAGTAAAAACATATTGAATTACTAACACCCTACAGCTATTAATGTCAGCTCTAAACTCACACTGTAAGTCCATCATAGCTGCTATTGAAGCAATGAGAGTTGGAAAGCTGATACGTTTTCACATGAGATATTTTTAAAAGCTTTGTTAGTTGACAAACTCCATGTATCTATTCTCAGTAATTTTGAAAGTAACATCCACTTCATGACTTTTTTTTATTCTTTACAAACCGTACATATATATGAGTAGTAATGATTCATTTTCACATAGGATACTTTTACTCATTATATGAAAATTTGCTTTACTGCAGTTCATTACACAGCTGATTTTCAACATTTTTCACATTCTCATCAAGCCTTCTTGATAAAATGTCATTGCTCAGTGAAACACAAAAATTTTTCTCATTTGAACTTCTTTCTATAAATAAAAATAACAACCTCTCAATCAGTTGTAAAGATTCATTTTCGGGGCACCTGGGTGGCTCAGTCGGTTAAGGTCTGACTTCAGCTCAGGTCATGATCTCACGGTTCATGGGTTCAAGCCCCATGTCAGGCTCTGTGCTGACGGCTAGCTCAGAGCCTGGAGCCTGCTTCAGATTCTGTGTCTCCCTCTCTCTCTCTGACTCTCCCCTGCTCATGCTGTCTCTCTCTCTCTCTTTCAGAAATAAATAAAACATAAACCAAAAAAATAAAAAAAGATTTATTTTCTTTAATAATTTTATTTTTCATATCTTTTAATACGCTGTTCCATTCTGTAAGAAATAAAGGCCCTTTATTTCTACTTTTAGGATTATTTAAAACAGTCTGGTTACTGTAATACAATTTTAAAACTTTTCCTATGAATTTTAGCAGAATAATATATCCTTGTTAATTTAATCAGTGTGTTTCTTTGTGAAATTTGCATTACATTTCTCTAGTTTAAAGGAATTCTTTAAAAATGTGTTGTTGATTAGGAATGTGAGAAATTGTTTAATTATTGACCAAACTATAAACCCCAATCTTAGTTGATCATCTGAATACCATTTATAGATTTTCTTTATATTGACGTCTTAAAATAAGGATTTTAGAGAGTACATTTATACTTAAAAGAATTTCCAGGGGCACCCAGGTGACTCAGTCACTTGAGCATCTGACTCTGTTTCAGCTCGGTTCATGATCTCATGATCATGAGACTGAGCTCTGCATCCTGAGCGTTGAACCTCCTTAGGTTTCTCTCTCTCTCTCTCTCTCTCTCTCTCTCTGCCCCTCTCCTGCTCCTGTGCTTGCTCGCTCTCTCTCTTTCTCTCAAAATTAATAAATGAGAGAGAGAGCACGCACATGAAGCTGGGGGAGGGGAAAGGGAAGAAGAGACAGAATCCCAAGCAGGGTCCACACTGTTAGTGTGGAGCCCATTGGGAGACTTCAAACCGACGAACCATGAGATCATGACCGGCGCTGAAATCAAGAGTAGGTTGCTTAACTGACTGAGCCACCCAGGCACCCCAGAAAAATAAATAAACTTTAAAAATTTTTCCATAAATGTAATAATTGTAAATGCAAATTGACACAAGTATGTTGCATTGGTGACTCAAGTATCACAAGCAACATTGTCATTGTTAACTTAATTTTCCACAGCGGAGAGTGACTTTTGACAAAATTGGAACTAACCAATGGACAATATCGCTTTAATTTATAGATGAATTCCAGAAAAAAATAATGGAAAATATCTTGTATATAAATATAACAGACTTAGATTTTAGACAATTCAAATGAGAGACATTCAAAATTTGTCTTCAAATTTATTTTTTATTATTATTATGCAGGACTTCTCCATGCTTTGTACCATATATAACATTCTTGGTCTCTATCTACCTACACAGCAGTACCTCCTAATAATTTAACAAAGAAATGCCTCCAATAAATTTCTAAAATGACCAAAAGGGGTATGTTTCTACTCCCAAAGAACATTGAGATATAAAATAGTGAAATCTGCTACCCATATGCAAACACCTGCAAACCATGTCTTACATTTGCTGTTTAGTGTCCTTTTATATTTAGAGATTAATCTTTGCTGAATCTCAATCCCTTTCATAAAAGTGTGTGTTATAGGGGCACCTGGGTGACACAGTCAGTTAAGCTTCCAACTTCAGCTCAGGTCATAATCTCACAGTTCGTGGGTTTGAGCCCCGTGTCAGGCTCTGTGCTGACAGCTCAGAGCATGGAGCCTGCTTCAGATTCTGTGTCTCCCTCTTTCTCTGCCCCTCCCCTGCTCATACTCTGTCTCTTACTCTCAAAAATAAATAAACATTAAATTAAAACAAATAAATAAAAGTAGGTGTTATAAAAATTTAACCTTTGAAAGGGGCTTTTGGATTTGTCACAAAAAGATGGTATTAGGGAACTCTTAATAAGTTCTCGAAAATGGATTGTTTTTCTTACATTTCTTACATGAAATCTATAGTGCCAGCTTCATATTTTTATACTATAATACATAACATATGGGTTCATCTTTATATATCTTGTATGCAAAGACAATAGATTTTAGCAAATGTTGCAGTGACCAGTATGCATATTAACATGAAAAAAAATCAACATAGCTTTCCTCTATGACACATGTATAAAAAGGAATCACAGACTTTATTCTGCAGGCAATATTTGTGTCTTTGCTTCAAATAGAGGAAGGAAAACTGACATTTAATGTGTGCCTCATATTGGCAAAATATGAATATACATATTTAATTCTTACAATAATCCCAGGATGCTATTTTTATTTTAAATGGAGAAACAAATCTCATGGAATTAAATTACTGTGATGAAGGCATAGGGAAAGTCAAGTTTAGTTAAGCCTTTCTATTCTACCACTGTCTCTTCCATCTTGAATGCTCATGAAGTGCTCCGAACTTTTCCTTTGTAAAAGTCTCCCTATACTTATAATAAATACCAGAATTCTTTTTCTCAGAATATCAAAACAATTTTGGAAGTAGTGTTTTAGTGCATTTTATGATGATGATAATGATGATGATTTTAATTTTCTGCCCCCTTACTTACTGCCATTCTATTCAAAGTGTCCCCTGTTGAAGCATCCTGCTATCCTCAATTCTTCCTTCTTCAGTATAATGAGCACTGAAGTTATGGACTAAGTGATATACACATATGCCGCTTAAAATATGTTTGGTATAGTCTATGGATTAACAATTTGGATTTTGAAAACAGAACTAAGGTTGTTGTGTTTCATATTTACATGTAAATACTGATTTTCCTTTAACAGGTAAGTTTTAAAGGTTGTACTAGGATGATAGGATTTTAAAGTTCTTGACAGATTCATAATTAGAACTGTGGGAAAATGCCATTCCTTTCTCTTTTTTTTAACTTGAAGTTAGTTAACATACAGCATAGTCTTGGCTTCAGAAGTAGAATCCAGTGATTCATCTCTTACATATGACATCCCGTGCTCATCCCAAAAAGTGCCCTCCTGAATGCCCATCACCCATTTAACCCATTGTCCCACCCACCTCCCCTCCAGCGGCCCTCAGTTTATTCTCTGTGTTTAAGAGTCTTTTATGGTTTGCCTCTCCATGTTTCTATCTTATTTTTTCTTCCCTTCCCTTATGTTTATATGTTGAGTTTCTCAAATTCCACATATGAATAAAATCATATGATATCTATCTTTCTCTAACTGACTAATTTCACTTAGCATAATACATTCTAGTTCCATCCATATTGTTGGAAATGGCAAGATTTCATTCTTTTACATATACCACATCTTCTTTATCCATTCATCAGTCAATGGACATTTGGGCTCTTTCCATAATTTGGTTATTATTGATAGTGCTGCTATAAACATTGGGGTGCCTGTGCCCCTTCAAAATAGGACTGCTGTTTCCCTTGGATAAATACCTAGGAAACCAATTGCTGGGTCATAGGGTAGTTCTATTTTTAATTTTTTGAGGAATCTCCATACTGTTTTCCAGAGAAGCTGCACCAGTTTGTATCCCCAAAAACAGTGCAAAAGAGTTCCCCTTTCCCACATTCTTGCCAACATCTGTTGTTTCCTGAGTTGTTAATTTTAGCCATTCTGACCAGTGTGAGGTGGTATCTCATTGTGGTTTTGCCTTGTATTTCCTTGATGATGAGTGATGTTGAGCATGTTTTCATGTGTCTCTTAGCCATCTGGATGTCTTCTTTAGAAAAGTGTCCATTCACATCTTCTGCCTATTTCTTCACTGAATTATCTGTTTCTGGGGTGTTGAGTTTGGTAAGTTCTTATATGTCATTTGCAAATATCTTCTCATTTTCCACTGGTTGTCTTTTAGTTTTATTGATGGTTTCCTTTGCCGTGTGGAAGTGTTTTGTCTTAATGAGGTCTCAATAGTTTGTTTTTGCTTTTATTTCCCTTGCATCTGGAGACATGTCCAGTAAGAAGTTGTTGTAGCTGAGGTCAGCAAGGTTGTTGCCTGTTTTCTCCTGTAGTATTTTGATGGTTTCCTGTCTCACATTTAGGTCTTTCATCCGTTTTGAATTTACTTTTGTTTATTCATTCTTCTGCATGTCGCTGTCCAGTTGGGAAAATTCCATTTCTGAAGGCTCATCATGGCTGTGAATGTGAACTAAATCTGTTTGCATCTTTTTTAGATTCTTGTTTTTCAGTATTTTACTCTCCTGAGATCCTGTCTATAGCCGCAATTACTTTGGAATACCTATAAATCACCCACTCCATTTGCATTAGTCTCATTGACAAGCACATTTATGGTGAGATACTTTGGAAGGCTATTTCTCATCTTCTTGTACTCACACAGGCTTTTATCCCTCTCTTACCTGTGGCCACATTTCCTCTCACCTTTACAGAGACAGTTTCAGACCAACCAGGCTATTCATTAGTCCCTGTATGAATGTAGGCTTTTAAGTACTTGCTTCTGTGAAGATTTATCCAACTTCTCTTTCAGTTTTACTTTGCTAATTGGTCCAGTTCCTTTCCACAGCTTCTTTCTCAATCATCTTCCCTTAAATTTCCCACCACAGAGCAATTTTCCAATGTTACGGAATAATAAGCAAATCCTCCCTCTGATTCTGCTGTCAGTTCTCTAGTACCTAAAGCACTCTACATTCTATTCTTAGGCAAAATACTTATCCTTTAAAAAGATATGTCGAGAATTATTCCTGAAGAAAAAATATATAAAATATCCTGGCCAGGGTGCTGTCAGAATTTAAGAATGTCTTCAAGGAGTGCTTGGCTGTCTGTTGGTGGACCATGTGACTCTTTTTCTCAAAGTTGTGAGCTTGAGCCCCCTATTGAGTGTAGAGATTACTTAAGAAAAAATAAAATATTAAAAAAAAGATTTTCTTCAAGATAATTCACTGTCTTCATTATCACACTCTCTGGCTCATCATTTTTTAACTTTCCACAATCTCAACATTTCACCAGTCTCTCAATCCTATTGTGGGGGGAGGGGGGCTTAATATTAAGAAGGGAAAGCTGAATAAAATTGTCTCTTTTCCTCATTCTTAGTATTGATATGCTTTAAGATTCTATTTGTGCCTGTGAACATCATGAGGTAGATCATTGCTTTTTACTGGTTCTTTATATCTATCTATCCATTCTTTCACTCAATGGATAGTTCAAAATGCTTGATTTTTATTAAGATATTAATATGTAGAACAAATACTGGTAAAATTTCAAAAACAGCTTCTATTATATCCAACCTTAAAAATAAATACTTACAGGAGCACCTGGGCAGTGTCTGACTTTGGTTCAGGTCATGATCTAGGGGTTTGTGGGTTCGAAACCCATGTCAGGCTCTGTGCTGATAGCACGGAGCCTGGAGCCTGCTTCAGATTCTGTGTCTCCTTCTCTCTCTCTCCCTCTCTCCTGTTCACACTCTGTCTCTCTCTCTCTCAAAAATAAATAAACATTTTTTAAAAAATAAATACTTAGAAATTTGATGTTGTATGTGTATTTTGGTTTATGTGACACTGACTGATATAAGAAGGAAAGTGACAGGTAGAAAGTGTATAGGAAAAGGCAATACCTATGAATTTTAGAGATAAAATGAGAACTAATTAAGAAGGGAATTGATACACCCTATTTTGGGCCATAACACAAAGCAATTAGCTTGGCTATAAAGGAGAAAAGAAGAAGAGAATCAGATTAATGATCTTATAAATTAGTTATATTATCAAATTCTTGAATGGGATCAAAGAATCTCAATATATATAGCAGAAAGTAGGTATACAATTTGGAAAATTAAACTCACATTTATAATTAAAATCTAATGTAAGGAAACTAAAAGCAAGAACCAAGACAATAACAAGTTATATACATAGCAAAAAAAGTAAAAAATCCAAAACTAAAAGAGACTTAAATATCAATTCACTGCAATTGCAAGCAGGTATATTGGGGATACTTGCTTGTGTATAATTAAAAATGATAACTGAAAGCAATTTTAAAACATTTTATACTGCAAACAAAGAGCTGTTTATAACAAGAGGACATGAGGCAAACAAACATTCCAGAACAGATTCTCCACAAATTTGTCTTTTACTAGGTTATTTTCAGTCCTTGCATTCAGGTCCCCTGCAGTTTTTATTGATTGCTGTGGAACAGAGGAAACATACATCTGCCTGTTAAGGTACACCTCACTACAGTGACTTCTGGAAAGTAATGTGCTTGAAGAACCAAACATATGCAATACGTTCACGATATGTAATGTCACTAAAAAGTAACAGGAAAGGATTCAATATCACTAAAAATAAAGATCTAAATGCTTGATATCACAAAGAAACAAATGTATGCACATTAAAACAATGAGATAACCTCATATCCTATAAAATTAACACAATTTGATGTGTGTTTATTCAGACTATTTAAATTATTATTTTATACATAACCCTAAATAATTTTATAAAGTATTATAGTGCAATATTGCCATAAACATAAAATTTAAAGTGTCTATATTATCAGAGAGAGAAAAAAACCTTTGTGTGAACCTACCAAATTGATGCCAGTAAAAATAAATAACTGAGTAACCAAGGAGACCATGCTCTCCTGATGGTCTCTGAGTGGCTGTGGAGCAGAGCCCCCTGATGATCCATTATGAACATGTATCCTCAGAGAAAATTAAACGTTGTATCCAAACACTGTGATTCTGGGGTTATTACCTATTATGACTCAGAATCCTGAGATGAGAGTTTGAATGCATATGTGGATGTGCACTACTTCATGAGCCTCTCCAACCAGAAGATCCTGTCCTCTCTTCTCAAACTGAAAGGGCAGGGCTTTATCGAGATCATTGATATTTCCAAAGAGTTCAGGTTAGGATTAGACATAAGTTTAAGGTTTAAATTAAGCCTTAGTTCAAGATCCTCACTACTTAATAGGCCCTGAGGGAGCAACAGCCTTAGAGGTAAATACTTCTCTGAGCTTGAAGATGACTTATGATATTGAAGAAAAATATAGCTGAGTAGATAGAAGAGTAAGTTCTGGAGTCAAGGAAATCTGGATTTAAACACTTGTCTCACCATTTATTGGCTGTGTGAACATAAACCAGCTATTAAATGTCTATAACCTCACTTTGCTTATCTGGAAAATAGGGATGACAAATCTGTTCCCATATAGCCACTATTTGGATTGAGTCATGTACAATATGTAAGTGCTTAAAACAGTATCTAGTGTGTAATAAGAACTGGTAGTTATTCTGTTTACTAAGTGCTCAATAAACAGGAAATATTATTAACATACCTTGATTCTTCCACAAAAATATTGTTCTATAACTCATAATTTGTAAAGAATCCTTGTGTTACTCAGGGTGCCTGAGTGGCTCAGTAGGTTAAGCATCTGAATCACTTTCAGCTCAGGTCATGATCTCAGTTCCTGAGATGGAGCCCTGCATCGGGCTCTCTGGTGCTCTCTCCTTCTCTCTCTGGCCCTGCCCTGCTCATGTATGCTCTCTGTCTCAAAAATAAATAAATAAACTTGAAAAAAAGAATCATTGTGTTACTTCTGCCTTTTCTAACGTCTTCTTAAAAGTTTCTAAGAATATTTATTTCTTCATGTTTTCCTTATCAATACTTTTATAGATTTCATACCTTTATAATGAGATTATTACACATTAGTTATTAAATATTTCTAATGTTTATTTACGTATTTTGGGTTTTTTTTAATGTTTTTAATGTTTTATTTATTTCTGAGAGAGAGAGAGAGAGACAACGTGAGTAGGGGAGGGTCAGAGAGGGAGGGAGACACAGAATCTGAAGCAGGCTCCAGGCTCTGAGCTGGCTGTCAGCACAGAGCCCATCGCGGGGCTTGAACCCACGAACCGTGAGATCATGACCTGAGCTGAAGTTGGACGCTTAGCTGACTGAGCCACCCAGGCGCCCCTATTTACGTATTTTGAGAAAGAGAGAATGTGAGTGTGAGCTGAGGAGGGGCAAAGAGAGAGGGAGACAGAGAATCCCAAACAGGGTCCATGCTGTCAGCGCAGAGCCCGGCACAGGGCTCGATCCCACAAACTGTGAGATAATAACCTGAGCCTAAACCAAGCAGTGGACGTCTAACTAGCTGAACTACCCAGGGACCACAGTGATTAAATATTCAAGCTGGTCAAAGTTTTTACAAAAATTAAATATAATTTGGGTTATGAGTTTAATACAGTCTCTGGCCCATAGTAGGACACAAAAAGGGTGGCTTATCAATCAATATTTTAGTTGGCATGAAATTTTAACACATTAACAGGATAAATGGACATGAATCTTCTGGCTTTTATTATTCACCATAACCTCAAGATCTTAGTCAAGCAGGGGAGCCTAGGTGCCTCAGTTGGTGGAACCTGCTTGGGAATCTCCCTCTCTCTCCCTCTCTCTCAAAATAAATAAATAAACATTAAAAAAAACTATCTCAGTAAGGCAAAACAATAACCCTCTGGACTTCAGGTGGGTGACAGAGTTAAACCAAACAGGAGTTAATTTTTGAAAAATTAAAGGTAGCCGAAAAGATCCTAATTAGCACATCTGTAATCTTGAATCATTTTCTTGATTTGCCCAACAAACTTCTCTCACCACTTGTCATTGAATGGTGAGTTCCACTGCTCTTCTGAGATGTGCTTTTCAATAAGCTGAACGTGTCCAAGTCACTTGTGTCTTTCTCACACTGTCCCTGTTTATGACAATTTTCAGTGATCCATGTCACATACTCTGTAGTACTATACAGTATCAATACATTACTACTATATACTACAACTATATACTATAATTGCTCTTCTATATTACTATACAGTATCTATACATATCCATACATACTCTAAGTGATACTCTAGCACTCTTTACCTACAAAGCTGTTTAAATTCTCACACTGTTCTAAAGAGTCTTATTTCACTTCCACAAACACTTCTCTATTTAAATGGGATCAACTGAGAGGAAAAAGCACAAAAGCCACAATTTTTTTTTTTTTTACCATAAAAGTGTGCAGGTTCTAGATGGCAGTGTGTTGTCTCTTGAAAATCTGCTCTGTATTGGAGGAGTTTAATGTCAAATGATTGTGTCAACAGAATCTGGCACCGCCCTGGGCTGTGTTGCGTGTTTGTGGTGAAATACAGTTCCGAAACATTCCGGGGAAGCAATCACTTCTGCATTGTCTGGCCTGAGAAATCTACCTCCACTTGTTCCTCTAACTCACATCTCTCACCTGCTGGCTGTCATTTCAAGAAGGGCCTTGATTGCAAGTGGCCTTAGCTGCAGGATAGCTCTGGAGATATATTTTTTTGTCTTTAGTCTATTTTTTCTAGCTTCTAGTTTTTCCATCTGCTTTGGATTCCTGGGAATGAATGTATATCTCAGATAGATAGATAGATAGATAGATAGACAGACAGACAGACAGACAGACAGATGTTGTTAGGAATGTAAATTATCATATGTTTTTATGATCACCAAAAGAAGTTTTACTTGGGGATCCCCCCCAATCTTATAAAAAAATATTTTATTTTGACTGACCCTCTTCAACCTGAGTTATTTCACTTCTCTTTTAATGCATTTAGAAATAACAAAGCTTCCCAAATCTCCCTTACCATTTTTTAAAACTCATGTGTAGAAAACATGCTTAAGAATGTAGCATTGCAAGTAGGTCAGATAGAAATTCCCTGGAGAAAGTAGAAAATATATCTATCATTTTCATATGCTTATTACTAGGAGCCCATCTGAAATCTTACTAGTGCCGAGTATGGGGAGTTTTTTATTTCCCTTTCCCTTTGGCTAATGACTTATTTACATATTGACTTGTCCCATGGGATTTGGGAGGTGGGGGGAACAATAAATGGGAATTCATCTGAAGAATAAAACACTATTCAAAAGTGTATTCTTTTTAGGAAAATCCTTCTTTTGTTGCATTAACAACTTTGAAATAATCATTGTGTTATGAAATAATCACTAAATGACATATGGCTCCTTAATCAGCATTGTTCACTGCTGGCAGGATCATAGAGTCATTGGACTTGCAAATGCAGGTTTTGACTTATGGTGGCTTAGTGTAATGTATGAAAATTGGTGATGGGGTGTTTCAAACCAAGAAAATTCAACTCTGATTTTACATGCATGGATAGCCCTGGCCTGCATAAGAAAATGAAATCCATTACCCATTTTAATGGTTTCTACTTTTGTGAAGGTTGCTTCATATTTTTGTGTGAGATTTTATGTGGAATGAAAGATATGTGAAACTCTTTTATTAAATTCTGTGTATTTGAAGATAATGCTGCTAACGATGTAACATTCCACCACAATGTTGATTCTACATTCTACACACATTCCTCATATGATTTATAGAAATGCACTCTCTCTAGGAAATACCAGCACCCAATATTGGTCTAAGGTGATCACAGATAGAAACACCGTTTTTGATAAAAGACATTATCTCCACACAATCAGATTTTTATCTAGATATAGGAAATATTAGAATAAATTGAAATATTAATCCATTCCAAATAACTTGGTGCTAAATACAGGAGTGTTATAGTTTTGTTTTTAAATAGCAACTGTCTTACTGATATCAATAGCCTTTACAAATAGATGTTATTGATATAAAAGATATAAAAAAGATTATTTCAATAAAACAGTCATGCATACATATTTATTATAGGTGAATAGAAACTGCCAAGCACAACACATATAAATTTTGTTTGCATTACAGATAGAACAAACAAGATGATAACACAACCTTGAGGTAACCTCAAAGTTGCCTAAATTAAATTGCAGTCATGATATAGTTTTTTCAAGATAGACTAGGTATTACGAAAACATGCTGGTTTTCATGTGTTTATCTTATTTAAATTTTAGTTATAGCACCCTGAGATAGTTACTTTCTATTTTTTAGAAAAATAAACTAAGTCTCACTGAGGTTAAGTGACTTTCAGGAGTTCAAACAACTAGTCAGTGAAAGAGCGAACATTATAATCAGTTCTTCGGTCTTCTTTTCTAGCTCATTTTCCGTGCATGTATTGCAAATTAAAGACGGTAAAATCAATTCACAATAAGAATATATCACCTGTGTCTATAATAAACAAAGCCTATATTTCCATTATAATCTCTGAGAAAAATATTTTGTGTAATGAGACAAATGTTAGCTTGCTGGCTTCCTGGATTACTTTGTTGGAATGGATTTTAAGAACTCAGTTTATTGCCATGGTTGAGAGTAAATATCTGGACACATATTGTTGCTGCCTGGACTTGTTTCAGGGCCACGTCTTGGCAGTCTGAGGCTTAGCTGAGATAGGTAACAAATCGAGAATGCCATTATGGTAAGCTTCACTCCTGAGCTTAGGGAAGAGCAAAAAAAAAAAAAAAAAAAAAAGAAGTCTGTGAATTGTTATCATTACTCTATTTTTAACTGATAATCTTCCATACACCATAGTTCAAAAATGTTTATCTTATCTCCTACAGTAGCACTTGTGCATACAAAGCAGGAAGAACTGATCATGTGTCACTTAACAACACCTATCTTTTGATGTGCCTTTCTTCTGTTAGAATGTGAGCTTTTAATATCAGAGCAATATTTCATGCCTTTTGCCAATCAGGACACCAAGACAGAGGCTTTACATATATTTTGATATATTTCCTGATTTAATTCTTTTTAGTGTTTTATTTCTGAGAGAGAGATAAACAGCATGAGCAGGGGAGGGTCAGAGAGAGAGGGAGACACAGAATCTGAAACAGGCTCCAAGCTCTCTGAGCTAGCTGTCAGCACAGAACCAGACGAGGGGCTCGAACCCACGAACCATGAGATCATGACCTGAGCCAAAGTCAGATGCTTAACCGACTGAGCTACAAAGGCGCCCCTAATTTTTGAGTATTCAATTTACTGGGTTTGACTTAACTTAGTTACCATTTGAAAATTTACGAAAAATTTAGATATATTGTTATTTTCTATTTCATGTATGTCCAGATAAAATTGTTTAAATCATATTGCCTATGTTTTTCCAATGATAATCCTCTCCATCTGAACTGATTTCAATAATTTTCTTTTTACCTAATCTGTTAATTTTAATAATAAAACTGCAATTTATCATTCTTTTGCTTCCCTAGGACTTTATTCATGTAACAATTCATCAGCTCCTTAAAGAAATGGATTGTTAATTTATCAAAATTTTATACATGTCTTTAGAGATTCAATTTTAATTAAACAAGTCACTATTGACTCCTAAAATTATATTTGGTGCATGCTTTTATATATTATACATTTTCAAATCAGTTCTCATATTTTCTTTCACTAAATGGCTCCATCTTTATTTGTAAACCACTTCCTACAATTGTATTTTAGGCATAGCTTTGAACAATTTATATCTTTTGGGATCTATTACCCTGGAAGGGGCTCTCTGCTATTTTGCTTCTATTTTATAAAACAAGGAGATATTTGACTGAGGGCAGCAAAATATCCAGTGATGCTTTTGAGCTTCTACCAAAAAATGTCATGAAACTATTCTTGGTTTTGCTCAGCAGGTTTTTATTTTTAGCTCTTATGTTAGTGATATGATCTGTTACACAGTCTGTTAATACGAATTCTATTAATTTGTGAGTGTGCAGTGAGGTAGAAGTCAAGGATCTTTTCAATATGTGTATATATCCATATATATATGGATACACAGTTGTTCTGGTGCAATTTGTTGCAAAGAGATTTTGTTTCCACATTGACTTGCTTTTATTGCTGCTATTTTATTTGAAGGTTTGCATAGGCTTTATTTTTTAATTTTACTTTATCTTCTGTTTTATTTATTTACGGTATACTTTTTCACCAGTATCACACTATCAAGATTGGCATAATTTTATAGTTAATCCTAAAATCAATTAAACTGGTCACTAAATCTTTTTTTCCCTCAAAATTATTTTGTCTCTTTTCTGTATAGATTTTGGAAACAGTGAGTTGATTTCAAATATGCTTGCTAAGATATTGATTAAAATGATATCAAATCTATATCACAACTTGGGGAAAATTGAAATGTTAAAATATAAAGTCCTTTCATCTATGTACGTGGTATATCTTTCCATTTTATTAAATCATTTTTCATTTCTCTTCCATCCCTAAAATGCTATTATTAGAGTGTAAATAATGAGTTTTCGGGGAATAAGTCTTGCATATTTTTTATTAAATTTATAATGAAATATTTCATGTTTTTGAATGATACTATAAAAGGTACTTTTCAAATTTTTGTTTTTTAATTGATCAGTACTAATATATAGAAATTCAATTGATTTATGGATATTGATGTAGTGACCTGAATTGCTGCTGAATTCATTTACTACTTCTAGTGGGTATTTTGTCGATCTCTTTATTTTCTAATTAATAGATTGCATAAGAGAATTAACTTTTTTGTATTCTCATCATGCCCTGAAACATGGATAAATTCACTTTTCATTCTTGTAACTATTTTTGTTATTGTTAGATTTCTCAGGATTTCCTGCATATCTAATAATAGGTCATGCAAGAAAGGTAATTTATTCTTTCTTTCTGAAATCTAGGTCTCATTTCTTTTTCTTGCCTTTTACCAGTCAGCATCTCCTTACAATGTTGAGTTTAAAACTGAAAGAAAAATTCTTTGCTATGTTTCCAATTTCAGGAGGAAAGCATTTTCTCTTTCACAGTATGTATGATATTAGCTACAACATTTTTAAATCATTTCATTTAAAGATATTTTCTCATATTATAGTTTGGTGAGATGTTTCCCCATGAGCAGATATTGAATTTTGCATTATTTTTTAAACAATTGAAGGAACAACACGATATTTTCCTTTTTATAATTAATGTGGTAGTTACATTGAGGTATTTTTAGGTTCTTGAGGTAAATCACATTTTCTAGCAATACATCTTATCATGTATAATGTATCTTATTGCATTCAATTTGCTAATTTTTTAAAGAATGTTTTCTTCTTACTCAGGAGGTCTTGTCTGTAATTTTCTCTCTTAAATATCCTTGTCTGATTTTGGAATCAAAGATATACTTGCCTGACAATAAATTCAAAATATTCTTACCTTTTTATTTTTTAAAATAATTTATATAATATTACGATTATAATTTCCTTAAGTGTTTGGAATTTGGTCTAATGGGTCTAGAGTTACCTTTTTAGGGAGATCTCATAATTAAATATTTAACAAATTCACTTTCTCTAATATATGTAATGCTATTGAGATTTTCAGTTTTGGGTTATGGTAATTATGTCTTTTAATAATTATTCCATTTTATATGAATTCTTGAATTTATCCACACAAAATTATTCATTACATTCTTTTATTATCCTGTTAGTATATATAGAAATCTTTGTTGGTATCCATAGTTTTATTCTTTATTTTGGTAATTTATGGCTTCCTGCTCTCTAGGGAATTCAAATTTTATTAATTACTTTTAGGATCAACTTTACACTTTGATATTCTCTACTGTTTATTCATGTTTAGTTTCTTTCTTTTTTCTTCCTTTCTTTCTTTCTTTCTCTCTTTCTTTCTTTCTTTCTTCCTTTCTTTCAGAGAACAGGGGAGGGGCAAAGAGACAGAGGGAGAGAGAGACAGAAACCCTAGCAGTCTTCATGCTGTCAGTGCAGAGCCCGATATGGAACTCAGACCTATGATCCCTGAGATTTTGACCTGAGCTGAAATGAAGAGTCAGACACTTAACCGACTAAGCCACTCAGGCACCCCCATTTTTAGTTTCAGTGACTTCTGCTCTTATCTTTACTTTTTCCGGCTCAAATGTTTTTCCCAGCTCATAAGTTTCCAGCTCACAAGCACAGTTCATAAATTTTACATATTTAAAATTTTTAAACATAATGATTTAAAGCTTTAAATTATCCTGTAATGAATATTTTAGCTGTGTTCCACAAATGTGATGTTTGTGTTTCTATCATTATTCATATCTAAATATTTTCTAAGCTCTCTTGTGTTTTTTCTTTTATGTAACACATGGGTCATTTAGAGTGTTTCATCCAATTCCCAAAAAGTTGGAGTGTTTCAAAATATCTTTCTGTTGCATACTTCTATTTTAATTCCCATGTGGTCAGAGAACATATTATTGTATTTCTGTTCTTTAAAACTTATGTTAACATATTTTGTTAGATTTACATCTGAGTGCCTCATTATTTGCACTTTTGTAAATGGTATTTGTTTTTCATTTCAACATACATAATGGTATGCATTTGTCAAAACCCATAGAACATTACAGCACAAAGGTAAACTTTAACACACGCAAATTTTTTTAAAATTAGCCAGAGGAACATATCAAATGCGATGAATACCCTAACAAAAGATTCTGACTACATTATAAATTTCTGCATATCCTCACCAAAACGGGTAGGGAGAGAAAGAGCTGATCTAAGTAACTTTGGAAATTCTGTCTGATTGGAAACTATGACTAAAGATAAAAGAAGCTTTACATAAATGCTGAACTCTAGCTGTTTCTCTCGTGGCATGGGTTAACAATTTTGAAAAAGTTGTGTCTATATAGTAGCTTTCAACAAGTAAAGAGATGGTGGATGCTGTGAGTCAAGTTTACCACTAGTAGAGTGGAAAGTTACATAAAAGCAAGGGGAAGGATGATGAAAATAAGCCACGTGGTAATGGATTGATTACTCAAACTAATATGAACCCATGCTTAACTTAATACAAATACAGAAGGATAGATAGAGAAATAATTGTAGATATTTGTATATCCATGAATACATAACATATATTTTCTAGATTTCTCAGGTGAGCAGGCTAGAAGCAACAGCACCCCGGAAGATTGAGCCTATGTGACTCCCAGGTCTTGCTTCATACAACCATTCTCCAAGAAAATGTATTCACAGCTCCTCAGAGAAATGGCTTAATCTAGAGATGTGACAGGATATATAGAAAATGAACCTGGAGCATCTTGTAGTACTAAAATGTGAGGAAATAATAAAAAACCCAAAAACATTGGTACTTGTCAAAGGGACGCAGGTGGCAACCTGAAAGAGCTCCCAGTGGCCAAAGCTGAAATAATTTAAGCAAAAGAATAATAATGTAGTACTTTAGCTTTCTGATTATAACACTGTATAAAAGAAATATCCATGAGTCCATATTGCTGTAATAAGTAATTTAATGAATAAAGAAATGGAGGATAAGAGACAAATCTACTCTACCTAAGAATTCCAAATAACTTCTATAAATACTCCTCCCTCAAGGTGGTGGTGGAACTTAACTTCCCCACACCCCCAAATGTGGGTTGTACTAAACACTGACTTGCTTTCAATAAAGTAGGGGTTCCTAGGTGGCTCATTCTATTGAGCATCCAACTGTCGATTTCAGCTCAGGTCATGATCTAATGATTGTGACATTGAGTCCCGTGTCGGACCCCGTGCTGAACGTAAAGCCTGCTTAAGATTCTCTCTCTCTGCCCGTTGTGTGCTCTCTCTCTCTTTCTAATAAATAAGTTAAATAAATTTTAAAAATGTTTAGAGTAGAGTATAGAAAAAGAGGGAATGCTTTATAGAGGAAAAACCTGCCATACACTACTTTAATGAAGGTCAATATCAACAACAAGTCATGTTGCACATAACCTTGTTATGATGTGAAGTAAATAATACTTTACATTCTGAAGCTCTTTTACTCGATTCATTTTTCTTTTATCTCTAGTTTTCCTGGTATTAAACGTACATTGGCAACATGAAGGCTTTTCTTACTTATTCCTAATGACTCTCCCTTTTATTATTCACAGGTATTACCATGGGTAAATATTTTGAGCTTCTACCTCTGTCTTGGATAAATTTCCTGGAGGAACCAAATGACATTTACTTTTAATGTGATAATTGATATGTTTGTGTTTAAGTCTACCAAAATGGTATTTGTTTTCTATTTGCCTGTCTGCTCTTTCTTACTCTGTTCATCTTTCCCTGCCATCTCTAGTGAATTTATATTTTTAGTATTCCAATTGATCTCCTGTGTTGACTTTTTAGTCATGTCTCTTCGTGTTATTTATTTTGTAGTTTCTCTTATGCATTTTTAATTTTTCAAGTCTCCCTTCAAATATAATCAACTACTTTAAAAACAAAGCAAGAATCGTACAACAGTACACTTCAAAGCACCAGCTTCCTGTCTTCTGTGGCTTTGTCACATAAACCCACATATGTTATAGATCTCACAATCTTTTGTTATTTTACTTTCAAAAGTGGTGCCTTAAAAGTATTTAAAGAGATAGATATTGATACTAATATAAAGACATGGACATAGGTGTAGATATTTAGGAATATTTTTAAATATGTTTTTTATATTTACTTATATGTTTTCTTTTTCTAGTGTTCTCTATTGCTTCATTTCCTATAGCCCGAAAGACTTCTATTAGCATTTTTTGTAACACAGGTTTGCAGGTGATAAACTCCTCGAGGGTTAGCTTATCTGAACAACTCTTATTTTACCTTTATTTTGAAAGGATATTATCTTTGAATATAGAAATCTTTGTGGATTTTATAAATTTTTCTGACACTGAGGGGATGCCTTTAATCCAATATCTGCCTTTAATCATTTCTAGTAAAAAATCAGTGCTATTCTTAAAGATGTTCCATTGTAATGTCTTTTTTTCTCTCTAGGGATTTTACCTTTTCTTTCTTTTCCTTTGGTTTTCAGCAGTTTGAGTATAATATGCCTATGTGTAGTTTCATCATACATATTATACTTAACTTCTGAATTGATATCATGTCAATTTTGCAAAAATTTTTGACTTATCTCTTTAAGTTGTTTTTTTTAACATTCTTTTCTCCTGCTTGTGCTCCAAATGGAGGTGTTAAACCATTTTTTATTGTCCCATAAACCTTGCAAGCTCTGTTCTCTTCTATTAACTCTTTTTACTTTTGGTATTTCAATTTGGACGCTTTCTACTGACCTATATTTAAGGACCCTGATTCACTGGTTCTTTTCCCTGCTGTGTTCAGCTCAGTCTGTTGATCAACTTATCAGATGAAGTCTTTGTTTCTGCTACCATGTTTTTCATTTCCAATTTTTATTTTTTAATCTGTTTTACAATATCTACCCCTCTGATAATATACCCCATTTGTTTCTGCTTGTCATCTGCCTTTTGTTCTAGATTTTTTAACACATTTATCACATCTACTTTAATAGAGCTGACCTTTTCCATAAAAACCCTTTAATATTTTTATTATGGTTACTTTTAAATTGCTGATTAATCATCCCAACATCTCTTGACTGCTTCTTTGTTGGTTACAGGCCTCATTTTCTTTCTTGTTCACTTGTCTAATAAATATTTCTTAAATGCCAGACAATTTTTGAAAGATATAGATGAATGATATGTATGCCTACAGAAGAGTACTTCCTTTTGAGTCAGTAGTCGAGCTTGGTCTAGAATCTGTTGTTGCTTTAGTTAGATTTAGCTGAGTGAAGTTTCAAATGATTTGAGGGAAAGTTCAGAACCTTCCCTTTATTGGGGCACCTGGGTGACTCTGTCGATTAAGCATCTGACTTCCGCTCAGATCATGGTCTCATGGTTTGAGCCCCCTGTCAGGCTCTGTGCTGATAGCTAGCTCAGAGCCTGGAGCCTGTCTTTGGATTCTGTGTCTCCCTCTCTCTTTGACCCTCCTCTGCTCATGCTGCCTCTCTCTCTCCAAAATCAATAAAACATTAAAAAAAAAAAAAAAAGAACCTTTCCTTTAGTAGACTTGGGATCTTGGGATTGGAGTACCTGTTCTTTCTCTGTTTCCCTGTCCTCTGCCTCAGCAATCCCCATGCTCATACACCTTGGGGAGGTGTTTTTTCCCCCTAAGTTTATTTATTTTTGAGAGAGAGAAGGAGAGAGGCAGAGAGTGAGGGAGAGAGAGAGAACCCCAAGCAGGCTCTACACTGTCAGTGCAGAGCCCAGTGTAGGGCTCGAGCTCATGAACTGTGAGATCATGACCTAAGCCAAAATCAAGAGTCAGACGCTTAACTGACTTAATGGCCCAGGAACTCCTTGATGAGTTTTATTTCATCTCTCTTTCCCACACCCAGCCACACAGGATTTCTGCCTCATGCTCATTTTAAGACCCAGAGTGTCTGTAGAGATTCCCCCCATTCTTCTGCACGGTACTCAGACTGTGGAAATTTCTGGGCACCTGTGTCTTAAGGTTACTCCAGCTCTCCTCCAGGCAGAGACAGTTGCTGCCCTCGACTCAGTGTAAGACATGGAGGGTCTAGAAGCTTGCCCTCAATTGCTCTTCCCCTGTCTTCACGTGGGAGCAGGACCTTCATACCACTTCACGATGAACACCCGAAGTGCCCAGGGATTGCGTGCAGGTCTTCAGAGCTGCTCAGACTTCACAGCCTCTACATACCAGAATCTCCTCTGAAATGTGTCTCAGCTCTCCTGTGCCGCTCACAGTGTTTTTCATGAGTGCTCAGTGAAGCTTGTGCGAAAGAGTTTTCAGGTGGTTGCAGATTTTCTTTGTCTCTGCCTCCCTGGGATTCTAAATTGTCGTACCAGCCTTGAACAGTCTTTAACAACTTTTTATAACTGTTTTCCCTTTAGTCACAGGTGTGATGGCTTCTTCTTCCTCCTTCTGTTTCACAAGATGTAGAAGCAGCCATGAATCACTTCTCTTCTAGGTCAGGCTAACAACTCATATGTTTGATGAGCATAAGAAACTATGACTTTAAGATTCTTATTGCTAGGGTGGGGAGACATTCTCTGGCAACTCTATGTATCCCACTTGGAAGGAGAAATTCTCATTTTTTATTTTTAATTAGCTGGTTTCTTCAATAATATCTTTGTACAATGATAAAAGATTTTTTAATGTTTATTAATTTTGGGGAGAGTGTGAGTGGTGTTGGGGGAGAGGGAGAAACAGAGAATGCAAGCAGGTTCCACGCTAACAGCAGAGAGCCCTACATGGGCTCGACCTCATGAACTGTGAGATCATGACCTGCGCCGAAGTCAAGAGCTGGATGCTTAACTGACCAAGCCACTCAGAAACTCCAAGATAGTTTAAATTTTTTAAATATTTTCAATTAATTTATCTTACTACTAAAAGTTTATTACATTTAATTTATCTAACAATATTATTTTTAATTCTTTTGAGTGTGTGCTTGTGCACAAGCAGGGAAGAGACAGAGGAAGAGGGAGAGAGAGAATCTTAAACTCTTTATGAAATAAGTTTGGTTAAAACATAGCCTGAAGCAGGACTCAATCTCATGACTGTGAGATCATGACTTAAGCCAAAATCATGAGTCTGTCCTTTAACTGACTGAGCCACCCAAGCACCCCTCTAACAATATTATTGAGAGCCCACCATAGGGATTTCTCAGAAAGATATACAATTTCTAAGTCCTGGGTTTATGAAGCCTCAAGCCACAAATCCAATATACAGTAGCTGAATAGCATACATGGCTAACTGATAAGAGAATCTTCTATGAGGGATATTTCTCTGTATGTAAAACTAGAACAATACCATTATGAAAACTAAGAAAAGATTATGAATCCTGAAGTGTAAGTACAAAAGTCCAGGTGAGATTAAGGTAATTGTGGAGACATTAAAAGGCTTATTGAATACAAAGATTTATTGCTTAAGTCTAATCCTAGGATAATAGAAAACTAGTGCAATTCATTGAAACAATAAAGAGCCTATTTCTCAGACATTATATAAAGCAATGTTAAAGCTTAAGGGAAGCAAAACAATATGCTTGACATAACCTGAATATAAAATATTATCTGCATTTTCAGATACAGTCACCTTGAATATGAGCTTAAAAACTTCAAGTTGATAAAAATGCTAATAAATGGCTTGATCATCAAAATAAATGTTATTTTTTTAATGTTTTATTTATTTCTGAGAGAGAGAGAAAGAGCATGAGCAGGGGAGGGTTAGAGAGAGAGGGAGATACAGAATCTGAAACGGGCTCCAGGCTCTGAGCTAGCTGTCAGCACAACCCAATGCAGGGCTCAAACCCATGAACCATGAGATCATGACCTGAGCCGAAGTCAGACACTTAACCAACTGAACCACCCAGGCGTCCCCCAAATAAATATTATTAAATAAATTCCAAAATGCATGTAATCATTCCAGTATAATAACAAATTGATATTGCTGTGTTTCAATACTTGTTTCTCATTTTTAAAATGCATAGCTGGGGTGCCGGGTGGCTCAATCGGTTAAGCATCCAACTTCAGCTCAGGTTATGATCTTACGGCTGGTGGGTTCAAGCCCCATGTCGGCTCTGCGCTGACAGCTCAAAGTCTGGAGCCTGTTTCGGATTCTGTGTCTCCCTCTCTCTCTGCCCTTCCCCCCCTCATGCTCTGTCTGTCTGTCTGTCTGTCTCTCCTTCTCAAAATAAATAAACATAATTAAAAAATTTTTTTTAATTAAACTGTGTATTTATCCAATTATTCAGAAAAGTTCTGAGTTACAAATTAACAACCGGGTAGTTCAGAAACAGAACAAATATTTGATTAAATATGAGTATCAATATACAATAAATATTGGCTGAAAATTATATTTGTCATTAAATGTCCCTGATGAATTAGTCCTTCAATACAAAAGGACTAATTATAACTGCAATATGAGTAAAAGGGAAGTTAAAAAAAAAAAAGTGCACTTGACTTAAAACATTGACTATGTGCCTGGCACTGTTCCATCACATTTTGATGTACTTACCCGAATGCACATCTTACGAAGCTTGTGGCTCAGAGGTCAGTATCCTGGCTTAAGTTAAACACAAATAGGCTTAGTTTCAAAGTCAGGTGTTATTGACTTTTAATTCTATGCTCTGAGAAAAATAAAGTGGAGGTGATAGTATCAGAAGGATAAGTAGGGAAGGCCTAACTTCAGGGACAGACGAAGTTTCTGTGAAACCAGAGGAAGCAGACATCAAGAATGAGGAGAGCCATCAAATAATACAATTCTCCCACGTACCATTAAATCAATTTTTGGCCATAGAGAAAGGAATACAAACATTCTGGCAGCTCTACACACTGGTTATCTAATAGTGAAACAACTTAGGCAGAATTTAAAATATCACCAAATCGCTGAGGGTTATGGCCAGAAGCATCAATCAAAGAAGGCATAAAAATGTCTCCTAGTTGAGTCTAGGGACTCTTTATAAAATAAAGTTTGGTTAAAAGTTAGCTGGAAATCAGCAAATAGCTTAAATATCCTCCAGCAATGCTCAAGGCAATGAAAGAGTTGACTATGTTCCTATACACCGCTCCAAGATAATTCAAGGAGTAGTAAGGCTGGCAATTTAAAGACATAGAATGACCCTGAAATACAAATCAGCTGGAAAAGAAAATGACCTCTTAACTTTTCTGAATAACTGTCTGCCTCTTACTACTTGCTGCCCCCCAGAACATTCTTTATGAAACCAATAGTTACAAATTAACTTTATGCATATTAACTTTATAAACTCCGTTCACTACCTTTTGTAATATATAGAGGCTCAAAAGAATGCTCTACATTTGGATCATAGATTTTATTTATGTCATTAAAATGTAGATGTTTGAGACACCTTAAGAGTTTTTGTATCGAGCCAATATCATATGACTAAAGGCATGAATGACTGGGAATGGAATTTTGAAAATTAGAATTCAAGAACATAGATAAATACACACATGCATATATGAATTCAAGGACCAAAATAAAGGACATTTTCCTAGGAGGCTGAAAAATGTGGAATACAGCTCTGTAGGTTTATAACCTCTCTGGAGCTTTCCTGGTCTGAAACTAGCCCCCATATGCAGGGGCAAGGAGAAGCTGAGGAAAGAAGTACGTCACTCTACTTTGGTCTGTGGCAGTTTTAATAATAACAAAGGGAACTTAAACACAAGACTTGTCCTGGACTGCAGCAAGTTGACTAGATTTCCACACGTCTCCGAATGGTAAAAACTTATAAAGAGACCTAACTGGGCTCAGCCATGTATATCACGCAGGTGTTTCCAATACCATATCACCATCTGAACGCTGTGTCCTTGGAGCAGCCTCTAGATACAGGAAAGACAAGCGATAGGAGAGTGGGCGAGAAGCCTCTGAATGCCCAGGTCCAGCTCATGGGTCAGTCAACAGTCACTTTTTTTTTTTTTGGTCACATTCTCCAAGAAGGTATGAAATTGGAAGTTTAAATACTGTCTCATAAGGAGGGCAAATACCTTTTAAAGCTTTGCCTATGAAAATCAGCAACAGAAGTCAGTAAGTTTGTTTCCATGTTATGGTGTTATTTCAAAATGTGTTCCAGTAGAATCAAACCTACTACGTGATAGGCACAGTTCTTTTTTTCTCACATAGAAAATTTGTCAACACAAATAACACTAATTACCAATGTCTGTGGACATATCTGTGAAGTTTTTATTTTTAACCATGGTAGATGATTTGCCTGCAAGTAACAGAAAAACCAACCAAGAGGCAGGAAAATATTTATTTCACTTAGTGAAAAACTTAAGCAGTTACTCTTTCCATGATAGGACTAAAAAAAATCAGAAATCGGACTCAGCCTCAGTATTAACTAAGATTAGTTTGGATTTAAAGGACAGGAAACCCAAACTAAAAATGAGGGTAAAAATATGGAAGTTTACATCTGTATTACACAAAAGTGCAAGTACGTGCTCTCTGACCAGAAAAGTGCTTGTAGAATTGGAAATCTAGCCTCCTCCTGTCTTTTTACACCATTTTTTAAAAATTCTTTTTTCTTTTTTATTTATTTCTGAGAGAGAGAGACAGTGTGAGCAGGGGAGGGTCAGAGAGAGAGGGAGACACAGACTCTGAAATAGGCTCCAGGCTCTGAGCTGGCAGTCAGCACAGAGCCCGATGCGGGGCTCGAACCCATGAACCGCGAGATCGTGACCTAAGCGAAAGTCGGACGCTCAACCGACTAAGCCACCCAGGCGCCCCATTTTTTACACCATTTTTATATGGCTTTCATTCCAATTCACCTTATAGAAGGATTGTGTTGGCTGGAGCCATATAATCTGCATTCTAGACAACAATCAGAGAGAAAAGGGAGAAAGAAAACTGTCAAAGGTTGCAGAGTTTTAGTTAGAGCTTAATGATGTGACAGTGACAAGCATCAAGAAAATATGGCAGACACAGGCTTTATTCCAAGTGGCCTTGAGCACAACTAAAATCAGAAAGTCTGTTATAAAAATAAAGGGTGGGATAGCTGTTCCAACTATAATATTCCTGCATTTTTCATGTTTTTCCCTGAAATATTAAATGATTGCTCCAGCCAGTCACATATTCAAAAGATTTCACTCAATGGCAGGAGGCAGAAGAGGCAAGAGCTATCTCTACATACCTTCCCCTGTTCTCTGAGAGGGGCATTATCTATTATCCTTTCCCAGTGCTCCCTCAGCAGACCTCCAGTTGCAACCCATTTGGACAAAATGAAGTCACATGTTCACCTGTAAGTGCAAGGACACCTGGGAGAGCAAGGGTCCATCTAGTAGTATGCTGTGATTTTTTTTTTTTTTTCAAAACCAGTGACAATTAATCCTCCTAGATTGAGAATACTGGAGTCCAAACAAAGTCAGAGGTTTGTTAGTAGCAAGTTTGGAGAATATTGGCTAAGTAAACCACTGCATTAGTCATTATAATCTGGTGTTTTGTGTGAGGTGTTAAAATTAAAGATGGAACCTGGGTGGCTCAGTGGGTTGAGCATCTGATTTTTTTTTTTGTAAATATTTTTATTTATTTCTAGGAGAGAGAGAGAGAGAGAGAGAGCATGAGCAGGGGAGGGTCAGAGAGAGAGGGAGACACAGACTCTGAAATGGGCTCCAGGCTCTGAGCTGGCACTCAGCACAGAGCCAGACGTGGGGCTCGAACCCACGAACTGCGAGATCATGACCTAAGCGAAAGTCGGACGCTTAACTGACTAAGCCACCCAGGCGCCTCGAGCATCTGATTCTTGATTTTGGTTCAGGTCATTCATGATCCCAGGGTTGTAGGATCAAGCCCCGCATTGGGGCACCAAGGGTGGAGCCTGCTAGAGATTCTCTCTCTCTCCTGCCCTCTCTCCCACTTGCTCTCTCCCTCTCTCTCTCTCTCTCTCAAAAAAAAAAAAGGTGGAACTTGATACCAGATAAGGTGAATGTTCTCAGCTGCTGTTAAAAATTCAGTGACATAATTATCCAAGAGTCAAAATATTTAACACACATTTTTAGTTTTGGAAAGTTGTACTAGAAAGTTGAAAGAAAAAAGGAAAGAAAGAAAACCGCTTTTTTTAAGTTTCTAAATAATGTTTGGGTTAAATAGGAAATCAAACCGTATTATAAACATTAGCATTGAACAACACTGGGAATACAACATATAAAAATGCTACAGAGGAAGCTGAAATTTTTCAGAAGAAAATTAAAAGTCTTAAATATTATGACAAAATAAGAATGAAAACTATACTAAACATTTCATTTTGGAAGTAATAATAACAATGTCTCAAATCAAATTTTAAAAATATATGCAAAGATGAAAGTGAAAATTAATTCTTTAGGGAGTAAAATCCAAGAGTGGTTTAGAACTAAACATCTATTAGCCTAATTTAACATATTATTAGATCAGAAAATAAAAATATTAAAGATGTCTTTAGATGCTACAGGAGAATTTGAAACCATCAGTATGCATTTTTGATTTTTAAAAAAGGATCATATGACAAACTAAGAATAAGATAAAAATACCTTTAACCAATGGAAGAGTATTATGAATACATGAGATGCCCCTTAAGAGTGAACAAATAATGTCTCTAATCATCAATTATTAATTACATTATTCTTCTAATATAGGATGAAAATTAGAAAATTTAGTCACCTAAATAATAGAAAGCTAATAAAATAATAATTGTTATTATCATTAGTAATAAATAGAAAATATAGGCACATTATGGATGATAGTATCATCTTTGGGATGACTTGTTTTTCTGGGTGTCTTTCTCTCTATTTCTGAAGGTATAAACTTGTGCACCACATAAACATGTTTTTTCAGAGATCCCTGGGAGCACAAGAAGCAGCAGAGAACATTCAGCTTATTCTGATACCAAGTTCCAACTCAAGAACCTGAACTGTCAGCCAGTAACTAGTTATAATCTTCTATTTAACATGAATATCTCTACACCTCTGACTTTATTTTCTACACCGTTCTCAAACCTGAAATAACATTCTAAACACTGCAACAACAAAATTGATTAGCATAGAATAGACAAAATTATGAGAGAACTCAGAAAGATGCAAGAAAAAATACACCATACTCTATACCGTATCCTTGCTCTATACCATAGGTGTATAATATTATAAGAAATAACCAGTGCTTGTAAAGGTAATGTAGAAGTATTTTACTTCTACAAATAATACAAATAAATATGAGAAAAATAAACTCAACACTTTTAAGGTGCAACACTTTTATGAAGAAATAATAAATCTTTATTTAAAAACCTAAAACATGACCTTGAATAAACAGAGACATTTCATATCCTCCTTGAAAAAAAAGAATCAGTGTGGAAAAGATTTCACCTATCTTCAAATCTATATAAACACAGTAACATGAAGCTCTTATCACCTAATAAAAGATTTGTGGCTTCCCCTAAAATATAAGTTTTAAAAATTTCTAAAATTTAATTTGGAAGTTCCAGGGAGATGTCAATAGAAGGATGATTTGAGAAGCAACAAAAAACTTGGCGAGGCTGCCAATTTCAAAAATATTCATTAAAACATACATAGTTTCTATTATCACCACAACCACCCCCAACATGCAGAGCATTGAAAACTGCAAGTCCAAATCATTCGCATTCCATGTAATAATTTGAGATATAGCTTCTGTTTGTAGTAGCTGGCTCCACTGTGAGAAGTCATGGAACTTATTTTCAACAGTGGTTGATAAGTCCCCTGACCCAAGCCAACTCATTAATAGTCAGCTTAATGTAATGCCAATGGCAATGCCAAGGTAATTTTTTAAGTTGAAAAATAATTCTTCAGTTAATCTGGAAAGAGTAATACAAGTTTTGAAAAAAAATCATAATAGACTAGTTGCCCTACCTGTTAAATTTTAAAGTATTCTGTAAAGATTTGTAATTAGTAAGTTCAGTCACAACAGATCATGGGACAAAACAGAAAGTACAGAAACAAATTCATAAGGACATATAGGATTTGATGAAGCATTGAAGGTAATGACATTTGTTCATAAAATCATGCTGGAATAAATTTGGGGAATAAAATCATTTATATCTGCTCCTCATACCATAACCAAACAATTTATTAAAGTAATAAACATGAAACATTTCAGAAACACAAACAAAACACGGGTAACTTTTTAGAAGAAGATATGCCAAATATTCTAGTATAAGCTTTTTCTAAGCATAGATGATCAGAGACAGCAAAAAGAATACTATGAAAAGATATAAATAACCAGACTCAGCAGTCTGTAAAGAAATCTCAGGATAAATCCTTACAGGAGACATCGTATATCTTTTTTTATCCCTAAAGCACGGTAATTTCACATTTTTGTCAGCCATTTAAAATATATATCAAGAAGTGCCTGGGTGGCTCAGTAGGTTAAATGTCTGACTCTTGGTTTTAGCTCAGGTCATGATCTCACAGTTTATGAGTTTGCGCCCCATGTCAGGCTCTGGGCTGACAGCACAGAGCTTGCTTGGGATTCTCTGTCTCCTCTCTCTGCCCCTTCTCTGCTTGCTCACTTGCACTCTCTCTCTCTTTCAAAATAAATAAAATAAACATTAAAAATGTTTAAATAAAATAAAATACATATCAATAAGTTCTTCTTTAACAGTTAAAAATCATTTTTTTCTTTTTTCATCTTAAACTCTTATTTCCATTTTACTTCCACCATTAAATTGAAAACTAATATAATATTGTTTTATGATTAAAGGTTTTTAATCCCCTTATTCTGTCACAAAATATGTATGTGCCCTAAAATTTTACATTTTATTATAGAAACCTTGTTAAGCTGTATTTTGTCTGAATTAGGTTGTTACAATTGTTATTAGTACATAATTGATCTTAATAAAAACATGTTAAAACTTTTAAAGTAGTCTTAACATGAAATTAAATTTTTTAGAGTGCATAATTTAATGAGATTAATAAAGCAGTTTTTTTCAATTACTGAATTTATCAATGGATAAGTAAGAATTATTGCTAGAATATGATAGTTCACAATTGATCCTACTGATATTTTTCATTTTATTACTTGAAGTAATAAAAAAACATTTATATGAAAAAGGTTTTAACATCACCCAATTCTCTGAACTCTTCAGAATTGCATGCCAAAATAATAGTCCACAGTCAAAATTCTGATTAATTATAAATCATTTGGCAAATAGATTAGGTAATCCCTCTGATTTGTGGAAAGCAAAGAACATGAAACAACCTGAATTATATTTTTTATATTTTTTTTTACCCAGTTATTTGTTCAATGTCTCGATTTGGGGGAGGTATGATGGTTAATTTTAAGTATCAACTTGACTGAGTTAAGGGATGTTCAGATAGCTGATAAAACAGTATTTCTGGGTGTCTGTGAACCTGAGGGGCACCTGGGTGGCTCGGTTGGTTGAGCTTCTGACTTCACTCAGGTCATGATCTCACAGTTCACGAGTTCGAGCTCCATGTCAGATTCTGTGTTGACAGCTCAGAGCCTGGAGCCTGCTTTGGATTCTGTCTCCATCTCTCTCTCTGCCCCGCCCTTCTCATATTCTGTCTCTATGTCTATCTTTCTCAAATATAAATAAACATACATTTTTAAAAAATAAAATAGAGCTTAGCAGAAGAGTCGGCAACAGGGTAAAGATTGCCCTCTACGTTGCAGGTACCGGCATCCAATTCAATGGGGACCTGAATAGAACAAAGAGGCAGAGGAAGAGCAGATTTGCTCTTTCCTTGAGCTGAAACATAGTATCTCCTCCCCTCAGATATCCGCTTTTCTTGTTTTAGGGCTGTAAGACTTGGACTGGGATTTACACAGTAAGCTCCCCTCGTTCTGGCCATCGGACTCTGAATTACACCATAGGCTTTCCTGGTCCTACAGCTTGCCGATGGCAGATTAGGGGACTTCTCAGCTTTTATTATCAGATAAGCCAATTTCTATGATTAATCTTCTTTTTACCTATATCTTTGTATAAATTATTGACTGTGTGTCTCTGGAGAACCCTGACTAATACATCATTATAATAAACCTGGGCTCAAAAGCATCATAAAATGATTATAATTTATGCATTTGGATAAATTCATTTGTTGTGCACATTGGGTGAGTTAGGTGGGAGAATGACTAGGAAAAACAACATCAGCAACAAGAAACAATAACACAAGCAAACCTTTTCTTAAGTTAGGAATGTATATCCATTTGAAACCAATACAGAATAGCATTCAATACAGAATAGCATTTTGAACTCTGAAACACTAGAGGTATTCCAGTTAAAATCTGAAACATAGCATCACTAACATTATCATTTTAACAGAAGTTCCTGCCAATGGAATCTCACAAAAGAAAAGTGGAGACACATTACTACTGGAAGGAAACAATCAAAATTATATTATTAGCAAATTATATGATCGCTTATTTGCTGATAAACTTGAGATAGTCAAAAAGAAAATAAAATTAGATCTAATAACCAAATTTTAGCTGGTTATCAAAGTGATTAGCATTTGAATCAATAGACTGAGTAAAGAAGATTGCCTTCTCTGATCCAGGTGGGCATCCTCCAATCCATTGAGCACTTGAACAGAACCAAAAAGGCAGAGTAGGGGTAAATTTTCTTTCTGCTTGAGCAGAGACATCTATCGTCTCCTGCCCTCATATTGGGTGCTCCTGGGCCTTCGGCCTCAGTCTTGGTCTGGGATTTATAACATTGGCTCCTCTGGTTTTCAGACTTTAAAGCTTGGACTGGAACTTCCCACCAGTTATTCTGGGCTTCCATCTTGCCAGCTACAGAATCTGAGATTCCACAGTCATGTGAGCCAATTCCTGATCATAAATCTCTTTCTATATATTTCTAAATATATAGATTTCCTATTGGTTGTCTCTGAAGAGCCCTCACTAATACAGGAGGGATACCCAAAAATACTTTATCCAAACTTTGCACATGGCAATTTATTGTACCTGTTATTCTTTCTCTTAGATGCATCTTGTTCACCTTGCTATACTAAAAAAGGCCTTCCTTATATTGAAAAGTTTCTGAGTGCCCCTCCAAACTTATTCTGTCTTTGCTCTCTCTTCTGTTGTATCAAGTCGTCAATGGGCTTGCATGCCTGCTGAATTCTCTCTGCTTCAGCTCATAGGAAGCTCTAGCAGATTATCTAAAAGAGAAAAGTAAATGAAGTCAGCATGTTTATTCTCCAGGATCCTTCCCCTTCAAGGCTGCCCCAGACTGTGTCCCTAACCAAAGGTCAATGCTAATTTCCAAAAAGCCTTGTCTACAAGATTAACTCTCTTTCCAAGTACCAATAAGCTCTCTCTTCTTTTGTCTCTTTGGCTTAGTGGTGGTGACAGCTTCACTGCTGCCTGGCCCTAGTTCCTGTTTTGCTCCTGTGGTTCCTCTATAATGCCTCCACTTCCCTTTAATTAGTCCCTTTGTAAATAAACTATCTTCCTACAATCTAATTTTTGTGTCATATGTTGAGATCTTGAATGATACAGAGGTGGAGAAATGAAGATATTTTACTCTATTACACTTTTGTTAATTTAGTATTTTAAAATGTTCATGAGCTTTAAAGATATTTTTGTCAGATATTTTGGAGCTGCAGATTAAGCTCATCTAATTTATGAAAAACACCCACAATACAATCCAATTAGCAAAGTCGATACTTGTTTTTAAGGCAAATATCCAATTCTTTGTTACATAAAGTCTGATTTCATTTATCAATTTGCATATGTGTTATATGTTTCAAGATATATTATTAAAACTATTGAAACTAATAATGGCATACATCTTGAAAGATAGATGCTGTGCACTCAAGATTGAAATGTTTTATCTCTGATAGAATGAGTTTATTCATTTCACTAATTATCCAAGTTAGAAAATATATCAATATGCTATCGTATATAATATATAAAATATACATTATTTCATTTGTAATAAGGGTATGCAATGTAGGAGGCCAAAATTAGTCATTTATGAAACAAGGAACGTGATAAAATATATAATATTCCTTTTGATGGACTTATATGGGTACATATGTTTTTGGCTTTTAAAATGACTAAATAAGAATCAAAAATAAAAAAAAAATAGAGGGATGCTTGCATGGCTCAGTTGGTTAAGCATCTGATTTTAGCTCAGGTCATGATCTCATAGTTCATGATTTCGAGTCCTGCATTGGGCTCTCCATTGACAGGTCAGAGCCTGGAGTCTGCTTCACATTCTGTGTATGTGTCTCTCTCTGTCCCTTCCCTGCTTGTATTCTTTCTCTCTCTCTCTCAAAAATAAATAAATAAGCATTAAAAATATTTAAAAGAATAAAAAATTAGAAATAAATTCATTTAGTTTATTATAATCATGGTCAAATTTTCTTATATATTTAATGAAAGAAACAATGATCTATTGCTAAAACTAATAGATCTGATAGCCATGATATAATTTAAAATTAGCATATTATAGGTAAAAGAAATTAAATCATTTATAAGTGTAAATAAGAGTTGACTGTGATTGGAGATAGCTTTGGAGATTATTTAATAAAATAAATTTTAACTTCCTTATTAAATAAGCTGAAATTACAAATCAGAAATCTCTCACATACACACACATGTTTACATTAAGAACTTTTACTCTGAGAAATTTGTTAAACAACATCCCAGATACATTTTAAAATATCTTTATTACTAGACTACATTGATTCTGCAGTTTGAAAGTGCTTTCATTATGAGGAAGAGTACTGAGAATGGCTTATAAAAATTGCTTATGTTTAAACACCAAGGGTCAGAGAAGTTGGGAGATGTTGGTAGCTTGGTAGCATTCAATAATTTTTTTATATTTTTTTCTTGTGCTCACAGAACTCTCCCTTAAGTGTGATGCCTTCCTTACTTTAACCAGTAGTTGGAAGAGGTGAAGTTATTAAAGGAAATGTATCATCATACATACCACCTCACTCTACCATATATCAGATAGATTACATTGTATAAGAGGTCAAGTGTCCCCTTGCAATGAGCATGTTTTCATATACTTCACTCTTAAAAGGCATATTTATGATAGAAGCAGACAGTAAGCCCTATGGGTTTGGGTTGCATTAATTAAATCATTAAAAGTAGTCACTTTTGTTTGATGTCCTGGACTATCAAACAATACACTTTGTAGTTAAGTAAATTCAAAGATCTAGAAGTTCATTTTCTTAAAACTCTCTTGCCAGATTACATTTAAAATGTGTGTAACAAAGGGGTTAACTTTAACCAAAGAGAGGTCTAGCCTCTATTGGGTCAGTAGAAAGTGATCTCCAGACCCTTAAAATGTCCTCCCTGATAAAAGTGTCATTACTTACCTGGAAATCTTTGCCAGCAGACATCCAGCAATATGAATTATGATGAGGACTTTGGGCCATATCATATCCACTCTGACTCCAACTAGCTTGAGACTAAAGGTTAGCCATGTGGGAAGTCAAACATGGCGTCACAATAAACCTTTGGACACTATAGCTCAGATGAGCTTACTTAGTTGGTGATATTCTGCTTTTACTATTGCAGGTTGATGGCAGGAGGCTAACATATCCTAAAGAAAATGAAAGCTTCATGTTTGAATCCCTCCCTGACTCTGCCCTGTCTCTTCCCTTTGCTCATTTTAGTCTGTATTCTTCCCTTGTGATAAACCATACTGTGTGTACAGCTTTCAGTAAGTTCTGTGGGTCCTTCTAGTGATTTAGCAAACACAAGTTTGGTAATCCAAAACTTGTGATTTGTATTAAGAGTAAGGACAGTCTTGCGAATGAGCCTCTAGCTTCATAGAAAATATCTCACATATTCTCCCCTTACAAGTACTTCCTTTGATGACACTGTGCTATAGGACATCCAGTGCACGTAAAATCACGCCTAAGGTAGATTTTTAACATGATGTTAAGAAATTAATAACGAGCTAGCTGTCTAGCTACCAAGAGATCATAGGAGGCAAAAAGATTTTCTTATTGTTCCCAAAGGTACCAGTTACTGGAAGAAAGAGGAGATATGGAGCCAGAGAGGATACTGCTGGTAACTATTGCTATAATGTGTGCTATTGGTATTTATTGACTGGGGCATCCGCTGGGAGCACGTCAAGCTAGAGAGACATGATGAGCTGGAGGAGCTTGGTGGTGTCCATCATTCCAAGGTATAAAACAGTGAACAGCTAGGGAATAGGTAAAGACGTTGGGCAATAAAATACTGCTTCACAGAGTAAAACTTGACCCTCCAGAATGCCTGAGCTTGGAAGAATTGTAGAAAAATCATAGTAATTTGAGGTTGTAGCCTAACATTTAGGTTCTTAATAGAAGGTGTTGTCTACTAAAAGAGCCCTGTAGTCCTATTTTTCTATTGAATTTCATATAAAATGAGAAATGCATTCATCTGGAAAAAATTTCCTCCTAAGAATTACAAAGCGCTTAACACCTTATAATTAAGCTAAAGTTTAATATATATATATATATATATACACACATACGAATATATGAATGTTTTAAAATAATTCTCATAAATTAGGAATAATATTTAAGTAACAATATGAGGTGTGATTTACATTTGGCAGAGTGGTTTAAAAGTCTAGGTAAATCAACACAAGCTTAACTAAATAAAAACAAAACTGAAGTAAGTTCCCTTTGAATGACCTCAATTGTGTGACAGAATGTGAACTTGTAGCACAGTCTTTGGTAGATAATGTTTAACTGTTTCTACAATGACCAGTTTTTAGTAAGAAGCAGTTTACTTTGGGCTTTAAGGGAATCAAAATGCTGTATCAAAAATAAAAGATAGAACTTTATTACCATAAGAAAAGTTAAGGAAATAATGGAAGAAACATTTAATAAAATCTGGGTGTTTTAAATACACAATATTAACTCAGGCAATGCATATTTAATCAGTTCGTTGTCTAAAAATCCTGTGACAATGTATTTCTGATTATTGTTTCTATATAGTAAAGTACACTTGTGCCCAGTGTTTGCAAAAGACTGTGGAAGTGTGGAAGCAGACAGATGAAAGTCACCTATCAACTTATGACCCAAGAATCTCCAGGACATAAGCTGAGGGGGAAAAAAAATTAACCACTGAACACAGTACTCAAAGAACTGCCAGGAGAGAAAGAACTGAAAATACATCGGTAACATTCAGCAATAATTGATCTCTGATTGTAAGCTGAGTGAGTGCATTCCATGTGCTCCACACACAAGCACATGCGTGCACACACACATGCTGCTAATAATGATATTTGATCACACTGGTAAATTATATGCAGTACTGTTTAGTGGCACAATCTCACTCTAGCACACTCCAGTGGCAGCAAGGGGGATGAGGAGTTTGTATTTACAATTTGGGGAGCTTTTAGGGAAAATGATCTTTGTCATGTGATAAAATTAAGAACTGTATAAATTCCTACAACGCTAGAGATTGCAGTTATCTTGGTCTGACTTCTAGAAGTTGACATTTTAATTGCAAGGTCATAACCAGGCATAATGCATGTTTCTGAATAGGCACAGTAGATTTTTGCAATGTTCTCACTCTTAGAGATATAACGCCATGAATGACAGCAGAGTGACAAGGATGGCTAAAGAATAGCTCACCAAAAACATTCAAGGCAATCAGCTAGTGAAGACATGGGATCCAATATTTCCACTGGGCTCTTAAATCATTGCATTTCAGCAGGAGATCAGGGAGAGTAGGAAAGAAGGAAGAAAAAAAAGGAGGAATAATACAAAGATCAAAAATAATGAAGCTATAGGCATTTTAAGTGACTTCAAATAACTCCTTTTTATCAAATTTCACCTGTGTATGCAAGGCAGTGTTGTCTAACAAAACAGTTAAGAAGTAACTGTTTATTATTGATGGTTGTTCAGGCTCTTTCAGAGGAAGGCAATGCTGAGCACTTTTCCAATGCAGCCTTATCTCTGTGAAGCAGCAGCCCCGGGAACATAGACACTCCATCTGTGTTATAGACTCAGATCTTAGCAGCTGAGGAACAGCAGGTGATAGACTCCTAACCTCTGGGGAGCTGGAAAAATCAGACAGCAAAGAAATAAATACTCAGCACAAATGACTGATTGCATCATCACTCTTTACCTACCTACCTCTCCTTGGAAATTATGCATCATCACTTTCAAATCATACACCTTCGGTTGCCTGATGTTTGAAACTGTTGTAGTGTTTGGCTGGTAGCCTGAATTTCAATGGGTTATAGATTCCAAGTGTTTTATGAATATTGTGCCTTTGGTACTTGTTTCATTTCATTATAAGGGACAATGCTCATGTTATGTAATGCATTGCATTTTACACCATTTTCCCTGTGGATAAGCATGATGCTCGGGTGAACAATTTAGTAAAAGTAAGAACTGAAAAGGAATTTTGGTTTTAAATTGCATATTATTATTTGTTCAGTTGTTATTGTTGCTTTAATGAGCTGTTTTGTTTTTGTCTTTGCTTTTTGCCTATTTTCTGTTTGATGAAAAGAGGAGCAGGTGTTTTTTTCTTCACACTTAAGTGGCCTGATAAAGCAAGCAAGCTGGAATGGAGAGAGAATATAGAATCCCCTGGGATTGAGCAGTGGGTCTGTATAATTATTTTAGGTACTCATTCTACTCATCTACTGATGTTGTGACCTATATAAATATATTCAATACTTTTTAAGGGAATGCAGATTGCTATTTGTGATATAAAAGTTTTGCTTTCTCAGTCATGAAAAATTGATGAATCGAGAAAGAAAAGAATTGTTAACTATGAGTAAATGCTGGTGACTAAAGAATTTAGAAGTATGTTAGGACTGGTATGTTAAGCCTTTTCCCCAGCTGACTATACATAAGTCTCTGGCTTCCCTCCATGCATTAGCTCTGTGAACTTGGGCAAGTTCCATAATCTTTATGTTATCTCCCAGTTTCTTCATATGAAAATTATGCAAAAAGAGATTAAATAGGACTTTTATGAGGAGTAAATGAGATAACCCAGGTTAACAGCCTAGAATCATGCCTGAGACATGGGGAGTGCTTAAAAAATACTGGTTGTTATCTTCATCCAAATTCCCTTCCCCAAGTCACCAAGTAAGAAACTGATTTGGCTAAATTATAAATCCAGTCTTTCTAATTATTGAGATTCAGTCATAGGAAAATGTCCTTTTTGTTCACTAAAGTCTATTTGTTGTGCTGTTCATAAAATTTGCATATAATACCTAGCATTCTATTATTCCTTCTAGTTTTCACTGATATTCATGTTTCAGGGAGTATAACACGACATTCAGGAGAGATAAATTTTGTGTTCAAATTGGGAAACATTTGTCATAGAAAAAGAGTTTTGAAGTCTTTTGTAGTGTTGTCACACATTGCCTATTTCAGATTTAATTAAAACTTCAAAAATGTAATTCTCTTAGAAGTAGTCTTCTTAATGTCCACTTCCGGATACATTATTTTTGTAAATAAAATTCTTGACTTTGTAGGGTAGCAGAAGATGGCATCTGAAAATATGCCACACTGGTATAAAGATTGTTTTGAATGGAAGGCAATTGAGAAGAAGCAGATAAAAAATAAAGCTCTCTGCCTTCCCATTATATGCCCAAAGGCAGGACATAGGCTTGCAAAGGTGTCCCCCTTCCTGTCTCGACCAGGAAAGACAGAAGTTAATTATCAGAGGAAACTTTAGCATTTCTGGGGAAATCAGTTAACTAGAATTTCTTTCTTATTTTCTTTCTTTAAGTAATCACTAGACCCAAAGCAGGGCTCAAATTCACAATCCTGAGATCAAGAGTTGCATGCTCTACTGACTGAGCCAGCCAAGCACCCCTATTAAAGACAACTTTAGACCTTTCACAACCTTCAAGCAGCACCAGAGGAATATCTATTACAAACCTTGCTAAAATTAGCCCTTATCTACCACTAGTTTTCCTTTTTTATATATATTTGCCTTCCTACAATTTGCCACCTTAGAAACTTAAAGTCATTTTCCTTTGTCTTCTCACTTCTATAAAAATAGATTATTGTTTTGCTAAAATGCTATCAAGCCCAAGTTCTAGCCATCCCTTAGAGTTATTCAATTCTGGCTATTCTCCCGTGTATGCACAGTGCCCATGCTAATAAACTGGTGTCTGTTTATCCCTTTTTAATCTGTCTGTGGTCAGTTCAGTTACAGAACCCTTGCTCAAAACCCTGCTAGGTAGAAGGAAAAATGTTTTCCTCCTCTACAGCCTTTTGGGGAAAATTATGTGTTTTTAGTTTGTTACATTCTCAAATTGGCTTTATGTATAGTTCAAGAAGAGGTAACTGTCACAAAATATTAAAGGGCTATAGGAAGGCTTTATTTGTTCACCTACTGGCTGACACTTCAGATATAATATTTAGTGTTTGATTTTCCTGGCAAAACTCTTTTTGATATTTATAAAATAGAAACTCTTTCTGTACAGAGTATGTAAAGCCCACTCTGCTGATTTCAACCATATATACTTCACAGTGGATGAATTTATTCCACAAGTTCCTTCAATGTTTAAAGATGATAGAAGGGTAAAATACTGTGGAAAAAAATGAGCATCATTGAATGGGAAAGGGGCATAATTAGGAAGTAAAGTGATAGGATTCTGAAGTAGTACAAAACATCTTTGCCTAGTTCATAATTCCCTAGGGTCTGCTCTTCTGTACTTAGAAGACTGGGAAAAGGAGACCCCAGAGGCTACTGCAAAGGGACAGTTCTTGGAGGGAATAGTCTCATAAACTTAGGTCATTGTGGTTTAAGGGAGAGCATGGAGGTAGACCAGGACTGGGAAAATCCAGGAACAAGAGGGATATAACTCTTCATCAGTGTCATGCTGAGCTATGCCTGTGCTTGACATGCAAAAGGAAAAATGTGCTTTCCAAAATGCACTTATCCAAAATATTAACAAATTCCATTTGTTGAACCAGTAAACAAAGTTAAAGAAAGCTCCACAACAAAAAAATTATAATTAGATACAAAGCCCTACACTGCCCAATGTGTCCCTACAATTTTGTCAACCCTCATTAACCTACCTCATGTGATATGACTGATCTGCAGCTCTGGTTGGAACCAGCAACTCATTAAAAACAACAATTCCTCCTGTATAACACAGCGTCTTGAAACAAACAGTAGCCTGTCTTTATAATGGGTTCACCATAGATTTTTTTCATTAAATTTATTTGTAAAATATTGCATAAAAATATTTATCTAACTGCCAAAGTTTTTGGTGTTCTTTTATATTTTAGGTCAAGCTGAGTGCCTCACCTGCCTCACCCTAATAATGGCCCTGGATGCTGCTCATATGCAAGCTTCCAGATCAATAGAAGTAAGGGTAACAGAATAGAACTAAGCGATTATACAATTTGTGACAATTACACAACAAATACACAGAGGAAATTTTATTATTTTCTTTGATTCATGTTTTGTTTCTCATCAAGACTTTTGTTTATTATTCCTTTTTATTGTATTTCTGCAATGATTAGGATTCCTATTACCATGTCGATTTGAAGTAGACTGCAACATTTTTGTAACATTCACTGTATTAAAGAAATGATTCACCATTAGGAATCATTATTACTATACAATATTGTTAGTTACTGTTGTCAGGTTAAGGAACTCTATGCTTATTTGGCTAACAGTTTTGATCAGACATAAGCAACGAATTTTATCGATTGTTTTATATTTGGCAACTGAGTGATAGTTCTTTTTAATTTGTCTTATAATATAAATTATAATAATCGGTCTTCCGATAAACTATCCTGTCATTGTTTTGAATCATACTGATTAAATTTCTTTTTATTTTATTTAGGATTTATCTTCCTAGTCAGTTTGTTATTTTGCTTACTCATATTCTCATCTAATATTTATATCAATGTTGCACTGTACTCAATAGGAGCTGGTAATAATGAGGTTCAGCCCCAGAATGTGCCACTTTAGCATGTAGATTATTTCCAATTGAAGACAATCAAGGCCGAACAGACTCAGGAAGAGGTTTTTACCTCCCCTTAATTGCCTAAAATAATTTAGATAAAGGGCCCTTACAAGGAAGAGAGCTACTACTGAAGAGAACTTTTTTTTTTTTACATCAGAAAGACTTACCTCCACCACTTTATTTTCCTAACTTCCTGTGAATTGTTTTCTTCTGTGACTTCTGTGAATTTCTTCCTGTGAATTGGACTTCTTTGAAGTCCCAGACCACAGCCCTTCCCCTTAGCTCAGGGTGCCATATAAGCGTCATTTGCCTGCCTGGGGGGGGTCTAAAGGGAAGAAGGGAGAAGTTTTTCTTGCCTACAGAAAGCATTGTTTTATTTTTTATCCACTGGAATTTGTATACAATTTAAATGATTTATTCCTTAAAATGTTGGTAGAATTTGCCATAAAACCATTGAGACTCTATGGACTGATTTTTGAAACTCTGGTTCTATTACTTAAAGTTACCTTTGTCAATGTATTAGCTCATTTTTTTTTTCCTGTTTTCAAAGTTTTTAGTGGAGCTCATTATGGTTCTATTTCTTCTCATCTCTGTTTTGGTAAATTGTGCTCTTCAATAAGTATGTCCTTATCAATATTTAAAAGTTTTTTGGGACACAATTGTTCATAATTCCCTCTTTTCATACTTCTAACATTTTCAGGCACTATAGTAACGTTCCCTAATCATATGCTGATATTTTAAATTTGTTCTTCTGTATTTGTTAATCAGTCTTGCTATTACTTTGATCAATAATTTCAAAGAAAGAATTGGTTGCTTTGTTGATTCTCAGTCTTGTGTGTCCATTTTCATGTTTTGATGTTGCAGGTCTTGCCCCGCAGGAAGCAGACGCCAGGTGGAATTTGGAACAGAAGGTTGACTGGGTAGTGCTTTTAGAATTACCAGCTGCAGGGGAAGAGAAAACCTTCAAAGACAAAGAATTCTTTCACAACAAAGGTTTCAGTCAATCAACTCAGAGGGTTCTGGATGGCTTTTAGAGTTCTTCTGAGTTGGTAAGAAGAAGCCAGGGCTTTCTGTCCACAATTGTTGGATGCAGTGTGATGTGGGAAGGAGGAAGGACTTCCACGCAGGCAGGCCTGCCAGGCAGCAGCACTTCAACAGCTCACAGAGTAATCACTGGTTTGGTAGATGGGTGAGGAAGCACAATGTCCACCTTAGAATCTAGAATGTCAACTTTTAGGATGTATTCTGCCCTCATCCACCTCCACATATATGTTGGAAGCAGCAGCTTTTCCACGATGTTGGTGTGTTTTTGTTTTGGTGTTTGTTTTCTTCTGCTGCAAATTCATGAGAGAAGGGAACCACAGCCACTAACTCTGAAGCAGAGCCAGAGGCTACAAATGATACTCAACACCATCCCCCTTGTTTATGGACTGAATGACTGTGTCCCCCAAAATTCATGTGTTGAAGTCCTAACCCCAATATGATAGCATTTGGAGGTAGGGCCTCTGGGAGATAAGTGAGTTTAGATGAGGTCATGAGTATAGGATCCTTTATGCAGTTAGTATCTTTATAAGAGGAGGAAAAGAGATCAGAGCTCACTGGCATTCTCTCTCTCCACTCCCGTTTCTCTCTCTCTCTCTCTCTTTATCTTTTACTTGTGCTCTCTTTCTTTCCTCCATCACCTCCATCACATAGCAAGGCAGTTATCTGCAAATCAGGAAGAGGACCCTTACCAGGAACCAAATCTGCTAGCACCTTGACCTTGAACTACCCTTCTCCAGAACTGTGAGAAATAAATGTCTATTGTTTAAGCCATCCAGACTAGGTATTTGGTTACAGCAGCCTGACAAAGATACTCAACTACCCATTTGCATTCCCTTTACTTTAGCAACTCTGGTGGTCTGGATGGCCTACCTTTGGATGACTGAGACCTTCATCCATAAAGTTCTATGTCTTCTCAGGCCACATCTAGCTGCTATATTTATATTACTCTCCTCTTACACAGCAGCTGTATCTTTTCTTGAAGATAAGATCAGTCAGCCTTATCAGTATGGGAATTCTCATCTGCCCCTCAGGGGGAAAAATGCTTGAAAAGAAGCCATAGCTCAAGCTCATTGGCATTCTTGGGTCCTGGGGTCAGTAAATTTTATCTGTGTCCATTAGAACTTCTACACCCTGTTTGACCTCTAGTGTTGTTAACCTTACAGCTTTCAACTTATTGAGTTTTCACCATGCAAGGACAACTTAGTGTTTAGCAACATACTCAAGAGGACCCTGTGTATGCTCCTGGAGCTCCTCCTTCAGACACATTCCTTCTCTTTGGTTATCTGCCTTACACATTCCTCATTCCGGGTATCTCAGCATTCCCTTACTCTCATCTCTATCTCTGCAACTCAATGAGATCATGCTAGGGATTATCCTCCGCAGTTTGGAAAATGCTTCAAGCAGATCATAGAATTCACCTTGTCTGTTTCCTTTTGCCTTGGACTACACTTCTATGTTGCCTATGGCCTTGTTTCTGAAAACACTGGAGCCATACATTGTCCATGTTTCCAGATATTTATAATTTTAGGAAAATTGTCATGTATGACAGCCAGAGCAGAATTCTGTGTCTTCTTATTTTCAATAATTTTTGTAATTTACTGATTTTGTGATTTCACCCATTGTTTCTATAAACATTTTATACACAGTTATTTGATGTTCCATTTCTGGTCATTCCAATATCTGAAATCCTTAAGAATTCAAATTAGGGGTTTGCTGTTTCTGCTGTTTCAGTCACTTCGGCTTGTCTTATTTAATCTCAATCTTTGGATATTCTAGAATCAATTTTTTCTCCAGGAGTTATTAGAAATGATTTCTTCTAGAAACCTGTGGCCAGCTCACTAACAATTCCAGATGTCCAGGATCAGCTCCTTCAGGCTTAGATATCTAGATATTTAGATACATATTATTTTATATCAACTTTTGTCTCGGGCTGGCTCTAACTTTCCCTTTTGTGTCTTGAAGGCAGTTCACTGTTGATTCTCAGAATTCAGGTCATTTTTTGGTATGTTTATTAGGTTGTTTATTCAAGGGATGTTTAAAGATTTACTTACTTCTATGTAAGGACAACAATGCGTTGAAATGTAGATTTTATGAAGAATAGCTAAATGCTATAAAGAATCGGGCATCTTTCCTCATGCATTATTTATGTTGATTCTAAATATCTTCTTAAGGTCTTAGGTGTTCTGGTTTTTCTGCAATATACTTATGTGTAATTTTATTTATTTTATCTTGCACCAGATTGAGTGTGCTTCTCATACCTTAAGATTCATGTGACTTACCAATTACATGTGACTTACTGAAAACAATCAGTCTTTATGCTTTCCCCTCTTGCATCTATTCTATTTTAATCTGTTATTTTTTCTTGTCTTTTTCCCCCTCGCACTTGCTTTAGTCTATGTCAAATTCTCCACTCTTTTGTTAATGATCTTTTGTGAAGTATCTTAACTGTTTTTTAATCATTGTGTCAGAGACACAATATTCACATTCCTCTTTGTAGTAATGCTATTTTTACACGAGTAATTGAACACCTTCCTTATGACAACAGCATTTCCCAGACTCCACTCCAAACACTTATGGCAGGATCAATGTGAAATAAGTAAAATTGATGTGCATAACTTCTGGATCACAGCCTTAAAACTTAAAAGGAAAGGGACAGGTCTCCTATTTTTTCCCCCCACTCAGATGCAGTGAGGTACAGATGTGATGGCAGGATGTGAAGCAACCATGCTGGACACAGATATAAAAGGCTTAATGAGAATGTTATACAAAGAAATCTGGTTTGTTTGGCAATGTAGAAATGCCTTATCAGCCACAGGAACCTTGAATTGCTTGCATTTATGAGAGAAGAATAAATAATGATCTTATCTGAACTACCATTTACTTGGAATTTTGTTATAGCTTCCTGTATCCTGTTCAGAGTGTATATCTGACTATTAAGCCCATATATTGGAAGGCTTTTCTTATTTAATATATCTTTCATTTTTATAACTTCTATTTGGCCTCTTTTCAAAGTATCTGCGTTTTTATGCCATCTTATCTCTTACAGTAATTGATTTCTTCTTTCCTGCTTCATTCAATTTAAAGCTACTTATATTATAGTCTCTATGTCAGTTAGAATTTGATCTGAAAAGCAGAACCACCAGATTTGGATATAATAAGGAATTTATTATAGGGATTTGCCTTTATATATTTGTGGGAATTGGTTAAACAATCTTTGTGAAGCAATTATTTCTGTGTCTTGTACTAAGCCTGAAGTCATCAGGACAAGTAGTGAGGAAGAAAAGATGGGTATGAAATGAGGGAGCACGGAGAGCCTAGTACCTGCAAGAATAAGCCAAAAATCCACCAGGACAGAACCAGGTTAGTCTTTCACTCCTAAGTCTCCAGCCTCAAATTTGGGGTGAACTTCAGGAGGCAGTGATACCAGTTAAAACACATCTCATTCTTGGGGCACTTGGGTGGCTCAGTCGGTTAAGCGTCTAACTCTTGATTTCGACTCAACTCAAGTTCTCACAGTTTGTGAGGTCGAGCCCTGTGCCGGGCTCCACTCCGACAGTGTGGAGCCTGCTCAGGATTTTCTCTCTTTCCTTTCTCTCTGCCCCTCTCCCACTGACACTTTTGCTCTCTCTCTCTCTCTCTCAAATTAAATAAATAAACTTAAAAAAAAAAGTCAGACAAGTTGCAAGGGGGAATCTGACAGGTGTGGCACTACTGCGGACCCAGCTACTATTCCACTTCAACAAGGTGAGACAGCAGATAATTGACAACCTTGAATGGCAACAGTACCTCACTGACTTATGAAAATAAAGGAAATATAGTTCATGCTTTGCTTCATCCTTCAAATATCACACCAAAAATCTCTCATGGCCCTCACTAACACAAAACTGTGCAAGAAGAGGAGTTCTGGGGAAAAGTTTGAGCTTAATTTGGCATAAAACAAATCTATCACAGTCTCTTTGGTAGTCAACCTCCAGGATTTCCCCAATAATCATTGCTTTCTGGTATTCCCACCCTTGTGAAATCCCTTCCCGCATTTAATAAGACTGACCTATATGACAAATAAGATACTGCAGATGTGACAGTGTGTGATTTATGAGGTTAGGTTGTTAATTACATTATAGCCCCCTCCTTGGTCTCTTAGGCTGATCCTTCTGGGGACAGCTATGTACCACCTCATGAGGACAATCAAGCGTCCCATAGAGAAGACCATATGGAGAAAAGTTGAAGGTTTGCGCCAACAGGAGCACAAGTTTTCTAGCTGTGTAATTTAGCCATCTTGGAAGCAGTGCCTGTAGCCCCAATCAAGTTGCTATGCTATGAGTATCTGAGTTCTCCCAAGATTCATATGTTAAAAATTTCATGTCCAAAGTGATGATATTAAGAGGTGGGCCTTTTGGAGATGTGATTGGATAATGACAGTGGAACCCTCACAAATGGAATTAGTGCCTTTATAAACAAACCTCATAGAGATCCCTTGTCCCTTCCATCAGAGAGGATATCAGGGAGAAATTGCAGTGTAAGTGGGCCCATATCAAACACTGAGTATGCCAGCATAATGATCTTAGACATTCAGCCTTCAGAACAGTGAAAAATAAGTTTCTTTTGTTTATATTCACTTAGTCTAGGGTATTTTGTTGTAGCAGGCTGAGCAGACTAACCAAGTCTTCAGGTAATTCCAGCTAGTCAGCCCTCAAGTCTTCCAACTGATACCACAAACAACATGGAAGCAGAGAGAAACTATCCCCTCTTCACTGTGTTTGTGATCCATAGAAACTGACATAATATGATAGTGTTATTTAAGGCCACTAAGCAACAGTTAAAGAATATAATTTTCAACTCTTCATATTGCTTTGAATAGATTATTTTTTCTCGTGTTTTGTAATTTTGTATTTTGAACTCATTTTTGAGGGGTTTTATCTGAAATGACCCTAGGTGGCTTGGTTTGAGAATGTTTACTACCAGAGTGTTTTGTATATGTTTCTGTCAGGTGAATGAGGGGATCAAACTTTAGCTTGAGGATTCCCATACCCCATGAGCTACATAGATTTGAACCCCAAATTTATATGAAGTGAAAATCTATTGTTATTTTTTAATTTTTAAAAGACTTTTTTCAATGTTTTTGAGAGAATGTATTTATTTTGAGAGAAAGGGAGAGAATGTGAGTGGGGGAAGTATACAGAGAGGAAGAAATAATCTCAAGAAGGCTCCATGTTGTCAGTGCAGAGCCTGACACAGGGCTCAATCCCAGGGACTATGAGATTATGACCTGAGCCGAAATCAAGAGTCAGATACACAACCAACTGAGCCATCCAGGTGCCCTGAAAACCTATTGTTTTAATTTTTATTTCTCTGTAAGCATTACATGATACAATGATCTATGTATAGGTTTCATATTTGGGAGGCCATCCCAGGAAGTCAGAATGAGGGAGTAAAGGCAGTAGGTCAGGGAAGGATGTAATTCCAATAAAGGGCATCCTTTTGAGCTGTAGTGATTTCTGGAGACAAATGGGGCTCAGTCTTCCTGGGGGTCTTCTGAGAAACAATGTGGGATGTTCCTCAGAATCTTCCCTTGGAAGGGAAGGAATTGAGAAATGTTTTTTCCTGGCTCTCATTTTCCATTGATTGAGGATTGTCCAACATGTGTTATGGGCTTCAAAGAAAAGCTGGGGGTGGGGGGATAGTGATTTGCGATGGGAAATCTGTTAAATTCATGGAAACTGAAAAACACAGCTGAAGCTGAAATTGAAGATGAGCTTAAAGCACGTGATATAGAGCCTCAATAGCATCTGCTGCATGTATGATTTCAAATTCTAGAGTGGACAGTTTTTACTCTCCACCCAGAGACCAAGTCATAACTTTAAAAGTTTTGGGATTATATTATGGTGCCAGTGAGAAGATTGTTTTTCAATTTCATCATGTCATTGAAGATTTAGCACTTTGTGAATCCCAGCTTTACATGGGACTCAGCAGCAACTCCACCACTACCATCACTCCTTCAGCTATTCTGTTGTGGACCCTGGAACCAAGCTACTAAATAACGTTCCTTTGTTCCTTGACAGTAAAGCTGGAACCTCGGTCTATAAATCTACCACTCTAACATTTCATCCCATCATCAATCTGAACCATAGAGATTTTCTTTACTGAAAGTTCAGCTCTACATGTACAAGATTTGTTTTCCAGTACTGTATTTTTATCCAGTAGTTTAGGTGTTTTACAATAGGAAGACATTCAATACATCTAGTCCAACACATTAGCAAAATGGAAAATACTAGTCTCCTTGCTTGATTGTAGTATAGAAATCGTCTGAGGAAAGAGACACTAGTCTGTCTGTCATCAAGTTCTAATCATTCCTCAGTTATGGGGAAGGCGTTATGGATACAAAGATTTTAATACTATCCGGGAAATAAAATCTGGGTTGTTGTGGGGATAGAGGGGCATGCAGGACAAAGCTGTTTGTTTTGGTTGCAAAATATTTCCCTAATGTTTAACCTAAGATTGAAACCATACTTAATTTCAAGCTAAATGAAGTAGAGCATTGCAGTGATCATCTAAATAATTCATACCAAAATAAGACATAAGTATGTTTTACATATATTATCTATTTATTGCAGAATACTATCAAATTTTAGGAAGTAATGGCACAGGGAAAATGGTCTCTTCACCCTAAATTTCTGCAATTATAGTCTATAGTTAAATTTTATATAGTTATGGTCTCTAGTTATATAGTTATAGTCTATATATAGTCATAGTCTACAGTTATATTTTGTTTCCTTCTATCAGGCTATGAGCTAAAGAAGCACTCACTTTTTCTCCACTTCATTTTATAATTGCCCAGGTTCTTAGCAAGTTCCTATTCCTCTTTCCCTTCCATCTGAGGAAGCTTAAATCTCTTTACTGTGTTTGAGAGGTTATCTTATAGAAATTGTTAACCACTGTTGAGGCTTTCCTTTGAAGAAATACATATCCTTGATCCCATAAATTGATTCAAATCCACTTTTTAAGATTTTTCTAGTTATTACCCATTGCTTCTAATGAAGTCCTAAAGTTTGGAGATGACCACTCGTCCCCAAGAATGGCCATGCATTAAATATCAGCCCAGGAAAGCTTTTAAAAAAATGAAAGATTCCTCACCCCTGAGAGGGATTAGCATTTACAAAGAAGTGGATCAAATGCTGATAATTTTAACAAACTTCTTGAGGTGATATATCTAATTTTGGTTTAGACCTAATCCTCAGATTAGCAGTGAGCATGACTGAATTAGAACAGGTAACCTATTGTCCTCAAGGATTTAGACTAGATCAGGTAAGATATTCTAAAACTAGAGGTTTTCTATAGACTTAAAATGTCCTGGAATAATGTATTTTTGAATGAACAAAAGAACTGTGGCCTAGAGGAAGAAATAAAAATTATTATTGTCAAAAAAGGTACAATCACTAAGGAAAACTGTTTAGAAGAAAACGATTGTGGTCCTTTTTAGTTAATTTGCTACTTTTGTTCCTAACATTTATTTATTATTGAGAAACAGAGAGAGAGAGAGAGAGAGAACATGAGCAGGGGAGGGACAGAGAGAAGGGGAGACACAGAATCCAAAGCAGACTCCAGGCTCTGAGCTGTTAGCACAAAGCCTGACACGGGGCTCAAACCCACACACCAGGGAATCATGACCTGAGTTGAAGTTGGACGCTTAACTAACTGAGCCACCCAGGAGCCCCATTAATTTGCTATTTTATTTGATGTAAAGAGTGATGAGATTTTAAGAACATTATTCTCAATTATATAAAAACATAAGGAAATACTCCCCTTGAATAAAATATTCAGGTCAATTTCCAGTCATTTTTATAGGATTATACCAGTTTTATATGTGAGCACAACATATGCATTTTATTTTATGCATACATAGAAAAATGAAAAAGTTTTCATTTTTCCTTCAATTTTACTTGAGGTATAATTAATATACTTCAACTGGACATATTTATAGTTAAAATTTGATCTTTTGTAATTAATATTTTATTTTAATTCCAGTACAGTTAACATACAGTATTGTATTAGTTTCAGGTGTAAAATTCAGTAATTCAACAATTCTATGCATTGCTTCGTGCTCATCACAATAGTTGCACTCTTTAATCCCCTTCATCTATTTCACCCATCACCTCACACACCTCTTGCCTGGTAGCAATCAGTTTGTTCTTTAAAGTTGTCTATTTTTTTTTTGTCTCCTTTTTTCTTTTTTGGTTTGTTTTGTTTCTTAAATTCCATATATGAGTGCAATTATTTGGTATCTTTCTCTCTGACTGACATATTTTCCTTAGCATTATACTCTTTAGCTCCATCCACATTGCAAATGGCAAGATTTCTTTCTTTTTTATGGCTGACTAATATTCCTCTGTGTGTGTGTGTGTGTGTGTGTGTGTGCGCGCGCGAGAGAGAGAGAGAGAGAGAGAGAGACCTCTTCTTTCTCAATTCTCAGTGGACACATCAGCTGCTTCCTTAGTTTGGCTATTGTAAATAATGCTACACTAAGCATAGGGGTGTATGTATCCCTTTGAATTAGTGGTGTTTTTTTTTAAATTTGTATAAATACCCAGTTAGTGTTTTTGTATTTGTATAAATATCCAGTAGTGGGATTGCTGGATCATAGGGGAGTTCTATTTGTAACTTTGTGAGGAACCTCCATACTGTTTTCCAGAGTGGCTGCACCAGTTAGTATTCCCATAAACAATATACAAGGGTTCCTTTTTCTCCACATTCTCACTAACACCTGGTGTTTTTCATATTGTTGATTTTAGCCATTATCATAGATTTGAGGTGATATCTTAAATTAGTTTTGATTTGCATTTCCCTGATGATGAGTGATATTGATCACACATGATCTTTTCATGTGCCTTTTGGCCATCTGTATGTCTTCTATGGAGAACTGACTATCCATGCTTTCTTCCCATTTGTAATTGGATTATTTGTTTTGGGGGTATTGATTTGTATAAGTTCTTCATATATTTTGGATACTACCCCTTCATTGTATATAACCTTTGCAAATATCTTCTCCCATTTAGCAGGTTGCTTTTAGTTTTGTTGATTGTTTCCTTCACTGTGCAGAAGCTTTTTATTTTGATGTAATCCCAATCATTCATTTTTTGTTTCATTTCCAATGCCTCAGGAAACATATCTAGAAAATTGTTACTTATGGCTAATGTCAGGAAAATTACTGCCTGTGCTCTTCTAGGCATGGTTTCAGGTCTCACTTTGAGGTCTTTCATCCATTTTTGAATTTATTTTTGTGTATGGTGTAATACAGTGGTTTAGTTTCATTCTTTTACATGTAGCTGTTTAGATTTCCCAACACCATTTGTTGAAAAGACTCTTTTCCACATTGTATAATCTTTCCTCCATTGTTAAACAGTAATTGACCATATAATTGTGGACTTATTTCTGGGTTTTCTAGTCTGTTCCACTGACCTATGTGTTTATTTTTATACCAGTACCAAACTGTTTTGATTACAACAGCTTTGTAATATAACTTGAAATCGGGAATTGTGATACCTCCAGTTTTGTTTTTCTTTTTCAAGATTAGTTAGACTATTCAGGGTCTTTTGTGTTTCCATTTAATTTTTAGGATTGTTTGTTCTAGTTCTATAAAATATGCTGTTGGTATTTTGATAGAGATTACATTATATTTGTAGATTGCTTTGGGTAATATAGACATTTTAACAATATTTGTTTTTCCAGTCCATGAGTTTGAAATGTCTTTCCATTTCTTTGTGTCATCTTCAAATTTTTCCAGCAATGTTTTATGTTTTTTAGAGTACAGGTCTTTCACCTCTTTGGTTAAGCTTATCCTTAGATATTTTATTGGTTTTGGTGCAATTGGAAACGGAATTGTCTTCTTAATTTCACTTTCTGCTCCTTCATTATTGTGAAATCTGTTGCATTTCTGTACATTTATTTTGTATACAACTGCTTTACTGAATCAATTTAACAGTTTTAGTAATTTTTTGATGGAGTCTTTAGGGTTTTCTATATATAGTAAAATTTGATTATTAAAAAAATTGAGATATATGTGACATACTTTATGTAAGCTTAAGAATATGTAATTATTGATACATTTATATTGCAATATGATTCTCTAATGGAAGCTTTAATAAATGTGGACTAGACCACTATAAATCAGGAAATCTCACATAAACATGAGTCTTCATAAATTTGAAAGGGGGACAGTAGAGAAAAGGCCAATATATTTGCACTATTAATGCCTCAGCAGTATTACTTTAATAACTGAATAGAAATTCAGGAACATCCATGTTGGGTTAAGGTACAAGAAAATTTGGGGGAATGCAAGATAAGGCGATGTGGAAGGGCTGACAGAAATGAATTTTAGAAGATTTAGAAAATATTTTAGAATTTTAAAAGGGTCAGTAAAATTTTCTCCTTTCCTAGTAAAGAGCTAAGAGAAAAAAATGTGTATTCTCAGGAGTTTCTCACAGTTCAGTTATTTAAACGATGTTATTTATAAGAAGGACAGATTCCATATGTTTTCACTCATGTGAAACAGGAGGAACTTAATAGAGGACCATGGGGGAGGGGAAGGGAAAAAATAGTTAAGGAGAGGGAGGAAGAAAAGCCATAAGAGACTCTTAAATACTGAGAACAAACTGAGGGTTGATGGGAGTGGGGGAGGAGGAAAAGGGGTGATGGGCATGGAGGAGGGCACTTGTTGAGATGAGCACTGGGCAACTTGACAATAAACTATAAAAGAAAAAATTTTTAAAAATAAACTATGTTATTTATACAATTACAGACTAGTTCAATTCCATTAGTAATTTACAAAGTATTGTAACATTTCCTTACTGCATATTTGTCATCATAAGACTATTTTGAGCTGGGAATATTCAAAATTACAAATATGGCATTAATTATAGGTTCACATAACCATTGATATTATATTCAATCTCACTTAGGCACACTTTAGAAATAAAATATTATTTTCATTTAAACAAACTGAGCTGATTTGTTCATAGGAAAAAAATCCCTTCATCTGCTTAATTATTTGATAATCACTACAATTGTATTCTATTAAATGTTAAGAAGGCTCTATAATGTGATTGATACATTCTAACCAAACTTTCCATGTAGCAAATATTCAAACATATTTCATGCCATTAAATCTATTGTCTTTCATTTTTCTTTATATTCCATGTAATCTTTTCAATTATATTCTTTTTCCCCCACATATTTTTTCATTAAAAAATAGCCATATGGAGAGAGGAGGCAAGATGGCAGAGAAGTAGGGAGCTCCGCACATTTTACTCGTCCCCATCTCTCAAACAGAGAAGGCCTGAAGCCATAGGACACTGAACCGCATGAGTCTTGGAGGAAAAGAGACAGTGTCCACTAAGAAGACAACCTCATAGGTGCATGACTGTGAACTGGGGAAGATAAAAACGGGCCAGGACCCAGTGACATGGAGGGGAGGGAACCCCCTTCGTGAGGAGCCACAGAGAGTCAAGAGGAAGAGAAAGAGAGGCTGAAACTGCTCATAGAACTGTCCCTGGAGAAGAGAAAACTTCTGCCTAGGACGGAGAGGGTCCTAACATGCATCCCTAACCGCAGGGTGTTCAGAGAGTGATCCTGTTCCTAGCTGTGGTGCTGACTTTGGGCTAGGTGCCCTGGCCCCAGGTGGACCCAGGAAAAACTGTTCTGCTGCTTTCTCGGCTTGATCCCTGGCTGGGAAGCAGACTGGCCTGCGGGATTACATTTTGGGTGGTATCAATAAAGCACACGGACTAGGACCTGGAATCGAGGTGGGGCTTGTGACACAGAACATGGCCCACCTTGGCTATGCGTGCTTCACAGGAAGATCGGACCCAAAAGAATGATTTGCAATGCTTGGTTCTAGAAGGGACTGGGGCGCCACCATTTTTCTCCCCACAACCACCAAGGCAGAACTTCAGGGAGCGGTCCATGGGACTGCAGTGGAGGTGAGACCTGCCTACACCAAACCACATCCATCCCCATTAGAGAGTTGTTTGGTTTTGTTTTTTGTTTTTTGTTTTTTTTTACCAGAGCCCGGGGCAAGACCAACATGGATGGACTGCTGTGATTAATTCTAGATCAATTCTTTTTATTCAGATAAATTTTCCTTTGTCTCATTCATATTCCTCCCCTCTGCTGGACTGTGCACTCTGGTCATTGGTTTGCTGAAACAGTCACGCTTAATCCATTCTCTACATGTATATTCTACACCTCCATCGTTATCTTCCTATCTTTCTCTCTCTCTGGACTAATCAGACTATATAGTTTCTTTGGGTAATATTATCTTCATTTCTTTCTCTTCGCCTCTTACCATATTCTCCTCTTCTCTCTCTGAATTAAGTCTTTTAGTCTTCCTGCCTGGTCACTGTCCAATTTTGGTTTCTCCCCGCCCCTGTCATTTCTCCCTTTGTATACGCTCTTCCATCAGCACTGCATACACCCTGCTCTTTATTTGTAGCTGAGAATTCTGGTTCTATGCTTTAGACTGTTCTTTGTTTTTTGTTTTTGTTTTTTATTTTTCGGGTTTTTTCCTTTTCTTTTTACCTTTCGGTTTGTTTGTTTGTTGGATTTGTCTGTGTGTTTGCGTGCCTTTGTTCCCTGTGTGTTTGTCTGTCTGTTTTGCTTTCCAGGGCTAACTCAAGAAACAAGCCAAAGAACACATGGTGAAGAGTCCCAAATATCACTACAAGTAGGGAAATAAAATAATCAAAGTCTCAACAAGAGAGACCAAGAGACACCATTCAAAAAACACTTCATGAATGAACAGGCCCGAGACAGTCAATGAGCTTTCTTTAATATAGCAATACTCCCAGGTGCAGAGCACATAACAAGCTTTTAAGATTAACAAGAGACAGAAAGGTAGCCAAAATGATGAAACGGAAGAACTCTCTTCTAAAGAAATTCCAGAAAGAAGTGACAGCTAAAGAACTGCTCAAAACAGATAAAAGCAACACAACTGAACAAGAATTTAAAACAATAGTCATAAAACTAACCACTGAGCTTGAAAGAACCATGGAAGACATCAGAGAAACTATTGCTACAAAGACTATAGAACTTAAAAATAGTTGTGATGGATTGAAAAATGCTATAAATGAGGCACATAACAAAATGGAGGCATCAAATGCACGGACTGAAGAGGCAGAAAGTAGAATAGGTGAATTAGAAGACATAGTTATAGAAAAAAAGGAAGCTGAGAAAAAGAGAGATAAACTGATCCAGTAGCACAAAAGGAAGGTTCAGAACTGAGTGATACAATCAAAAGGAACAATATCTGTATCATAGGAATTCCAGAAAAGGAAGACAGAGGGAAAGGCACTGCAGGAGTACTTGAACAAATTATAGCTGAGAACTTCCCCAATCTGGGGAAGGAAACAGACATTGAAATCAAAGAGGCATACAGAACCCTCAGACATAACTAGAATTGATCTTCTGCACAACATATCATAGTGAAACTGGCAAAATATAAGGACAAAGAGAATTTTGAAAGCCACTAGGGATAAAAGGGCCCTAACATACAAAGGGAAACCTATCAGTGTGGTGACAGACCTATCTACTGAAACTTGGAAGGCAAGAAAGAAATGGCACGAAATCTTCAATGTGATGAACAGAAAAATTATGCAGCCAAGAATCCTCTATCCAGCAAGTCTGTCATTCAGAAGAGAAGGAGAGATAAAGGTCTTCCCAAATAAACAAAAACTGGAAGAGTTCGTCACCACTAAACCAGCCCTACAAGAAATCCTAAGGGGGTCTCTATGAGTGAAAATGTTGCAAGGAATACAAGGTACCAGAGACTCCAGTACAATCATGAATCCTACAAAGAAGCATATAATACATAAAACAATTAATCACAAACAGAATCAATCTTATGGACAAAAATGTGCTAATAGCAGGGGACGTTAATACTCCCCTTACAGCAATGGATAGGTCAACTAGACAGAAAAATCACTAAAGAAACAATGGACTTGAATGACACATTGGACTAGACGGATTTGACAGGTATATTTACAACTCTTTATCCTGAGGCCGTGGAATTCACTTTCTTCTCAAGTGCACATGGCACATTCTCCATGATAGGTCACATACTGGGTCATAAAGCAGCCATTAATAAATATAAAAGAATGGAGATCATACTATGCATACTTTCAGACCACAATGCTATGAAACTTGAAATCAACCACAGGAGGAAGTCTGGAAAACCTCCAAAAACGGGGAGGTTAAAGAACACCCTAGTAAAGAATGAATGGGGCAATAAGGCAATTAGAGAAGAAATTTAAAAATATATGGAAAAAAATGAAAATGAAAATACAACAATCTAAACTCTCTGGGATGTGGCAAAGGCAGTCCTAAGAGGAAAGTACATTGCACTCCAGACCTTTTTCAAGAAATTAGAGAAAGCGCAAGTGCAAAATCTAACAGCTCACCTAAAGGAACTAGAAGGAGAGCAACAAGAGCACCCCAAACCCAGGAGAAGAAGAGAAATAATAAAAATCAGGGCATAAATAAACAATATAGAATAAAAAATCAGTTGAACAGATCAATGAAATCAAGAGTTGGTTTTTTGCAAAAATAAACAAAATTGACAAACCTCTAGCCAGGCTTCTCAAAAAGAAAAGAGAGAGAACCTAAATAGAGAAAATATTGAATGATAATGGATTTATTACAACCAATCCCTCATACATACAAGCAATTATCAGGGAATACTATGAAAAACTATATGCCAACAAATTGGACAACTTAGAAGAAATGAACAAATTCCTAAACACACACTCACTACCAAAATTCACACAAGAAGAGATAGAAGACCTGAACAGACTCATAACTAGTGAGGAAATCAAATCAGTTATCAAAAATCTCCCAACAGATAAGAGCCCTGTGCCAGATGGCTTCCCTGGGGATTCTACCAGATATTTAAAACAGAATTAATACCCATTCTTCCCAAACTATTCCGAAAAATAGAAATAGAAGGAAAACTTCCAGACCCATTTTATGAAGCCAGCATCACTTTGATTCCCAAGCCAGACAGAGACCCAGCAAAAAAAGAGAACTACAGGCCAATATCTTTGATGAATACGGATGCCAAAAAGCTCAACAAGATACTTACAAATTGAATCCAGCAGCACATAAAAAGAATCATCCACCAAGATCAAGTGGGATTCATTCCTGGGTTATAGGGCTGGTTCAGTATTTGCAAATCAATCATTGTGATACATCACATTAACAAAAGAAAAGACAAAAACTATATGATCCTGTTGAGAGATGCAGGAAAAGCATTTGACAAAATACAGCATCCCTTTTTAATAAAGACCCTTGAGAAAGTCCGGATAGAAGGAACTTACTTTTATGAGAAGTCTCTACTAACATCATCTTCAATGGAGAAAAACTTCGAGCTTTCCCCTCGAGGTCAGGAACACAACGGGGATGCCCACTCTCACCACTGTTGTTTAACATAGTGCTGGAAGTCCTAGCATCAGCAATCACACATCAAAAGAAAATAAAAGGGATCAGAATTGGCAAAGAAGAGTCAAACTTTCACTTTTTGCAGACGACATGATACTCTATGCAGGAAACCCTACAGACTTCACCCAGAAGCCTACAAGAACTGATCCATGAATTCAGCAAAGTCGCAGGGTACAAAATCAATGTACAGAAATCGGTTGCATTTTTCTACACCAATAATGAAGCAACAGAAAGAGAAATCAAGAAACTGATCCCAGTCACAATTGCACACACACACAAAAAAACAAAAACAAAATACCTAGGGGAATAAAACTAACCAAAGATATTGGAGATCTGTATGATGAAAACTATAGAGAAATTATGAAGGAAATTGAAGAAGACACAAAGAAATGGAAAAACATACCATGCTCATGGATTGGAAGAATATACATAGTTAAGATGTCATCACTACCCAAAGCAATCTACACATTCAATGCAATCCCAATCAAAATTGCACCAGCATTCTTCTCAAACCTAGAACAAACTATCCTAAAATTTGTATGGAACCACAAAAGACCCCGAATAGCCAAAATGATATTGAAGAAGAAAACCAAAACAGGAGGCATCACACTCCAAGATTGTAGCCTCTACTACAAAGCTGTAATCATCAAGACAGTATGGTATTGGCACAAAAACAGACACATAGACCAATGGAATAGAATAGAGAACTCAGAATTGAATCCACAAATGTATGGCCAATTAATCTTTGACAAAGCAGGAAAGAGTATCCAATGGAAAAATGACAGTTTCTTTAACAGATGGTGCTGGGAGAACTAGACAGTAACATGCAAATGAATGAAACTAGATCACTTTCTCACACCATATACAAAAATAAACTCAACATGGATAAAGGACCTGAATGTGAGACAGGAAACCATCAAAACCCTAGAGGAGAAAGCTGGAAACAACCTCCTTGACCTCCACTGCAGCAATTTCTTACTTGACACATCCCCAAAGGGAAGGTAATCAAGAGCAAAAATGAACTATTGGGACTTCATCAAGATAAAAACCTTCAGCATGGCAAGAGAAACAATCAATAAAACTAATAGGCTACCAATGGAATGGGAAAAGATAGTCGCAAATAACATAGCAGATATGGGCTAGTATCCAAAATCTATAAGAAACTCACCAAACTCCACACCCAAAAAAACAAATAATCCAGTGAAGAAATGGGCAGAAGACATGAACAGACACTTCTCCAAAGAGGCTATCCAGATGACCATCAGACACATGAAACAATGCTCAGCATAACTCATCATCAGGGAAATACAAATCAAAACCACAGAGATACCACCTCATGCTGGTCAGAGTGGCTAAAATGAACAAATCAGGAGACTATAGATGCTGAGGATGTGGAGAAAGGTACCCTCCTACACTGTTGGTGGGTATGTAAACTGGTGCAGTTGCTCTGGAAAACACTGGAGGCTCCTAAAAAATATAACAATAGAACTCCCCTATGACCCAGCAATAGCACTGCTAGGAATTTATCCAAGGGATACTGAAATGCTGATGCATAGGAGCACATGTACCCCAATGTTCATAGCAGCACTTTCAACAGTAGCCAAATCATGGAAAAAGCCTAAATATCCATCAACTGATGAATGGATCAAGAAGATGTGGTTTATCTATACAATGGAATACTACATGGCAATGAGAAATAATGAAATCTGGCAATGTGTAGCAACATGGATAGAACTCAAGGGTGTTATGCTGAGCAAAATAAGTCAGGCAGAGAAAGATACCATATGTTTTCGCTTATAAGTGGGTCAGGAGAAACTTAACAGAGAACCATGGGGGAGGAGAAGGGGAAAAAATAGTTGGGGAGAGGGAAGGAGGCAAACCACGAGAGACTCTTGAATACTGAGAACAAACTGATGGCTGATGGGGGTGGAGGAGAAGGGAAGGGGGATGATGTGCATGGAGGAGGGCTTTTGTTGGGATGAGCACTGGGTGTTATATGCAAACCAACTTGACCATAAACTATGAAAGAAAAAAATAACTAAATGGAAATCCAAACAATATTGAAAAATATAAGGTAGACTGTTGAATACATAAATATAAGGAATAATGTTAAAACTCCCAAAATCTCACAAGGCAAAAGCAAAGTTTTTAACAATATTGTTATGTGTGTATGTGTGTCTATGTATGTGTGTGTATATACACATACACATAAACTCTGTCCAGAGTAAAACTACTTTCAAAGAACTCAGCCTTAGTACTAAATCTAGCTAAAAATGTCATGTCTTCTTTACAGTATTTATCTTCTTAGAGCCTTTTGAATTTTCCTTCGCATGTCATTACGATTCTAAATGTCAAATGTAATTTAGTATATTTAAAGCTCTACTGGGATGCAAAGGAGTGTCCATTTCCCAGTCCAGAAGTCTTTTGACCTTCACAGATACAGAGACATACGAGGAATGCCTCTGTACTTTCCTTGGCAGGATCAAAGTCACCAACTGTGTCTATATTAAAATTGTCTAAACCAGGCATGAGTAGTGGTGGGGAGGAGCATTGTGGGAGGGAGCAGGCCATAGAATCAATGCCCTCTTCTCCGCTGCCCATCTCCCTCTACCCAACGATCTCTGTATTTCAGTACCTTGTAGCATCTTTAATGATTTTGAGAGCAATACATTTGTAGATTGCAAATTTGGATCTTACAGTTACCAAGCATTTTCCTAAAAGACACCAGAGTAGAAAAATCTTCATTTTCTTTATCTCTGAATGATAATTTTTAACATCAAAAAAGAAAAAAAAGGAAACTTTGTGTTCTTAGGAAAATAAAATTAAGGGGTCTTTGTTTTTTGCTATACACATAAAAACTGTTATTTAATTTATGTTGAATTTAATGAGGAATTAGCCAACGTGTTATAACACAGTCTGCTGTTAATGGGGAATGGCAATTCTGTTTAATGATTATTACATAGCTTTATTGCCAAAATGCATCATTAATACACATTACTAAATTGGCATGGAATCTGAAACACAAACTGCATTAATCATTTCCTTTTCATCTTCTCCATGTTTTCCTTCTGCACCATTGCAAACAAGTGACACCTACAGAGAACTTGTTGCAATGTCACTGACCTCTTTGACGCAGATGTCCACCACAGCTTAGTAAACATAGTATAGTATCACTCAGGTTCACTCACATATCATATCCCAGAAATGAATCGTACAGGATGGAAAGGAGACTATGTGTTTTTCTTTCCACTCTGGAAAGTTTAAGTTCAAAAAGAGAGCTCACGCCCAGACCATGCATCACTCACCAAAAAGAAGAGGGAAGGCTAATAACTAAACATAATTTAGGAAGTGAGTTGATTCTGCCCTGCAGCATAACTCCTTCTAAGTTACAGGAAACTATTTCCAAAATATGAGAATTAGTACAAAATGGAGTTGAAATACTAATTTCTTTCTTCTTCCTGTTGCATTATTGGTACTGTTAGAATCCTCAGTATTTTTTCCCCAGTGCTGTCATACTTCTTTAAAATGAAAGGAAATATGATTCAATCATAATAGAATAAGCACAACCACAGAGGGTAGCTAAAATGATATTTCAGGAATGACATAGAAATGTGATTTGAGAGAAAAAACCCTTACTTGCTTTTAAGCAGTCATTGTACAATAGATTAGCAAATAATGACAGTTTTCCAGTCCTTTCCATGGCTCCCGTATAAACTTCATCTGAGCTCTCCAAATTTCCCAGCAGTCCTTTCCAGTTATTGTTACTTAGTGTATTTCTTTAATACGGGTCAAGGGGTTGAAAATACACCATTGTCTATCTTTTTAAGATATAAAAATGCAATGATAAATTTGTCTTATTCTTTTTGAAGCAAATTACACACACACACACACACACACACACACACACACACACGGAGAAACATTTTCTTTGAGGATCTGGACCTGGACCTGAAATCTTAGGTAAGACCAAAAAAAAGCAGTCTAAAATTGATTGCTGGATAATGCTAAATTATGAAATACTTCTCTCTCTCTTCTGTGTGTGTGTGTGTGTGATGTATAAAATTGTTTATGACTTTGCTTTCTTTTCATTTCCATATCTCCATTAAAATGAAGTGGTATTTTCCCAGAAGACTTTATAGTTTGCTAGGAACTCATAAAATTAGAGACTAGAAGAACTAAAAAAGAAATGAGGAGAATCACATTTAGCTCCTCTTTATTGCCTATAACAGCATCACATAATGACAGTGATGAAACAGCAGTTCTCATTTCGTTCTTTTGAAGTCCTGTATGTGTACCGTATCTCAGCTTAGCAATCATAGTTGTGTTTGCTAAGGATTCATTATGTGCTTTTGAGTAAATAAATACTATAATTTTACCTAAAATGTTACTTTACTTTATTCAACTCTTATTGTCTTCAGTGATATTCTATAGCTTAAATGGAAAGTATATCTCTGGGTTTACTGATAACCCAATGATAGTAACAAAAAATACTAGGCACATTTGGACTTCAGGTATAGCTCAGTGATTATCATTGTATTCCAGATTACAGTACACTTTTGTGTACATAAGGCAACTCATAAATGTTGTGAACATTTTTATACATAGGTAACTTGATTAATTGCAATATTAGACCACACAGAGATACATTGCTATCTAAAAAAACCTAAAATTTGTCTCTTGAATGATAGCAACTAACTACTATAAAGTAAAGGAGAACAATTAAAATATCCCTTAAGATTAATAAGATAGATAAATGAATTTGAGATGATAGATGATAGATATAGATAGATAGATAGATAGATAGATAGATAGATAAGATAGATGGATAGATTCTAATTTAGTCTCTCAGGTTGGTCACTGTACAATTGTTTTGTAACTTTCTACCCAGGATTAAGTAATTGACCACTATATTGAGACGAACTGCAATCCCATGATCGGGTATCTCTTACCTGGCCATGTCTGCTTTGTTTCTAACTGGTACCCATAAAATGAGATCTTGCCGTGGCCCTACATAATGCTTGAAACTACAATTTCCATTCTATCTTGAACGTGCCTACCACAAATCTTTCTTGCCTTAACATAGACCTTTCTGTTGTCGGATCCTGCTCTTCTTTTCTCTGTACATTTTAGGGATATGCTTGTTGCCTACTGATTGATTTGAGGAAAGCTAACAGCTAAGATTCTACCTAGAGCTATGGTTCTCTTTCCCTAGAGAAAACACCTAGACTTCTGTGTCTATTATCTTCACTAATTAACTGGAGGTGGTAAAAATTCTGTCTAGACTATTTTTTAGTGTCTTCTATTCTATATCTTTTACTTGGTTACTGATTGAGCCTAAATTCTGAAAGAATGTTTGTTAGTTTAACTATGACTATGATTGTCATTATAGTCTTTTATCTTACAAAGATGTTTGCCCAAACAGACCAAATGATAATGAATGTTTATGTTAGTCCTTTTGTTTAACTTATAATTTATTATGGAAAAGAAGATATTTTGGAAGTATAATCGCATGTGGAAACCCTTTTCATATTGTTATGTTTTGTCTCCTCATTGTATTTCCCTAATTTAAATACAAACTCCTTTAAGGAAGAGACCATAGTAGATGAACATGAAAAAGCACACATATTTTGGATTGAGTCCTATGGAAAGGCAGATTTCAGATCAAATAAGAAGGTACTTTTTAATGGCTAGAGCTACTCTAAATGACAAGAGCTACTCAAGTGGATGAACTTGAAGATGTTAAAATACAGAGTAGCTAATCAGTGAATAGTGATGCTATATGTGAGTCTTAAAATATTAAATCTAGAATAGTTTAGGATATTATCTCTAAGATAATTCTGAATTTGATGATTATATAATATTGTATAATGGTAAAAATGTAACCAAGGTTATAAACCCAGCTCTTTCCACATACTATGGTCCCTGCCCAATCTGCTAAGCTTTTCTCATCTTCCACACTATGTGCAAAACTAATACTTTCTTTCAGGACTGTGATGAGGATGGAAGAGTTTGTAAACTTCTTAGACACTTTATTTGTAGGCAAAATTATAATTCAATTATAATTGCTTTAAAACAGTATCTAAAGGTGTTTAAGGGCCAGCTAATTCAAATACTCCTTCAAGTACTTAAAGTTGCTTTATAGCATTACTGCTAGATGGTTATGTAATTCAGTGGTTGTAAAATTTTAAGCCATAGATTTTTTTTCCCTTTTCATCTTACAAAGTCTGAATACACAAAATATATGTGTGGAATTATTTTTATGGAGTTAGGGATGGAGGTCCCTTGTCCTAATTTGCCTCTTACCTCTGTAGTATGTTCTAAACATAAAAATTACTATTAATGTATTTTTACAGACATATACACTCACTACTTTTTAAGCTAATTCTTTCCTTATTTGAATAGTTACCAGCATTAGAAAGCTTTTTCATACGGTAAAAAGATAATCTGCCTCTCAGGGTCTTCTTCATGGTGGTGGTTCAGTAATTTGGAGACAAACAGAACAAGTCTGCATGTTACTTCGATGAAAATTCTCAAACATTTGTAAAAAAAGTTAATTTTGCCCAAGCCTATTTTTCAAAGATAAAATTCTCCAATCTTAATAGATACACTTCATAAACATTTGTAAATGTCTCTAAGCCTATCAACCTTCTTTATCTTGTTTTATTTATCTTATTGTTGCCACTCTAACAGCCAGGTTATTCTGGGACAAAGTATACTAAGACTATATCTTCTCTTATTCCCAAAATATAATCGAAATATGTATTCCTTTTAGTAACCATTCACCACTTTTGAGTATTTTTGAGATTTCTGCCAACTAATAGTCCTAACTTTTTTATACATCCTGCTGCTTAAATTCAGCTGTCTCATCCTGAATAGGTATTTTTTTCTTTTGACCCAAATCTACTTGATTTTTTTAAAAACCTGTACAAACATAATAAATATGACAAACTATTAATCCCAATAATTGGTTAAAAGTGAGAAGATAGATGTAAATGCAAAGCTCATGGTGGAAACTTCTGTCCAGGATGACAATGAATGATTGTTCAATGTCTTTGAACCTAGTTATTTCAGACATCCAGATGTACCATGAGCACTTGCCTTTTATTTTTTCATCTTACACATAAAGGACAAAAAAAGAAAAAAAAAACAACAGCACATGCTCACAAGTTGATAAAAAAGTTCATGTATTAAACTTGTGCCTTCACCTACTTGTACGATGATTATCAATGATGACAAAAGCAAAAGGTTAGTCCAAATAATATCTACTAACCATTTGTTAAATATTCATATCTTAGACTAGCACAGAGTCAGTATATGAATAAAAAGTAGGGATGCTGAACTTTTTACATGTACAGAATCTGAGGCATGACACTGGATGATGATACAAATGCATACTTCACGTTACAGCACAACATTCAATTTCACTCATTTATTCTTACATTAATAGTTATGATGAGAAAGGAATGTGTTTATCATATAAGGGAATAATTTTGTAGTTTGTATACCTATAATATTAAGCTTCATGTGAGACAATTGACTTGTTAAAAAGATGCTTATAAAATAATTTCAAAAATAAATTTTTTATCATCACTAAAGAATTAAAAATTATAGGGGATGGTCAACAGATGTACAAAACAACCTCAAATTAACTCTAGTCTAGTACTGACGAAAAGACTGGAAATCTAGGATCTCAATTTCTTAGTAAGATAATAGTCTGTGAGAACAATGGTGAATCATTTGATTTAGATAAATAGACTATTTCTGAAAATATCACAAACATGTAGAATATTTCTACAGAACATCATACTTCACATTTTGAGTGATAAACATTCATTTGGTTCTTCTAAGGGAAGTAAAGCAAAGCATTTTTAAGGAAAATAATTGTCAAGATGGAAATATAGGTGTCAGGGCTTATGCAAAAATACATTTCAAAATCCAAGAAGAAAAATTGAAGATGTCTGATGTCCAAAAGGATGTATGCTTTAAAATCACAAGTGAAGCCAATGGAGTTTATTTCTCTGCATTAATGATGATCTTTATGCATAATTCATTTCAAAAGATCAAAATGTCAATCAAGCTTAGAATGTAGAAACTATTATTTCTAAAATTTAGAATGATGAAATGTTATCAACTTTGAATCTTTTTTTTAAAAGATAGGTCACAGGTTCTAGCATTTATTTATTTATTTATTTATTTTAAATTTTTTAAATGTTTTTTATTTTATTTCTAGGAGAGAGAGAAAGAGAGAGAGACAGCGTGAGCTGGAGAGGGTCAGAGAGAGAAGGAGTCACAGACTCCGAAACAGGCTCCAGGCTCTGAGCTGGCAGTCAGCACAGAGCCCGACGCGGGGCTCGAACCCACAAACCGCGAGATCATGACCTAAGCGAAAGTCGGACGCTTAACCGACTAAGCCACCCAGGCGCCCCGGTTCTAGCATTTAAAATGGTTATATTAATATCATTCTATAAATAAACTTATGTGCAAGTGCATATATTTATTTATTCTTGATTCCTTTTCCAAAAATCTTTAAATACAGGAATAGCGTATTTTGAAGAAATGAATAGTCTCTCAAAGTGCCTGATTTTTTCAAGACTAAGTCTTGAAAAACACTTAGTTTTTAATTATACAAGCTTCTGGAAAGTTTATTTTTAAAAATAATTTGCATTATTTCCAGAAAGTATATTAATTACTTTAATGCCATTTAGAAATAGTAAACACCATAGACATTTTTTAGGTTGAATTAGTATGTATTTCCTCCTTTTTTATTATGTGCATTAATTCATATTGTCAGTAGTTTACTTGCTCTTACATTATTATGAAATTAGAAAAAGAATTTATGCCATTTAAAAATTATGTGACTTCAATAACTGTTTATCATCCTTTATTTAAATAATTCTTGAAATGGAATTAGCTATTTTAATGGGCTTCTGTAAAATTAGCCTTTAACAATCTATTTTTAAACTATAACTGAAAAGATTTTATTTTCCATTTTATTTTTAATAACCCACAAAACAGACAAAAGTTTCAACCTAGTAATTATTCATGTGGCATTTCATTATATATTCCATTTTATAAGAACTGGCCATTTTATTCTGATGGGCTATTAACATTAGGGCAGATAAATTGAGTGTTATTAATAAATGTGTGTATCTCCATGAAAATAGGGCAGATTAAGGAAAAACTGTTGACATGAATATTTGATATTTTTATGCAGTAGTTTTCAGCAAACTATTTTACAACCAAAGTGTTTTAAACTGCTCTACTTTATGGTCTGTATTTTTTAACCCTCTAAGTTACAATATAATATAAATGGAACACAGAAAAACATTTGAATATCAGAGTTCACTCATTCTGAAATCATATATTATTTTGTTAATTGTTTCATTTTAATAACCAAGAAGATTATTTTTTAATTCATTCAACAAACCTCATAACTATCTGCTATATTTTAGGCAATGTTTTGGGATCTGGAGATATCTCAGTGAAAGAAACATTTGAATCTTACATTCTAGTGCGTATGTTTGAATAAAAGGGCAGGAAGTGGATATCAGCTTCCTTGTATACGATAAATATTTTGATACTGTAGATAACTCCACTTCTTGATATAGTCGCTCTTGACTTTACTTTTATGCCAAACTACATCATGGTTCTTTTCTACCGGCTTGATGTTAGTCTCCTTTGCTAGTCCTTCTTTCAGTACTCTATATATTGGTGGTTCTGAAATTATGTCCCTTGGTACCTTTGTCCCTTGATACTCTTGCCCCAAACATTTCCATTTACTCCCGAGACTTATCTAACATCTTCTTGTCTGTGATATCCAATTCTTATCTCTGCTCTAACAAGTGTTTTTTAAATTCCAGATCATTATTTTCACTGTTTCCTGATCATATTCCCTTATGTACTACAAAGTAAAGTTCAAGGCCAAAGCATTATGTGAAGCAATAGGGTAACTGACCTGATAAGTAGTAAATATAATAGAACCTTAGGTACATAACAACATATCATACGTAAAATGCAAGAATTGGTAGAAATATATACATATATTAACCAACATGGCAGTAAAGACAAGCTTTAACATATCTCTCAATCTGTGATAGGCTATATAGACAAATGATCAATACAATTTCCAAATATCAGAATGCATTAATTAGTAGAAAGATGCAGACTTGTCAAATATTGTAATCAAAAGAGTTGAGAATTTTTTAAAGCACTTACAGTGCCTTTACAAAATTTCAGTATATGTATTGCCAAGGCAAGCATGCCTTTACAAAATTTCAAATGTAGAAAATGTGTTTGGGTTAAAATCTGTAACTCAAGAACAAAAACAGAAATTATATGTGAAAAATAATAAGATTCTGCTACTAAGAGTTTTGAGTATTCTCTAAATAATATCTAAACCACGGTTATTTTATATAGTGTATTTTGTTTTGGATTGTTTTTTTTGTGGGGTGTGTTTTTGGCATTTGGGTTTTTTTTGGTTGTTTTGGTGGTTTTCTGTGTTTTGTTTTGTTGTTTGTTTGTTTTTAGAGAGAAAGGGAGGGAGAGAGAGAGAATCTTAAGCAGCCTCCATGCTCAGCATGGAGCCTGACATGGGGCTAGATCCCACAACCCTGGGATCATGACCTGAGCCAAAATCAAGAGTCATACATTCATCTTACTAAGTCACCCAGATGCCCCAGGATACCCCAGGAATAACATTTAATACAAGCAGTTACCATCATTTAATGTCAAAAACTTTAAGATATTTTCATTAAAATTAAAAGAAAATAGAGTTCCTGAAGTTCTACCAGGAAAATTAAAAATGCATTTATAATAGAAAACAAATTATAATACTTGAAAATAAACTTAAAAATTGGGCAAGATATCTATGAAGAAAAAGTTAATATGAAGAATATAAAATGAGGATCATGCAATAGGTTTAATAGTAGAGATGTTGCTTGTCTCTTAGAAGCACTCCAACCCTGGGACTCCTCTGGCTCATACTCACCATAGGTCCTTACAATTTTCTCTAATTGGGCCACTTCATTCCTGTCACCATTAGTAGCTTCATCCTGGAAAGAGGTCTGGCTTCAGTGTTACCTCCCTTGGCTGTTTTTGAAATCCAATTTAACCCAGAAAATCCAAATCTCACCCTTACCCCAAATTGCCTCTAGTCATTATTAAATTTTTATAGTAATTATCAAGATTTTTAGTCATTGTGAGTCTAAAGTCATTTTCTGGTTTACTAATTTGTTTTATGAATATTATGTTTGTGTTTTCCCCAAAAAGAACACAAGTTCTAAGAAAGCAGGCAACACATAGTCTTGTTTCCTCCATTGTCCCTGAATCTAGAATAGTGCCCAAACCAAAATAGGTTTCTAATGAAAATCTACTGTTGTAGTCATTGATCAATATGTCTAGACATATCTCATGTCAAAACTGGTTGGTGCAGCCTCCTAGAATTGATTTGTAGATTCACTAGTTGAAGAACTGTTTGTAATATCGAAGCCTGAGAAGCAAAAGTAGACACTGAAGAGCTGGGACTGTTTTGAAGACTGTTCCCCAGGCAGCCCTCACCTCTGCAGGAACCTTAAAGACAAAGAATCTAAATGCTGCATCTGGGACCACTATGGCCTCAAGGGACCGTGAAACACAGGCTTAGGGAATAGTGCTTGAATATTGTGGTGAAAAAAATGTGTGAGAGAATTAGAGAGAGAAGTTGTCTATGTATATGCAAAAATAAAAAATATACCATGTGTCCTTGGCAGATTGAGAACCCTCAGTATTTGCATATTGCTTTAGTGTTTTTTACATTTTTAAATTTTGAAAGACTTAGTAGATCACATTCCTGGAGTGGCTGTCAATGTTATCAAAGCAGACTTTAGACAAAACAGGAATGAACACATGTAGCAGTTAACCTCCATCAGTGGCTTCCAGTGAGGTAGATTTATGGCAAAGAATCTGTGAAAGCTGAAAAACATTATGCCAACCATTTAACAAGTTAGGCACAATTAACAAACTCCTAGAAAAAGTTCAATTATCAAGCCACCTTAAGAAGAAATAGATAGTTTGAATATCCTATAACTACTAACAAAATTAATTCAGCAAGATAAAGTTCTCCCACAAAAATGCACCAAACTAATCTGGCTTTATTGATGAGTCTTACTAAATATTAAAAAATAGATGATGAGCTTTCCCACAAAAAAGAAGAGGGGAATGTCAGACAGTTTATTTATGGCGTTAGTATAACATTAATACCTGATGAGACTGGGAGAGTATGAGGGAGAAAATTTTTAGATGAATATCATTTTTGAATATAGAAACAAAAATCCAAAAGAAAAACCAGCAAACAATAGTGAAGGGTTGGAGGTCAATCCAGAATTTCAAAGTTGGCTTAACATCAAAGAGTTTGTTAATGTGATAATGTTTGTTTGTGATAATGGTGTATCACATTAAGAAACTAAAGGGAAAAAATCTAAATAGTCATTTTAATAAATTCAGACAAAAAATGTAAAATACAAATCTATATTCTTTCTTATTAAGTGCTTTAACATAAAGAAGAAAAGGAAACTTTCCAAATTCTATAAATATTTACCCAAAACTTACAAATAAAATACATTAAAATAATTTATTCCAGACATTATGAATCCAGATTATGTGTGTCCATCTTTTACGGAAGGTTCTAGTTAGAGTAAGAAAAGAAGATAAAGAAACAATATACAAGAATTTGAAAAGGAGATACAATATTTCAAAATGGGCACATTATGATACTTCCAATAAAAAACCAAAAATCTATAGATAAAGAATTATAATTAACATACAATTCAAGGTACCATCATGAAAGCAAAAATGACAGAGAGGGATTTAATGCTAGTTATTAAGTTACTAAATTGCTGAGTGGAATAGAAAGGCAATGGGAATTTATGTGGTATCATGGAGAGACAAGGGAGCCTAGGGAATGAGATCAGGATCTATAGGAAGTAATTGCTACTCCAGAAGGAGAATGGAGGATCTACCCAATGGTGGGTACCACTGCAGGAGACTCCAACCTTTTGGTGGTTACCATCTTTGCCAAAGCCCACATTGTTCTGAGCCCAAGTGCCTCTATCCCAAGCTACGACCTAGTCACCACACATCCAGAATTTACTTCCAGTTACCACCACCTCCTTCGCTAGAATCCTCAGTTCCCTGAAGCCTGCAGTTGCCTATGGAAGCCTGTGTCTTCTACTTTACTCCAGCCTCCCCCTCTTCTTTCCTGAGAGTGTTACCTTTGGCAGAACCTAATCATAGCCCAGTTCTCATGGCATTCTGGGAAATGCAGTTTTCAAGCATCTAGCTCCAAAGGTAGAGATATATTACAGAAAGGTGAGTGTAGACCTAGAACTAGCAGAAAATGACAGGTGGAAGTAATGAGAGATGAGGAAGTTTGCTAGATACAGAGCTAGATTTAAAGTCACTATACAAAAATAAATTAAATTTTCATATAAATCAATCAGGAAGTAAGCATTTAAAAAGTATTTATAATATTAATAAAAATAGGATAGCTATGAATGATTCTAAAACATTTAAAATAATAGGATTAAAACTAAAATTATAAAACTTTATTATAAGATATTAAAGAACTTGTAAATGAATTTCAAATATGGAAAAATTAGACTCAATACTACCAATATGTCAAATTTCTCCAAACTGATATGTAGAACCAATGCAATTTTTTAAAACTGTTTTGAGAGAGAGGAAGAGAGGATGAGTGCGGAAGAGGCAGAAAGAGAAAGGAATAGAGGATCTGAAGTGGGTTTTGCTCTGGAGGCCATGAGCCCACTAAGGGGCTCAAACTCAAACCGTGAGATCATGACCTGAGCCAGTCAGATGCTCAACCGACTATGCCACCCAGGCACCCCATAATCAATGTAATTTTAATCAGCACTATATCAGCTATTTTGTCGTTTTGTTTGTTTGTTTATTTCAACACCTCAAAAATTTATATAGAAGATCTAGGTCCAAGTCACACCTGGAAAAGAATTGTAAAATTGCTCTGTCATATGTTGATGGTTGATATAAATAGATAGATAGATACAGATATAGATATATATTAAATATAGTAAATATCTATCTATCTATCTATCTATCTATCTGGATATATACACAGTAATTAAAACCAAGTTATAAATAAGAGGAACAGACTGAAGTGTCCAAATTTATACATGTATGCCAAACTGATATATTGTAGAACTCTCACTGCCAATCAATAGGAAAGTTACAGACTACTAAAAAATATTCTAGGGGTACCTGGGTGGCTCACTCGACTGAGTATCTGACTCTTGCTGACTCTTCATTTCGGCTCAGGTCATGGTCTCACATTTCATGAGTTTGAGCTCCGCACTGGGCTCAGTGCTGAAAGTTCTGAGCCTGCTTGAAATTCTCTCTCCCTCTTTCTCTGCCTCCCTCTCTCAAAAATGAATAAATAAACTTTAATAAAATTCTAACGCATTTAGTTGACGTTATTTTAAAAATTAATTGGGATTTCTATCCCACATCCTATATAAAATCACTTCCATGAAGACAAGATATGCAAACACGAAAAGCAAAATTAAAAATTCCAAAAGTAAACATGAAGTGGGAAATAATGATGTCTGTTAATCAAAAGTTACTATCAGACAGTATACAAATTGAAAAAACAAGTATTTTAACAATAATGGCTGACAAATATTGGTACCCAGAGACTACAGAGAATTTTTACATGTTAAATACAGATAGTTAATTGAATAGAAAATGGAAAAAAGAAAATGTTTCATTAAAGGGAAAATACATCTGTTCAAATAAACATGAAAAGAGTTTCCATCTAATTAGTCTTTGTAAAATGCGTCTTACAGCCACAATGTAATACAATTTTACACCCACCAGACAGAAAATATTTAAAACTCTGACAATGTTAACTGTTTGTGAGGAGGCAGAACAAATGTTGGTAAAATGTAATTTGATAAAACAACTTTGGAAAACAATTTGATGTTATCTAATAGAAGCCAAAGATGTGCATATTCTATTATACCAAAATTCAACCCCTAGAAAGCCTTGAGAAACTCTTGCACATATATGTAAAAAGACATGATATGGATATCCACAAAGGTCTCCTTTGTCTTAGCAAAACCTGGAAACAACCAAAATGTTTACCAAAAGGAGAATGATTAAATAAATGTTTATATATTTAATGTACAGGCTTACTATAAAGCACAGAAAATTAATGATAAATAAATATTCCATAAATCTAAGACATCCAAATGCAAGTTTAGAGAAAATATATTTTTCAGACATATTTTGTAGAAGCTCATGTGGCTAAAGAATAAACTTTAAATACCTTACCCAGTGGTCTAGCCATGCCAGATAATTTATCCCAACTCCATCCCCCACGTAGTCACACCCTAATCTCTTTCCAAACTGTACTTTTTTCACTTGTGGCAGAAACAAATGCCACCTCAATTTACAAAGGAAGACATGTGCCAGTCTTTCTTGCTGAAAAGCTAGTGGCCAGGTGAATACATTCTTATCCAAGTCCTTAAACTAGTTTTCAGAGCTCTTCATATTCTTACCACCATACATCTCTTTGGCTCTGATTTCAACTTCCACTATTTCCTACTTTGCTTTTTCTGTTCTTTATTACTCCTCAAACCCACTGGGCAAGCTGCCAGCTCAGAGCCTTTGAGCTGGCTATTCCTTGTGGCTTAAAAGCTTGCTCTCTCACTTTATTCAAGGATTTTCATCACTGCAATAATGCTGCCTTGATTACCTGATATAAAATTGCAACTTTATCCTTTATCCTTGAGTTCATATACCTCCATCTATCCGGTAATGACAATCAGCTTCTTTGTTTGCCTTTTAACCTATTTATCCATTGGCTCTCTCTCCCAAGTACAATATACTCACCATAAAGTCAGGGACACTTTTTTTTTTCTTTTTGTGTAGTGATGTATTCTTGATCTATTTTAAACAGTATCTTAAATTTGAATGAATGACTTATCAAATAGATAAGATTTCACTCTTATGAATTCCAGCTGTTACTGTCAACACCCTCTGTAAAATTCACCTGCAATGAACAAATACAGCTCTCTTATATGTATATTTAACATCAGCCTGTATTCCAGGAATGTGCCCTTAAATTATAAACTCAGTGCCACTATTCTGCAATCAAAATATCTGTTTTCTTCAGTCTTACCATGAATAACAAACTCTTTATGTATAAAGTCAGGCCACAACATATTACCACTAGATGAACTTATGTATATATTTGTTGAAACAGATAATCCTGGGCTACAATGCATTCTGTTCATACAAAGCATTTATTCCAATATAAGAAATAATTATTCTGCTTTAAAATTTTAAGATAATAACTAGATCATCACATATTGTCTACTTTTCCACATAATAGGAAAAATCCTCACGGAAAGAAAGTTCAATGCAGTTTTCTCATGGCACTGAAAAGTATCCTTAGGTTTGTTTATTTTTTAAAGATAAGAGAAATGAAATATATCTAAGTTATGAAAAACAGAAAGGCTGGAATGACAAGTTGAGAACAAAACTGTAATAAATCTGTGGCAAAAGGTGGATTTATCTGAGAGTTCTGAAGATTCTAAAGTACAAACCTCCAAATGAAGATAATTAATATTAAAAGAATAATTTTCCAGAAGTACCAGAAGTTGTCAAACCTTTTCCTGAACTTTAAAGATGAAGGAATTATGGACAGTAGGACTCCTTTTACAACCCCCTCCTTCTCTCAATAAAAATCACAAGGAAATGGAAAGACAAAATAAATCTAGTTATAAAATACATAAAAGAGTGTAATTACCCAGGAATTAACCATTATGTTTCCAATGAAAATGCAAAAGACGCAGGCCTCAGTAGGTGAAAGCTAACATGTAAGCCATCTCAAAACTGTGACATATATTTACGTGAGTTCAAACCAATAATGGACCAAGATAGGAAAGTTAGCCTTTTTTTTTTTTTTTTTTTTTTACAAATAGTTTATTGTCAAATTAGTTTCCACATAACACAAGTGTCCTCCTCCATGCCAATCTCCCCCCCCCCCCACATCCATCAGTCCTCAGTTTTTGTCAGCATTCAAGAGTCTCTCATGGTTTGCCTCTCTCCCTTTCCCCCACCATTTCCGCCCTTCTTCTCCCCCTTGGTCCTCCGTCAAGTTCCTCCTAATCCTCCTATACGTGCAAACATATGATATTTGTCCTTCTCTGCCTGACTTATTTCGCTCAGCATAACACCCTCAAGGTCCATCCATGTTGCTACACATGGCCAGATTTCATTGTTTCTCATTGCCATGTAGTATTCCACGGTATAGATAAACCACATCTTCTTGATCCATTCATCTGTTGATGGACACTTAGGCTCTTTCCATGTTTTAGCTATTGTGGAGAGTGCTGCTATGAACATTGGGGTACACGTGCTCCTATGCCTCAGCATTTCTGTATCCCTTGGGTAAATTCCTAGCAGTGCTATTGCTGGGTCATAGGGGAGTTCTATTGTTAGTTTCCTGAGGAAACTCCACACTGTTTTCCAGAGGGGCTGTACCAATTTACATTCCCACCAACAGTCTAGGCTTTTAAAAATTGAAAGAAATTTCATAATTTCTTAATCAAAAGATAAGAAAAGGATTAACCATGCATTATAGAAAGTCATAGATTAAATACTAAGTGAGACGTAAAACACAAAACTAAAACAATCAACTAAACCCAAACTCAAAAAAAGAAAGAAAGAAAGAAAAAAGTAACATAGGGGTCATAGTTTCTTAGCACTGTAATTCTTAATATGAATTATAAGATTATGAATTATTTTGAATTAATATTAACATTCATGTTAATATGAATTATTGGCTCCTTTTCTGATCAAACCATTGTGTAAGACCCCAGCCCTAGGTAACATCTTGATCGCAGCTTTGAGAGAGAAGCCAATGAACAGTCTAATCTCTGCTGAGAATCCTGACCCACAGAAACTGTGAGGTAATACATGAGTTTTAAGGCACTTAGTTTTGGGGTAAGTTGCTATGCTCAATTGGTAAATAATGCAATAAGAAATATTTATTTAGCACTTATAATCTTCCAGGCTTTTTTCTAAGTGTTTAGCATCTACTAAATTAATTTAATCTTTTTAACTCCCCTGTGAGATAGAGGCAGTTATTATTCCAAACGTATGCTGAAACAAAGACACATAGATGAAACATCCTCAAAGTAGCATCCTCAATGAGCAAGCAGAAGATACAGGATGCAAAATTAGACCATCTCAGATAATCTGCCCTTGTTCATTAAAATAAATAAATAAATAAATAAATAAATATAAGCTCTTAACTATTCTATACTGCTGTTCACTCTGACATCTGACATTGTATATTTTTTATGAAGGATTAAATTATTTATCCTTTTTCATTCTATCCATGAAATAACTGAATATTTTTAAAAATCCAGTTTAAAGAAAAGTGGAAGAGCTATCCTACCTGATTTCAAACTTTACTAAGTTACAGTGATGAAGACAATGTGGTAATTCTATAAAGATAAAAAGGTCAATTGAAAGAAAGAGTATAGAAAAGAATCCACAGGTATATGTTCAATTGATTTTTCACAAAGGCACCAAAGGAGGTCAGTAAGTAAAGGAAAATCTTTTCCACACACACAAAAATGCTTGAATAGATGGATAACATTATGGAAAAAATTCTAAATTCCCATTTCACATCATACCATACCTAAATATTAATGTGAAATGGATCATTGACCTAACATAAATGTTAAAACTATAAATCTTCTAAGAAAAAAATAGTGAACAATGTCTTCACAACTTGACTAGGTAATGATTCCTTAGGATGCAAAGTGGTTACAACAAAAAAAATGGTAAACTGATAAATATGGTAAATACTGGTAAATATTCAACATGAAATCTGCTCATTAAGAGATACCACTAAGAAAACAAATAATAGAGCCGTAAACTAAGAGGAAATTATTTACAGCATATATGCATGCCAAAGGAATTCTATCCACAATATAACAAATATAGCCTATAACCCCAAAATGAAAACAACCCCCATTTAAAAGTGGGCAAAAGATTTTAACAGAAACTTCTCAATAAAAGATGAACAAATGACTAACAAGCACATGAAGAGATGCACAGTGGGTTAAGCGTCTGACTCTTGGTTTCTGCTCAGATGATCTCATGATTCCTGAGATAGAGTTCTGCATCAGGCTCCATGCTAACAACGTGGATCCTGCTTGGGATTCTCTCTCTCTCTCTCTTTCTCTCTCTCTCTGCCCCTCTCCTACTCATGCTTGCACTATCAAAATAAATAAATAAACTTAAAAATAAATATGTTCAGCATCATCAATAGTCAAGAAAATGTAAATTAAAAGACAGTAAATATCGTCTTATGCATACCACATTGGCTAACTTTTGAAAAGATTGAAAACACCAAATATTTCTGGGAATGTAAGTCACCTTAAATTCCCATATGTTGTTGGTGAGAAAGTATGATGATACAACCACTTTCACACAGTGTTTGGCAATTCCTTAGATATTTTCTATACCTATCCTGTGATGCAGCAATTCTGTTCCTACATATATATTTGAGAGAAATGAGAGCAAATGTCTCTCCAAATAAAAAGGCTTGTAAAAGAATGCCAGTGACAGTTTTATTCATAATATACCCAAACTGAAACTGTCTAACACTGCAGGAGAATGAATTAACAAATTATGATATGTTTATACAATGAAACAAAGAAAACAAACAACTAATCACACAACATATATGAATTTTAAGCACCTTAAGTTGAGTGAAAGAGGCCATATATAAACTATGTAAATATTGTATGATTCCACTTATATACAATTTATTTTTAAAATGCAAACCAATCTATGTGATAGTGAGAGGTAGTGAGTGGGTGAGTTTTGCAAAAAAAGTTTCATCAGGAAAGTTATACAGTGATGAAAATATTCTAATATTGATCAACATGGTAATTGCATGATCTTCACACATGTCAAAACTTAATAAAGCATAAACGTAAGGTTTGTGCATTTTTCTATATGTTAATAACACAAAAAAACAAACAAAAAAAAAGCTCTTCATATATAAAAGCTATGAAGTTTTGGTAGATTAAGTGATTTGTCCAGACTGCTAAAACATGGCAATGTTAGGGGCGCCTGGGTGGCTTAGTCGGTTAAGCGTCCGACTTTCGCTTAGGTCATGATCTCGCGGTTCGTGGGTTCGAGCCCCGCGTCAGGCTCTGTGCTGACTGCCAGCTCAGAGCCTGGAGCCTGTTTCAGAGTCTGTGTCTCCCTCTCTCTCTGACCCTCCCCTGCTCACGCTGTCTCTCTCTCTCTCTCTCCTAGAAATAAATAAAACATTAAAAAAAACAAACAAACATGGCAATGTTAGTCCTGGGTCTGCAGATTCTAGTTAATTGACATTTCTTATTGTGCCTGTTGTTTTCTAACGTATTTTAGAATAACTACTCTTTTTGTTTTCAAGTGAAATCTTACTTAACAGTTTGGTAATATATAATGTTGGAAAGAAAAACACAGCTCTTATGTGTGTATATTTATGTGTGCATATATGCAATATGTAAACTGCTGTGACATTTTGGAGGGCATATCTACACTACCTATCAACAGTAAACATGCATAAACACATCGACTAGAAATTCCACTACTAGAACTTTATTTCATAAAAGATGATAAAAAAAGAGAAATTATTGATTAGGTCTTCCTTATAATAGTAAAAGAGTAGAAGCAATCTAAACACTTACCAGTAGGGAATTAGAAAATAAATTGTGTACCATCATTATAATAGAAACTAAGAAGTTTCTTAAAACAATGTTATAGATCTATATATGGTGACATAGAAAGATCCCTGAGACACAAGAAGTGAGAAAGCAGAGTACCTAAGAATTGGTATATTGTGAGTCCAACGTGGGGCTCACAAACCATGAGATCATGACCTGATCCAAAGTCAGACACTTCACCAACTGAGCCACTCAGGTTCCATAAGTCCAGAATACTTCTGAGAAGACACAGAAGTTATTAAGGGAAAAGGACTGTTAGTCAGGAATGGAAGGAAGACTAATTTCCTTTGGATAATTTATGGCCTGCTAAATAGTTTTTAACAAACTGTGTAATATTTTTCTTTTGCAACAACTAAAAGAACATCTGAAGTTTATGCCAACTCATAAAGAATGGTTACTTCTCTGTAAGAGTGTGTTGAGATGAGTCAAGGGCATGATAACAAAGGGGTCTATAATGTTAGCCATAATGGCATATTCCTTTTGAAAAGAAATAAAAAAGAATGTTAAATGTAGTTTATTCTAAGTGATGAGAATAGGAGTGACTGACATTTAACATCCTGTTGTTCTACAGTTTTTTCTCCAAATTCAGGAAAAGAAGAGAAGGAATAAATAAGAGGGGGGAAAAAAGAAGAGAGAAAATAAGAAGGAGGTGAGAAAAGGAGAGCAGATGGAATTAAAGAAAAAAATGGGAAGAGGAAAAGGAGTACAGAGCAATGGAAGGAGGCATTGTGAAAGGTAGGAAGAGAGAGGAGAAGAGGGGAAAGGATCTTATACGGAACTCCATGCCAAATGGGAAAGAGCAACACTAGTTGCTTCAACTCTAGTTGAAGTAGGAAGAATCTAGAACCCGAGATGCTTTATCTGGCTCTATTACAGCCCCTATGGTATCTTTCAGAATTTTAACACTCTGCAGAACACAGAAAATAACCTCTGTTCAGTACTATAGCGAACCTCTGTGTTCATGGTTATCATTTGCTCCCTGGACATGCAAATATGTATAGCACTGGGCAATATCCAATTATAATGGATTTGTTTACAGGCAAATTCTGGCCTTGAGAGCCACACTGGAGTTGCTTACCTCCTGCACATATTAATTTTTCTATTTGAAGCTTAATAAGGATACACAAAGATATACTCACCTCATAATACTGGGGCTGGGGTAGAGATGGAATAAATTATAAATTCTATAATATAATATCTATGGGAAAATTACATAATGGAAAAAATGGTTGTCTTTAGTTGTGAGGGATATAAGACTTAGCATTTTATTCATCATGTAAAGTTTATGGGGGAAACTACAGTAACTAAATTTCTAAACACTGGATATCTGTAGAAGAGTAAGGAGCAAGAGAAAATTCATCTCAAGTAAGTGAGTTAACTGCTAACTTAGCTGGATGATAACCTGAATAATCCTAAGATTCAGTCATTTCTAGAAAACCTGTAAAGACAGCTTTCCTGGAGCCCATTTACACAAGAGTCTGAGAAGCTTCCCTGAATAGAAGTCATTCTGTGAGAACACAACTTCAATTTGTACAACATCCTACAAGGTAAGTAGCTGGCCAATATTGGGATGTTCTTACTTGAGTCTTAGGGCAAAAAGTCTGCAATAAAAGCACAGGTAAAACTTTTTTTTATTCTGATAGTGAGAAAGCAAAGTATACAAGAAAAAATGGGTGTGAGCATCTCCTGTGCCATAAGTGTTGATACTGGTAGAATTTGCTTTAGAACAATTGTATCCAAATAGCCAACAACAAGCCTCAGTTATGAACAAGCAAAAGGTGGTGGGGGTGGGGTCAGTGATGCCAGCACCTTTGATGAGCTCTGGGAAGAATAGTTGCTTTGTTGCATCACTGGAAACAAAAAGTATCACTACAGAATATTGACAGGAGAGAGGAATAAATGGTAGGTGCTAAGGGGAAATTAAAAGTTCACATCTAGATTTGCTGGGAGCCATTCTGAGCCCACTAGTCGAGAAAACTCCTGGTGAGGTTAAAGCAAGTTTGCACAGTCTCTTGCCAATCAGATGACGACCGATATCCACCCCCACTCAATTATTTCTGCTTGAGCACTGACCCCTAGGGTACCTTGTTGATCAATATTGGGAGTGACTTGTCCCCCTATTCTGGCCCTGGTATGATGATTGCACCTTGTGAAGGAACTTATTGTGGGAACTTCTTCTTTTGATTATGGGAACAGACATTGTGTCTCCAGCAGCTCCTGTTTCCCTCCATACTTTCCCTTGAGCTATGAACAGGCTAATGACCCTTACTCATAAAAGATTGACCTTTACATGTACAATTCTGTTTCTACCGTTGCGTTAGTCCAGGATATTCATACAGCTCTACATGTATATCAACTAACCAAAAATGTCTTTCATGCCCTAGCTATTCAAGAAATCATAAAAGTAGACACAAAGGTAAATGCACTCGTAGAGGCTATTCTACGTATTGGGAAATAAGCTAAACTCTTTAAAGGTATGGTTGTCTCTCTGGTGCAATAAAGCATATAACTGGAAAATCAAGTCTTGCCTGGAGACAAAGAGCCTAACTTAGAGAAAAGGAACAGATAATGGCAGAAGATAAGTTAGTACATACACCTTTGCTAACTGATGGTGTTTAGCAGCCCCTTCCCTAAGGCCTACTTTCCACAGACACCTTCCCTTACCCTAGCAGCTGTGATGAGGATGGATAAGAGTATCTACAAACCTATGATTTAATCTTAGTGTTATTAAAATGTGAACACCTTGTTATTTTCTTTTTTTTTTTTAATATTTTTATTTATTTCTAGGAGAGAGAGAGAGAGAGACAGCGTGAGCAGGGGAGGGTCAGAGAGAGAGGGAGTCACAGACTGAAACAGGCTCCAGGCTCTGAGCTGGCAGTCAGCACAGAGCCCGACGCGGGGCTCGAACCCACGAACCGCGAGATCATGACCTAAGCGAAAGTCGGACGCTTAGCCGACTAAGCCACCCAGGCGCCCCACACCTTGTTATTTTCTTAGTTACTCAACCTCACTATAATGTTCTGCAACATTATAGAGGCTGTTCTGCAAGAAGACTTCTGTAAAATCTGTTTCTGTACATTTTCCAAAAACACTTTATTACAAAGAGCTATCCTTGTAAAAATTCCATTTCCTGATGCCATATTAACATTTGACCTACAAATAAAGACACCAAAACCGACAGGACAGAGATGCCTGCCTGGTGATCAGAAAGGATCTTGGGGCTCTCTCACTCTCTTTCGCCGACAGCGTCCATCCTTCAGGGACCCCTGGACCTGTCGGAGCCGGCACAGCCTCCGACAAAGATTTAAGTTCTTAAGCACCATTCCATGGAGAAGATTAGATATATAGACAAATTCCCTTACTTCACATAAATAAATGAAAATCAGGGGAAGGCTAGTATACAATAGACAATAAATAATGTTAAAAATTATGTGTTTGAATAATGATGTAAAAAATATTAGTTGACAGCGTATAGGAAAGAATTTGTTAAAGACTTGTAAGCAATAAAGCATCGAGTGGTGGCTTTACGTGTATATCTGATATATTTCTCCAAAACAGACAAGCTTTTCACTTGTTAGAATTCCTGAGGCTCTGGTCTCCCCCTTTTTCCTCTCCCCATAGGTAAATACTTCCATAGGTAAATACTCTTCCCATAGGTAAATACATCCATATCCTTGCTTATTTTTCCATCTGTCCTTTGACTTTAAAATGCACATCTTTATTCCAGACCTCTTCTCTGGGCTCCAGACCCATATAGCTGAATATCTATATTTTAGATATCTTTAAAAAACTTTTTTAGTGTTTATTCATTTTTTGAGAGACAAAGCAAGACAGAGTGTGAGCGGGGGAGGAGCAGAGAGAGAAGGAGACACAGAATCTGAAAGCAGGCTTCAGGCTCTGAGCTATCAGCACAGAGATAGACTCAGGGCTTGAAACGCATGAACCATGAGATCATGACCTGGCCGAAGTCGGACGCTCAACTAACTGAGCCACCTAGGCACCTATATTTCAGATATCTAAAAATCATCATAAGATGATATGTGGATAATTAAGATCTCTCCCATACCATAAACATAGCCATCTTCCAATGTTTTTTCCTTCAGTTACTGAAGTCACCATATTTCCTATGGTTTATGTTATAAACCTACAAGTCACTTTTGGTGCCTCTAACATTTTCAGACTCCCTCAGTACCTTTCAGTCTGTCTTCATGACTACCTCTTTAGTCTAAACTGTCAGTATCCCTCAACAAGAATCTTTCTGCAGCTTCCTAATTCATCTTCTTCTGCACACTTTGACCCCCCCCTCCAATTTGTTTTCCACAAATTGTAAGATATAGAATGACATTTTCAAAATACAGGTATAATCATGTCACCCTAATATTTAAAACCCATCAACAAGTTCATACCATTTTTTTGATAAAGACCAAATTCCTTAACCCAGCATGCCAAAGCCTTGTACTGTCTGGCCTCTGACAAGTTTTCTTCAACACTTACCATCACCTGCTCATCATCTGCTTGCTCCAGACAGTCTGGCTTTCTTTCAGAGCCTTAGATTCAACACTGTGCTCTCTACTGAAAGACCTCTGCTCAGGCTTCCTCTTCTGCTCAGAACACTCTCTCCTTCCCCAGACCCACCTTTGTCTCCTTCATGCTTCTATTCCCAATTCACTCCAACTCCTCTGTAAGCTCTTGGCATACGAAAAAATATTCCTTGAACCCTCCATTCTAAGCTAAATACTTTAACACATACTTTAAGAAGACAACATAACTTTCCTCTCAAACACTTATGTGAGTATGAGTTATATATCTATTAATGTGATTCTTGGTTTAACATGTGTCTTCCCCATGAGACCACACACTCCACAAGGACAGTGATGTCCTCTGGTATTTATCTAAGCAGTGAATCCCCACTATTGTCTAAAATTATTTTTTAATCTTTATTTATTTATTTTAGAGAAAGAGAGATTGAGTGGGGGAGGAAGAGAGAGAGAGGGAGACACAGAATCCCAAGCAGGCTCCATGCTGTCAGTGCGGGGTCTGACACATGGCTTGAACTCAATAACTGAGATCATGACCTGAGCCAAAATCAAGAGTCAGGTGCTTAACCTACTAAGCTCCCCAGGTGCCCACCTGAAACAACTTTATATGTAAGTTACAGACATATATCAGAGAAACGACATTGTATTAGTCCTCACAGCAGCTAGAATAGTGTACTAATATGAAATAGATGCTCTTTTTCTCTCTCTTTGAAACAGGGATGTACACATAGTAGAACTTTAATCACAATCCATTCCCATAGAACCTGGTGGCTTTCCTTTATTCTTCTTTGTGAACCAAACACATTGTTCTCTGCTTTTGTAGTTTTATAGATTTCTTGAGCCATTCAAAATGAGATATGTACATATGGTGATTTGAATGATTCTCAGCAATTCTGAGGATTCAGGCGGGTACTACTTCTGATGAACAATCCATAAGCAATGTGCAGGCAGATGTTGATGATGGCTGTCACTAGGCACACCAAGACAGCTATCATAGCTCTTCAGGATAAGCAAAATGCAGTACAAGCTTCCATGACATTGGACAGTCTACAGATGTCTTACAGATATCATAAGTTTGCTCCATATCCTAATACTGAGTAAGAGTGTAGAGAAACTGCTCAGTGCTGCTTTTGTCTGTCCACATTGTCACTCAGATTCAGTCCCTTTATTGCCAGCCCCACTGACCATACAATCCTTCTTGCCTCCTCCGAAGCTAGATGATGCTTACCTACTCTTCCTGGGGTCAGTGTGGTATTCATCTTATTCTACACTAATTTACAATCTATATGATAATTTGACATATCTTATTTTTTAAAAATTTTTAATGTTTATTTAGATTTGAGAGAGAAAAACAGAGGGCGAGTGGGGAATTGGTAGAAAGAGAGAGGGAAACATAGAATGTGAAGCAGGCTCTAGGCTCCGACTTGTCAGCATAGAGCCTGAAGTGGGGCACCAGAAGTAGTTCCTGACTGAATCTTAAGAATTGCTGAGAACTATTCAAATCACCATATGTGCATATCTCATTTTGAATGGCTCAAGAAACCTACTGCAAGATCATGACTTGAGCTAAAGTTGGACACTCAACCAACTGAGCTACCCAGATGACCCTGACTTTTTTATTTTCAAGGACATTTTCCCCTATATTTGAATACTTGGTTTTTCTTTAAATGAAGAATTTTGACTTTCAGAATGATTGTATTGATGTGGCTTTCAGAGCCTACTTTGGAATTCTATTTTATTTTTATTTTATTTTTTATTATTTTTAGGATTTTTAAAAAGTATTTATTTATTTAGAGAGAGAGAGAATAGAACAGAAACGGGGGGAGGAGCAGAGAGAGAGGGAGAGAGAGAATTCCGAGCGGGCTGTGCGCTATCAGCATATAGCCTGACGTGAGCCTCAATTTCAGAAAACATGAGGTCAGGACTTGAGCCAAAGTCAATATCTCAGTGCTTAACCAACCAAGGCACCCAGACATCCCTGCTTTGGAATTCTAAAACAAAATATTGACTGGGTCTTTTTCTTCACATTCCTGACATAAATTTCATTTTATGTTCCTGTCTTTGTTTTTTCATATTGTCTCGTGTCTCATCTATATCTAATTATATATGTTCTGTAGTATTGTAAGTTATAGATTTCCCTTATATATATATTTGGAACAAGATAGCATATAAATAACTAGACCTTTGATGCATAAGTAGGTCATTTCAGAAAAAGTTGAAGATATACACATGCATGTTATTGTAAGAATGGAAAACAGATCAGCACCAAACCTAATCAAACAAAGCTTTGGCATATCTTACCTGAATAATTATTGTCCCTGGAGGGTCTTTATATCCTTTCATAAAGTATATTCTCAACCAGAAGTTCTCAGTATGCATTAAAAGCAGATGTAGACTAATTCACATGAGCTGGAGCATGTGAAATAAGTTGATAAGAATATATCTACGTTGGAAACCTGGCAAGCACTGCAGCTATGAGAATAACTATTTGGATAGGAATTTAGGTCATGAACAAAGTGAAACAATTGTTGACATCAGATCATCCAGAAGAGAGACAATGATGTAGGGAATGTACAGGAATAATAAATGATATGCTCAGACTGCTGGCCAGGAAGATGCATACCATCAGAAAAAGTAGAGATGGAAACAAGCAGAGAGAAGACTAAAATCTCTATTCCTATATATTGGATTAAGTGGTAGGAGATATAGCATGGGGTTAAAAAAAAAAGGAAAATGAATAATCATTGAAAATATTAGAGCCTGTGTTAGCCTGCTCTAACAAAATGCTATAAACTGGGTGACCTAAATGACAGACATTCATTTATCACAGTTCTGGGGGCTGTAAAGTCCAAGATCAAGTTGCTGACAAATTCAGTTCTTGGTAAGGAACCTCTTTTTGCCTTACAGAAGACATGTATCATCACGTGGCAGAGAGAGCAAGCCCTGGTGTCTCCTTTTCTTATAAGGGCACTAATCCCACAATGGGGGCTCCACCTACAGGATCTCATTTAAACCTAATTACTTTCCAAAGGCCTCACATCCTAATGCAATTACATTGGGGATTAGGGATTCAACAAATCATTAGGGGCACAAGCTTTCAGTTCCATAACAAAACATGTAGCAGGAAAATAAGGGGAAGATAATGCAATCAAAGGAGAACCCTTGAGACATTCACGGAAAAGAATATGGGAGAAATGCCAAAACTAGGTAACATGTTGTAGGATACTGACAGTATGTGTTTTCCAAGGATCAAAGACCTGAGAACACAGTGAAGTCTTTCAGTTTGCCAAGAGTTCAAGAATGAGAACAATATTTTCAAACCTAGACTTCTAGAGGGCATCAAAGCTGACTTTAGCAACAGTAATTTCCCTGGAGTGATGCAGGAAGTAGCCAAACGGAACAAAATTTGTAACTGTGGAAGAAATTCAGCAACACAGAGAAGGAAGATAGAAAATGCAGGAAAATGCTATTTACTGAGTGACATCTAAGTGCCATGTTCTGTGCTAGATATTCTGCTTGTGCATTCTCATTCATGCCTCCAATATCGTAGGAATACTATGGTTGTGAAATAAAACAAAACATCTAGGGATGCCTGGGTGGCTCAGTTGGTTAAGCATCCAAACTTCAGCTCAGGTCACGATCTCAGGGTTCCTGACTTTGAGCCTGACAGCACAGAGCCAGTTTCAAATGCTGTCTCTCTTTCTCTCTGCCCGCCCCCCTCACACTTTTTCTCTCAAAAATAAACAAACATTTAAAAAAATCTATAAAGTAGGAGACATTAGGAATGTCCCCAATCAGGAAATGTTCTTATCATTTAGAACAAATTATCAGACAAATCTGGTTGAGAGTTTATAAAACAACTGACCTAGAATCTTTAAAAGTGCTAAGGTTATAAAAGACAAAGATGGAGAAATGATTTCAGAATAACAAAACCTGTAAAGAGACAGAGCAGCTAATGGTATTAGAGTGTTATATGAAAGTTAAATAACAAAACTGGAATTTTTCTAGATTATGTGATACTGGTAGTATTTGTCAACTTTTTAAAATTTGTCATTTGTTATGATTTCTTTTTATTTCTAAATAAATACTCACACGTTTTATTTTGTTATGTTGTATTCTTTTCCTTCTATGGGGCCCCTAAGAATGTGTAAGCTTCACTTCCCCTACCTGGAGCTATAACCTTCTCCCAGAAAAGGAAAAAAATAATATAATAAAAGAAGGGATGTTTTTATAGAATAGGGGTGTGCTATAGTAAAGAAAAGAAATGGGGTTGTTCATTCAGAACATGCATTTATTCATCTTCTGGCTGAAGTGATTCGAGAACTTTAGATGGGTACAATTGAACTCCAGTCTTGAAGATGGATACACAATATCTATAGGATCATTTAATGTGTACAAGGATCTTATAGGTACAGTAAAGAACTACTTACCTGTGTTATTAGAGAGTGGTTTTACAGAATGGTATTTTTCACTTAAGCAGAATGAATCATTAAGATTCTACTGGAATGTTTAAATTGTGACAGAAAAGAACTAATTTAAGGACTGCAGAAGTTAAAAATGCACCACTTTAAAGCAGGATTACCCTAGATGTTTGCATTTAATTTTCTAGGCACCCTTTTCATCCTGTTCTTCTGGTATTAGCCAGTGCTGTGATGACAATGTGGGCCTATATACCTACTAGCCCCAGGCAGAGATATAGGTACCCAATGTTTAAAAACTGAGAAATTTTCATCGGTGGGTACAACTATTAGCTTTCCTATTTTATATAAGTAATCAAAAGAAGATGGGGCTTCCTTCAATTGTCAGCTACTTTTTAAAAATCAGCATGCATGGTCTTTAACCATTTTAGTGCTAGTGTTGCTCAGTCATTTTGTGTCCATTTGGATTCTGGAGTGATATTTTGGTGTTATTGTCCTAAAAATCTAGGCAGTATTTATTATTCATTGACAGAATTATATATTACAGATTCTATGAAAGTAAATATGTAATAGATTTTATTCAATTACATATTGTTTGTACACAGACTTCTGTGTTCTGCCCAAGTAAATGAATACTTTGAGTTTCAGTAGCCACACCAGTGGTCTATAATAACATGTGAGCCTCCAGAAGATATTCTTACACAATATTGTGTCTTCTTCACTTGCAGGAGTGTTCAGATAATTTGAGCATAGTCTCTAAGTAACAGTCACTCATTATCTTAAATACATGGTGCTAAATTTGAAATTCATCAGTTACTCCATGAATGTTGTCTTGTTTTAAAGAATGTCTTGCTCCTGGCTTTTCCCCTGAGTAAATAAGATACCAATGGGGTATTAGTACATTTATTTGTGACATCAGCCATCAAACTCACCAACAAACTGTGACTATAAAGCAAGAGATGGACCTTCCGCAAAGAGCATTAAAAGCCTGTCAAAATTCCATTAAGTACTGATTCCTCTGGGAGGGCTGCCTTCTTACCATCCACTCTCTGACACTGATTAGAAGCATGGGATCCAAGGGCAGCTCATTGTTAGTTAGCCCCGAAACTGAACTCTGGAAAAAGATACACAGCATCTGGCTGAATTCTGTCAGAAATTCTTTCAGAGCAGGGCCAGAAAGAAAGATTCTATATCTTATTTCTGTGGCCAACACACTGTTAATTTCTAATCTGGTACAAAGATCTGATTAGTGAATGAACATATTTTGTGGATAAAAGTTCCAGAAAACAATTAAAATGCAAACTATTTTGTTTTGGAAACTATTGATGCTGTCTAAAAGACTTGCATCTGGCACCCTAAACATTTCAGCTTTCATCAGACTCTGCATGTCCCAGTTTTTGGCCATCCTAGTTCATGATTATTCTCAAAATTTTGGAAATAACCAAAGGACTAATTAGGTCATTTGTAGCTTGGCTTCAGTGCTAGGTCCAGGATCCCAGCTGGAAGTGAAGGCACTTAGGAGAGCAATCACCATGTCTAACACTGCCGCCTGGCTTTGGAGATGATTGACATTTCAAGAGCTGAACAAGCTTAACATTGAATGAAATGCATTGAGGCAGAGCTGACACTAGGAAATGAACACATTTGTTCTACAAATATTTGACAGGAATTTGCTATGTGCTATCCATTGTTCTAGATGTTGGTGATAGAAAGGTAAAAATGAAATACGCTCACCCTCCAAAACCATAGTCTATGGATTCAGACAAGTATGAGATTTACAAGATAGTATGAAAAATGTCACAACTGAGGCAAAAAAAAAAAAAGAATATAGAGTAGGAGCATAAAGTTTGTTTGTTTTAAAGAGAAAAAAAGAGGAAAGTTTTGCGGAGTGAGAAATATCATTAGGGGTAGGAGGTGGCTAGGAAGAAATAGTACATTTGTGAAAATGCATGACAATGGAAAACATAGGAAACATGGAAAACTCTGGGAAATCAAAATGTTTAGAGTATGGTGTACAAGCATCTTACCATGGTTCTTAGTGCTCTGCATTATTCTTACATTTTTAGCATCCTTTAGCTCTTCACTGTTGTTGAGTTGCTCAGGACTTTGTTCAGATCCTCCAACACTTCACACTCTTTCCTGGCTCAGAGTCTTTGCCCTCATGGTTCTGCCATGATTGAGTTGATCTTATCCTTCATCTCAGCTTATGTATCACCCCTGCAAAGACATATTTAAGTGATAACATCTCCCTTACATTATTCTTCACCATGGCAACCTAGAGAACCCCATATTACAAGGTATCTCATTTTGTAATTATTTCTTTTTGGATTTACTTGTTTATTGACTGTTTAAGGAAAATCTCTATCTGAAACTTGGCCACTTCGCTTTCTTTCATACTTTTAACTTAGTAGTATTCAGATAAGTTTTGAAGATTGATTTAATGGTCCCAGATAAAAGTGATCTAATGTTTTATTAAATCTGATATAGATGATATTCAGGTTGAATAGTTTACTTAATATTATGTGCATTTCATCAATCACTATAACAAATAAGAATGAGGGGTTCCCTGAAACTTTATTAATTTTTTAATATCTAGATAAGCATGAAGAGAAATTTATGAGTCTTGGTTATTTTTAATTTTTTAGGATACCATGTATATACCATGTAAGTGTGCCATATGACAAGAATTCCATAACAAGTTAGCAGTAGACCTCCGGTTTGAAAGCACAATATTTGTATGTGGACTTTGGTTTAGCCTTAAGGCAGGTTTGGTTTTTCTTCACCCCTCTTTGCTTAGTATATCCCAGATTCATCAGATAAAAGGAAAATAAATGTGTCTCTCAAAGCCTTCCTAATGCAAAGAAGTTCTTTTTGCATTGCAAATCATAAGTTCTTTGTATGAGCATCTTGTACAAGCTGGTGCCTAAAGAGCTGTACAGAACTATGTATTTATAAATCTTATTGTCTCATAAAAATTCAGAACTCCTTAAGTGTGATTCAAAAACAAGTAATCAGTAAAGAAACTTTTAAGTCAATACTAAGCAAAAGTGACATAGAAAATGACTAACAAAAAAGAGTAAAATTTGACCTACCAAACTAAAATAAGATAAAATTGAGAACATTTTAAAGATAATAATGCTCCTAATAGCTTTGGATTCTTAGAAATCTTCTGTTAACAATAGATATCCACTCATTTTTTTTTACTTGTGCTTATATGATCCATAAAAAATTGGAATCTGTTTTCTGTAAGCTAAAAAGAAGACATCATGGCATTAAAATGTTATGACTATGCACTTTGGATGTTCTATGACCTTATTAGAATACTATAATTCTGAAAGGTAATTTATTTTTATTTACTTCTATTATTTATACATCATTGATTTCACTAGTCAAAATCAAGTTCATTGACAGAAATCTTTACAGGATGGCTGAGCGCTTCCTAAGAACCACAACCTGAAGTTTATCCTACAGTTCTAACACAGTGCATACACAGAGAAGATTGGACCCACATGTTTAAATGTCTTTTTTCAGGGACAAAATATCATAAGACAGTTTTACATGGAGACAAGAAAATGAGCTATTGAAGCAGTAAGCCAGCCACATCACGTTTCTCTACAGACAATCCACATTTTATTGTCTGTCCAGATATCCATAGGAACATGATCTGAATTGGCACTCATGATCTATTTTCTTGTTGCACTTAGTTTCTGGTTTTTAATAGTAAAATATAAACTTTTAATTTCACTTAATGAATAACCACATTCTAACTATTTTTAAGAGAAAATAAAATTTGCCAAGAAATATTAAGCAACAAAGTGGTTTTTATTGGATACTATTTCCAATCATTGATTATTATAGTTAAATACATTAGGCAAATCAATTAATAATATGGTTTGGTGGAGGGTAAGACTCTCATAGTGTTTCTAAAGCCTGTATCATGAGTTAGCTTCTCTGCCACAATAAAATGTTGTGATCGCTGAATATTTACAACTGATGAGTGGAATTTAAAGGGGCTGAAGGCAACAGCTGGACAAATGTCTTCTCTGTGAAGTCTAAACTCCACTTTTTTCCCTGAAAGTAAGTCAGAGTCAAAACACCACAGTGTTTCATTTTGTAGGCAGTCTCCCTTTATCCACGGGGGATATGTTGCAAGATCTCAGGATGGATGCCTGAAACTGCCGATAGTACTGAAATTTGTGTATATTACATTTTATCCTATACATATATATGTATGATAAAGTTTAACTCATAAGTTAGGCACAGGAAAAAGTGAACAATAGTAACTAATAATAAAATAGAACAATCATAACAATATACTGTAAGGAAAGTTCTGTGAATGTGGTCTCTCTCTCTCCAAATATCTTATTGTATTGTACTCACCTCACCCCTCTGTTGTTATCATTTGAGATGATAAAATGCCTACATGATGAGATGAAATGAGATAAATGATGTAGTCACTGTGATGTAGTGTTAGGCTGTTATTTACCTTCTAACAACATGTCAGAAGGAGGATCATCTGCTTCTGGACCTTCAATTGCCTGAGAGTAATTGAAATTTCACACAGAAAGCAAAACTGTGGATAAGAGGAAGGGTTGGGGATGCCTGAGTGGCTCAGTCAGTTAAGCATCTGACTCTTGATTTCAGCTCAGGTCAGGATCTCATGATTCTTGAGATTGAGCCCTGCATCAGGCTCTGCATCGAGTTTAAGATTCTCTCTTCTTCTTTCTCTGCCCCTCCTCTACTTGTGCTCTTGCTCTCTCTCAAAACAACAGCGACAAGAAAAATGGGGAGGGAAGGAAGGAAGGGCTATATTCTGGGGTCACTTCACTTCTCAGCTTTCTAGCCAGCACAATCAAACATATCCACATCCATGCTGGTAAAGTTGTCTGAAGAAACAACCGATACACTTCCACTGCTTTCACAACTGCTAGGTTTAGATGGTGGAGTGTTGAGATCATTTACTGATGGAATACAGAGGAGCTTCCTTTTAAAACCAAAGGGAGCATTTAATACCATTATTTATATATTGCTTCATATGTATTCTTCTCTTCCTTCCCTCCATTACCACTAACCCCCAACACACACACACAATATTATTTTGTGATCCATTTCAGACTCCATGAATCAGAATTTTAGTAGGTCAGCTGAAGGAATCTGACATTTTATTAAGGAAAATAAAAGCTTGAAAATCCGCTGCTCCAAGCTTTTAATAGACAATGGGCTATCTGCCCATATCATTTTAAGAATCTTAATGATTCTTAAAGGCTTGTTTACTACCAGACACAGAAGGAGAGCATTATCTTACTTTCCAAGTTAAGCTCTGAGAATATTCTAAAATTTATATAATCAATGAATAACTACAACAATTTAAGCCATGATAGAACCAAATTTATTATCTAATCTTAATACCAGTACTACGTATATTGACATTATGAAAGTTTTCCCAAAATAAGATGTTTAATCACATTTTTTAATTATCAGAAATGTGAATGTTTATATCTGTCCTAGCTACTAACATCTAACCACTGATAAATGTATGCAATGTTTTATTTTGCACAATTAAATAGGATCCCATCCTTATGTCTATCCACTATCCACCACCAATGCAACATTCCTAAATGAGCAACCTCAAAATAGTCTTTGAAAAAAAATTTAACATCACAAAGTTCATTCTATTTATGACTACATATGTTTTGAGTGAGTAAGAAATAGCTGCTAGCAGAGATTCAAAATTTCATAAAACACAGAGCAAATGGAGAAAAGGTTTTAAATTTACTTGCTTTGGCTTGATTTAGATAAATAGGGTAGATTTAAAATTAAAAATGTGACTTTTATGTTTACGGGAATTGGCAGGAAAGGTGGTAACTGACCTGCTTAACCCCCTTTCTGAAACAGACTGATAACACGTTGTAGTTGAATTAATACTTGGCAACCACAAGAGGCTCACAGGGTGAGTTGAGCTCTTCATTTCAAAAAAGCAACTGGTACTGCAAAAACAAACTCTTTTCAGCTTTTAAATTTAGAATATATAAAAGATTAAGAAATGAAAAATATAGATTACATAGAAAGAAAGCAAAAAGTTGCCTTCAGACTAGTTTGCCTTTAAGCAAACTGGGGAACTCTTCAAAAAAAAAAAAAAAAAAAAAAAAGAACCAGATAATAATTCTTACAAATTTTGATGAATCAAATAATGTTTTTTATATCAATGTATTTGTATAATGTATTTTATATTTGTATACTGCTACTTAATTATATACATTTCCTGTTAGTGAACTTGAGCGTTAAAAGAACTGTCATCTTACTATATTTACCATTGTTCCTTGCTTGTTTTTGTTTTCTGTTTGTACAACTAGGAAAGATGATTGAACAAAATTAAGTCATTTAGAAATTCTATAAAGGAACTAACAGTAGAATAGTCTTCACTTACAGGATTTTGTTTTGCTTTGTTTTGTTTATTAATCCCTAAAAGGAGTCAAATTTTGAAAAATATGTAATTGAATTAAAGTATAAAAACTGAATTTTTGCTCTGAATTCTAAAATATTAGGTATGACAATGATTAGCTGTGATGCATGGATTCCTACAAAGTCATACACTAAAGCAATTTTTAAGAAATCCTAGGGACACCTGAGCGGCTCAGTTGGTTGAGTGTCCAACTTTGGCTCAGGTCATGATCTCACAGCTTGTGAGTTGGAGCCCCGCGTCAGGCTCTGTGCTGACAGCTCAGAGCCTGGAGCCTGATTCAGATTCCGTGTCTCCCTCTCTATCTGCCCCTCCCTTGCTCACACTCAGTCTCTCTCTCAAAAATAAATGAACATTAAAAAAAAAATTTTTTTTTAAAGAAACCCTAAGTTATAGCAGGAAAAAATTGCCCAAGATGAGAATGATTTTTGGCTTCAAGCCCAAAGGTTATGAAGATTTCTAGCAGAGTTTCTCAGTAACCAATTTGATCAGTTCACTCTAGGTTATAGAGGATATATTTCAGAGCCATGAGCTTTGATCCCAAGACCTCCTCCTTTGAATACAAAGTAAATCAAGCTCTCCATTAGTCCCACATTTTTTTTTACATTCATAACTACAATACTTCAGCCCCTTTCCAGTAATCCGGGAGACTCTTTCCTTCTGGAATCTGTAGAGCATTGGATTATATACCCAATGAGTCATGGAATAATCAAGACCAAGAGCAGCTCCACTCAGAAATGCCCTTCATACTCTGCAGAGCTTCCTCTGTTTCCTACTTAGGTAACTATTTAGACCACCAGTCAGGTTAATGTTCAGGCTGCCACTGAATTGCCCCAGATAATGGTGTCATCTCTGTTGTCTGAAAATGTCTCCTTTATTTTTATTGTGATTCTGTACATCAGAGCTTCAAATTAGTACAGACTTTCAGAATCTCACACAGTTTTATCCCTATAGCATATACCTACTTCCAGAAACTTTAGGTGAAGATTGCCATACAATATCAAGAGCCTCAAGCCTTGTTACTAAAACTTCCCCATTGTGTAGCACCTCACGGTCCAAGGTAGAATTTTCTCTACCTACACAATCCTAATCCTGCCACCTACCCTCATTCTTTTATTTAAACATTTTTAAAGTTTATTTATTTTGGGAGAAAGACAGCATGTGTGTACATGAGTGGGGAAGGGGCAAAGAAAGAGAGAAAAGGACAGAGAGAGGGAGAGAAACAATCCCAAGCAGGTTCCACACTGTCAGCACAGAGCCAGTTGTGGGGCTTGATCCCACAAACCAACTATGAGATCATGACCTGAGCCAAAATCAAGAGTTGGATGCCTAACCGACTGAGCCACCCAGGCACCCCCATTCTTCTGTCTCAGTCTGGTCACCTTATAAGTCTACACATAAACACTTTCCTATGAGACATGTCTATTTTTATGTAAATCAGAAGATAAACATACTTAAGGTGTCAAGAGGTAGGGGAGAGAAAGGCATTACCTATTTCTATAAGCCATGCTTAACATTCAACTACTTTAGCACAAAAGAACTTAGTTGTTACAATGTATAGAAATTGACAAATGAGTGTTAGCAACTTAACTAGACCTATGTTGTTGTATATACAACTTCATAATATCTTAGGAAAGAAAATAGTTATCTTTCCCAAAAATTCACCTGGAAATTATTTTCACGGTATAATGCCATGCTCATGATTTTGATCATCTTCTCCAAAAACGAACTCAATGAGAAAAACAAGCTTACAGGCTTTTCTTATAGTCTGTTCTTTCCTTCATGGTACTAGTATTTCACATGTATTTTAGGATGCTCTGCTGTTTGCAACATTCCATCTTCAGGTGCTGGGAACATATCTGGAGTTGAGTGGACATTTGCAGTAAATATCTGTGGAATAAATAAATAAACTCTGTCAGTTTGCTAGGTATGTCACAACAAAATACCAGACTGGGTTGCTTAAGCAATGGATGTTTATTTTCTCACAGTTCTGGAAGCTAGAAGTTCAAGATCAAGATGTTGGCAGGGTTAGTTTCTCCTGAAGACCTCTCTCCTTAGTGTGTAGATGGCAGCCTTCTTGCTGTGTGCTCACATGGTCTTTTTCTGGTGTGAACATCACTGGTGTTCCTTTGTGTATCAAATGTCTTCTTATAACACCAGTCTGATTGGATTAGAGCCTACTCTAATAGCCTCATTTTAACTTAATAAGTTGTTTCCAGGCCCTATCTCTAATTACAGTCACATCCTGAGATACTGAGGGTTGGGGCTGCAACATATGGGGTTTAGGAGGCCACAATTGAGAGCATAACATGAACTACAACATGAGAAACAACTGCCAACTCACTTATGCATATAATTTCATTACTGTTTATTCAATATGCAGACATATTCTACAAGAAATCGAAGCTATCTCAACAGAGAAAAGATTCAGGAAATATAATGAATTTTAATGGGAAAAAGGCAAAATCTTAGTTCAAATGCCAATGTTTGGGCAAGGAAACTGGTTAACACTATGTAGTAGTTCTCATAAGAACCCTTTACAAGTATATTAAGTGAGTAATCCTGAGAGAAATTGTGAAGAATGAAGAGTACCAAATAAAAGGAGAAAGTAAAAATAAAACTCTAGGGTGTTTAAACCCAAGGGCCACATTTATAGTTCAGAACTTAATTATATAGATGGGTTTTTCAGAAAGAAATTCACAAAAGCCTTCTGAAAGAGAAGCAGAATCCTGCAGTGGCAAAAAGCCTACCTGAGCCAGAATCCCTGTCCTGCCATCTTCTGGCTGTGATTTGGACAGATTATTCACTCTTTCTGAAATCTTTCCTCTTTGGTAACACAAATAATGATTGGGAATTAAGGAAAGAAGTTACAGCAAGGAACTGCACAGTGGCAAGAGAACAATGACTATTCAATGAATGACAGTGAAAAAGAAGGATGTAGATGAAAGAGAATGGCAAATACTCAATTATCCCATACTAACAGATGATTATGGACATGTGGTTCATTTGGCACATAGGTAGCACTGGTACAGACCAAGAGATACAACAGACTGAGTCATCATCTTCAGCAGCAACAGCAACAACCTTTATATAATTTATATGCATTGAAGATTTGTCCTGTGACATAATATGCTTGAAGTTTTATATGCATGAAATGCCCCCTCTACACACACACATACACACACACCTTAAAAAGTAGTTACTACCATTATCCACATATTGAAAATGAAGGAACGTGACTTTTCCAGTGTTATGCATTGACCTGTAACAAGTCTTTATGATTTCACACCCTGAACTTTGGCCCAGAATAGTTACTGCAATAATATTCGGATTGAATCTAGGGAAGCCAACGGCAAAGTATGTTAATGAGATTATTAAAAATGTCCAGGGTTAAGGGGCACTTGTGTGGCTCGGTCTGTTGAGCGTCTGACTCTTGATTTTGGCTCAGGTCATGATCCCAAGGTCATCAAGCCCCTCATCAGGCTCTGCACTGAGCATAGAACCTGCTTAAGAATTTCCCTCTCTCTTTCTCTACCTCTCTCTTCCCCCCCCCCACATTCTCTCTCTCTAAAGTAAAAAGTAGGGGTGCCTGGGTAGCTCAATTGGTTAAACGTCCATCTTTGGCTCAGGTCATGATCTCATGGTACATGGGTTGGAGTCCCATGTCAGGCTCTGTGCTGACAGCTCAGAGCCTGGAGCCTGCTTTTGAATCTGTGTCTCTCTTTCTTTCTGCCCTGCCCCCTTGCCCTCTGTCTCTCTCAGTCTCTCAAAAAATAAATAAACATTAAAAATTTTTAAATAAAGAAACTTCATGCTAATAAAGAGATAGTTAATTGAAAAGAATTCATTCACTTTCTTCTTGCCTGCCCTGGTTGCTGATGTGGAAAGACAGGATGCTTGGAACAGCATGGATGATCTTGTCAATTGTCGCCATGACAGTAAAGCCAATAGCTTCTCAGAGGTGTTGAATTCAACAACTCTGAAACAACAGGTGTTAGTGGTTCTTGTTATAATTCTTGAATTAATTGTCCTTCTTGTCTAAGCCATGTTTAATTAAGCTTTCACTTAGAGAGCTAAACAACTTCCCTGAATGACCCAAGTTTGCTTCTCTGTTCAAAAATCTTGATGAATCAACTGAGAATTCACTGATAACTCTTTATATTGATTGATTTTCTCTCCAGTTCACATACAGACTGTATATTTCTTCCTGGGGAAAAGCAGATTATAATTTTAGAATAGAGAATATGGAAAATTGTTCCAACACAAAAACTATTTTTACATATGATTGAATTAGCAAAAAGGCCCTAAGCAAAAATGAAAAATTTCAGCAAAAATAATTTCACACATGATGTGAAAATTTTCCATGCAGCTCTAATTATAAGTATATTTCCCATAAAACAATTGTCATTTTCCATTTTCAGATCAATACTATGCCAAAAAAAGAGAAGAAAGAATACCTCTCACCATAATTTTAGATAGTTTTGCTAACAAGAAATTCATTTAGTTTTGTGTATAGTGTTTCATCACCAGTAATATAAGAATTCACCTATGTTTCTGCAGAAATCGTCATACAATGTGTTCTCAGTGCAGACGATTCAGAATTTAAAGGCTTGGTTGCCTATGAACCATGTGTAATGCTACTGCTGATATTCTCCCCTGTACTTATTATCCCTGAAACACTTTCTGAAGTTTTCAAGTTATCATCACAGAATGACTTAACTCCATAGCCCCTGAACCATCATTGAAATTTCTTTTAAGGGCAATAAAAAGAACAAGAGAAAATGCTCTGAAGACAAAAACAAAAACAAAACAGAACAAAAAAAAACCCCACTTCTTTTCCTTTAAGAGGTTTAAAGCTATCACAGATTTTTAAACAGAACTGGGCATACACAAATATACAAGAAGAGAAATGCATCACAGATTTGAAGTGTATATGCACCCACAGCTAAACAAATATTTTTTAATGTATATAGTTAATATACATTAGACCCCCATGAGTATCTTCATAAGTTACCACTTTCAAAATAGTAGACTTTCTTATTCCCTTCCAAATTTTCAAAACCGTATCTATTATAATATAATATAATGCCCCCTAACAATAGATAATATGTTCTAATACAAAATAAAATGTTATCTATTAACCTGTCTGCAACAGAGGATTTAGATGTTTAGGATACAGTCTTTGATATTTCTTAAAGTTTGACCAGTCTTTATCAGGATAGATTTTCCTAAATTCCCTGATTATATTTTTCCTATTATTTATTCAATGGTAATTTCCTTTATGTTAATGATGGCAATACTAGCTGGCAGTTTGAGCGAATTGAGACCTGCCAATAACCATGTGAATGAGCTTGAAACCTGATCCTTCAGCCCTACTCAAATCTTGAGATGAAGGTAGATCTATCTAGCTGCCAGCGGAACTATAACCTTATAAGAGACCCTGAATCAGAATCTCTCAGCTAGGTTGCTCTAGGATGCTGGAACTTCACATGCTGTATAAAATAATAAATATATTAAGTTACTAAGTTTTGAAGAATCTATTACACAGCTGTAAATAACTTATACAGACCAAACAAGAACAATTTCTTTGGTCATGCTAGTTAAGCATAAATAAAAAAGGACTTAATAACTAAAAATCAGAATTTGCTTTATACCATTCACAATTCATGGTAAATGGTTATTGGTAAAAAGTACTTATTTTAGACTTTAGTTTTGATAAGTATAAATATGTTGTTTTGCTTTTGCACAACAAAGCCCCAAGTCAACAAGGCATTATATGTCTGCTTATCCATCTCATTGATTTTCTGCCTATCTATCTTTCTATCTATCTATCATCTATTTTTATTTGTAACCATCTATCTATCCATCTGCCAACTGCTCTATTTTTCTATCTAGATATTTGGACCACACAAATCCTACCTGACTCTTAGTCAAGATTACTGGGTCTAAAGAGGAAAAAATTTTTTTGCACTGCTGATTCTATCTTTAAAAGTTTAAATTATTAATGTGCTTTTCATGATATAATGATCCTTTACGGTGTTAAGTGGCAAAATCATAGCATACAATCTTGGGCAAAGAAAATGAAAAAAAAACAGTTAAAGGCAAAAAAAACCTAAGTAACAATAAAAATGTGGCAAATACCTTACTGAGGGAGGTATAATGTGGGATTTTTGCTAACATAGAAAATTTGACTTTAACCAAATCACATTTTATTAAAAATTTCCCTGTTTAGGCAATGTAAAATGATAATTTTAGATTCATTAATGTTAAAAGTACAGACAATAAAACTCTGACATTAATTTTTTTACAGCTAACATTAACTTTCAATTCTGTATTGTAGCACATCAACACAAATTAACAGTTTAAAATACTATTAATGTATATATTATTTCTGATGATTCTGCATACAGCTGGGTATATCTGGGTTTTTATATTTTGTTTGCTTGTTTTGTTTGCTTTGGTCCAGGTAGTCACAGTATCTGACTTCATCCAAGATAGCTTTATTGTTTAGGATGGGTGCAACAGCTAAGAATTGATACGGTTTCTCTCTTTTATCATACAGTCTTGTGTCTTCACACCGCAATGGTCGTCACACAAAATTTTCTACATAAGGGCTGACTTTCAAGAGAGAAGAAGCAGAAACTGTCAATCCTCTCACAGGCTAGATGTGAAAGTGACAGCTTCATTTTTGCTGAATTCTGTTGGTCAAAGAAAGCTACAAAGCCAGGCCAGATTCAAGGAGAAAGGTGATAAACTCCACCTCCTGATGGGAGGAACCGCATGGAGGGAGAGAAGGAATTGATGTTAACTGTTTTCACCAGTCCATCCTGTGGTCACACAGTTCATGATCTTCCACTTGCAAAATGCATTCTTTGTGCGTACATACAACTTACATTCTAAGACCTCCAAAGCCTCAGCCCATTGTGGGATCAGGCTCAGATATTCAATCCAGTGTCTCATTATCCATGTCAGATGCAGAGACACATGAATGCAGCTCCTCAGGATCAGAGACCTATGAAGTAAGACCTGAGCTTTCCTCTGTACCCAACATACAGTAGTGAAACAGTATATTAGTTTCCAATACCTGCTGTAACAAAATATCAGAAACTTGTATTACCTCACCATTCTGGAGATCAGAAGTCCAAAATCAGTTTTATTAGTCTCATCATTTTCATAAAATCAAGATGTTGGTTGGCCTGCCTTACTTCTTGGAGGCTGGAGGAGAGAATCTGCTCCCTTGCCTTTTCCAGCTTCAAGAGCAACTTGGCTTTATCGTCTACTTGCATTTACTGGCTAGTGGCTTTTCTTCCCTCTTCAAGCAGGCAATGTTACATACCACAATCTCTCTCTCCTTCTACCCCCTTCTCTCTCTCTCTCTTATCTATCCCCCAAACCCCTGCTTCTGTTGTCTTTCCTCTGTCTCTGACCCTTTTGTCTCCCTTTTAGAGTTGGGCTCACCTGATTAATTCAGAATAATCTTCCCATCTTATGATCTTTAACTTAACTACACTTGTTAAGTCCCTGTTGCCATGTAAAGGAATAGAAGAGTCCATACAGTGAGTAGTATAACTCCCTTTCAAGAAGGGGAAAGCAGAAGACCTTTATCAGTCAATAGTCCATAGTAATTCTAAACTCCAGTTGGGAATATTTCCCAAGTCTTCCCTGCTCCAGAGACAAGGTAGAAAGTATGTTTGTTTTCTTTCTGTCTCTACCTCTTTATGTCCACATTTGTGGCAATTTTTGCCAATAAAATTCTCTTGAAAACACTATGGATTTTCTATGAGTTTTATTGGGGTCTTATTTCATTAGATCAACTATACTCACTGATCTTTATGAGGCAGGACCTCTTATACTTCATTTTGTGAGATATGGTGCTGTGGGACTATGCTCTTAAGGTCCATGTCCTTTTTTTAAAATTTTTTTAATGTTTTATTTTATTATCAAGACTGAGAGAAACAGAGCATGAGTGGGGGAAAGACAGAGAGAAAGGGAAACACAGAATCTGAAGCAGGCTCCAGGCTCTGAGTTTTCAGCACAAAGCCCTCCACGGGGCTCGAACCCATGAACCGCAAGATCGTGACCTGAGCTGAAGTCAGATGCTTAACCAAATGAGCCACCCAGGAGTCTAAATGTTCATGTCCTTAAGATGGTTAGAAATACCTTTCTCTAGGGGCATCTGGGTGTCTCAGTCAGTTGAATATCTGACTTCAGCTCAGGATATGTTCTCGAGGTTTGTGGGTTTGAGCCTCATGTTGGACTCCGTGCTGATAGCTCAGAGTCTGGAGCCTGCTTCCAATTTTGTGTCTCCCTCTCTCTGTGTTCCTCTTCCACTTGCACTCTGTTTACCTCTCTCTCAAAAATAAATAAAGATTAAAAAATTTAAATAATAAAAAAGAAATACCTTTTTTGAGGTAAGAAGCTCTAATTTTAGGCAGTGTCTTAAATTTTTCTGGGATCTTATCTCTCAATTTGGAACTGATACTGAGTTCATGATTTGTTAGCAGCATCTTGGATTTGGGTCTTTGCTCTGAGGTCCTTTCTCCCGTGAAAATCTTTTGTTGTCTAGAGAAGTTGGTAACAATAATTCGGAAAATTCTTGCTTAGTCTCCTTGACTGCTGAAGTATTCCTTCTTTATACCATTTTTCTCTTGCAATATGCTATCATAGGCAGCTAAATGAAGCCAAATTAGTTGCAAAATTCTGCCTGGAAATACATGTATCCAGATCCATAATTTCACCTGGTCCAGTTTTTATTTTCCATACCACTGTGACAGCCTCAACAGGTGTTTCAACAATATTCGACATAGGTTCCCCGCATTCCAGTAATGCCTTCCCTTCTGGAAGGGTACCAGTCTATCCAGTTTAGGTACCATTCTGTTCAGTTATCTACTACTAGATAAGCACACCCAAAACTTAGTTCATTTTTTAAAAGCATCATTTATAGGGCATCTGTGTAGCTCCATTAGTTAAGCATCAGACTCTAAACTCTTGATTTTGGCTCAAGTCATGATCTCATGATTTGTGGGATGCAGCCCCACATCAGGCTCTGTGCTGACAGTGTGGAGAATCTCTCTCTGCCTCTCTGCCTCTCTCTCTCAAAAGTAAACTTTTTTTTTAAATTTCTGTTTATTATTTATCATGATTCTTCAATCTGAGCTAGGCTCAGCTGTGCAGCTAGTCTGTTCTACATGATGCCTCATGGAGGCTGGATCACAAAAGTTATCTTCTTCATTCCCAAGCCTGGTATCTCAGCTGGAAAGGATCACACAGTTTGCAGCTGACCAGTCTTTCCCCATTATACACATGGCTAGCTGAGGCTTCCTGACAGTATGGCTATACTTCTCACACGGTAGTTGACTTCCAAGATTGCAGAAGTTGAAGCAGCCAATATTTTTAAAAGTTAGGTCCAGAACTGACATAGTGTCACATCCATCTCACTTGATTCCTAAAAAAGTCAAAGGACAGCTTAGATTCAAGGACCAGGGAAGTAGACTCATCATTTCATATGAGGTAAATCATACACACTTATAGGCAAAGGAAGGAACTGATGATTGCCATCTTTGGAAACTAGCATATCAATTTATATTTTGCTCATTAGCATTAAAATATTCTGATGGAAAATATTGTAAATCACCACAACTTAATTTTTAATAGATTTTATTTTTAGACCAGTTTTAGGTTCACCGAAATAGTAAGAAGAAGGCACAAATATTTCCATATACACCCCACCCACACAGGTACAACCTCTCCCATTATCCATATCCCAACACAGTGGGACATTTGCTATAACTGAGAAACCTACCTTGACAAATCAATGTCACTCAAAGCCCATAGTTTACATTACGGTTCACTCTCAGTGTTGTACATTCTATAGATTTGGACAAAGTTATAATAACATATATCCACCATTATAGTGTCATAGAGAGTAGTTTCACTGCCCTAAAACTCCTTTGTACTCTGAAATAGTAATTTCTTCAGTGTTTAACACTTTGAGGTTATACTTTATTTCCAAAAACGATTTGACTCTAAAAGAGCTTCTACAAGCTAGCCATTAGATTGTAAAATCATAGTAAACCATATAAACTCAAATGGCATGAAAAATGTGATATTTTACGTTATTTTAAATTCTTACTTTAGTAAGCAACTTTATGACAGTGGGACCTAGAGTAAACAAACAAACAAACAAATAATAAAATAATCTTTAGTTTTCATAGCTTCTAATTTGCTTAGAGTTTAAGAGAAATATATGTGATATATAAATACAACTAAAAAGAGAACAAACCCCCAAATTCAATTCAATTCAATTTCCTTTTAAGGAAAAGTCCTACTTGTTCATCATGATGTCTGTTTCACATAACTGCTTAAGATGATCACGTTAATAGCTGTCCACTGGTATCTTTTATTTAACTAGAGTCCTGAAGTATTGAGAATAAATCTGAGGGGCATCTGGCTGTTTAAGTCAATAGAGCATGTGACTCTTGATCCAGGGGTTGTAAGTTCAAGCCTGAAATTGAGGGTAAAGCGCACTAAAAAATAATAATAAATACATCTAAGAAGTTGCTTTTTTTTCTTGTGTCATGATTTTGTTGATTATCTTTTTTCAAGTTAAGCAACATCTAGAAACTCTTCCTATTTTATACGAGACTTCATGAGAAGCAGAGACTGTGACCAATCAGATATTTTCACCTGGGAGTTTGAATCTTGAAATTGTGAACTGAAGTCTCAGGTTGGTAAAGATAAATTCTCAGCTGGTAGCCATTTTGATGATAATTCAAGGGGCAGTATGAAGAGTTTAATGGTATAGTGCAGTAGCAATGTCCTAACCAAATTATTTCTGTATCAAGGCCTTAAGCATCACCTCTCCTACTAGCCTCCATTGGTTTTGACCTAATTTCTGAAAGTCCCAAGTTTTTATCAGTTTTGCTGAACAACTCAATAATCTTCCAATAAATTGTTTACCCATTGAGTTACTAAAGATGAGGTTTTTTAACCTGCAACCAAAAAGCCTAACTAATACACGTGCTTAATCACATTTTAACCTATTATTACAAAACCAGAGTATATCCAAGATGTTTCCTTTGATAGCTATATATATATATTTTGCCCCAATAGTATTGGAAAAACTTTATATGTTCTTTAACAGGTATCCTATTACAAGGAGAGTCATTGCTAAATTATGGTGAAGTTTTTGTTTTGTTTTGCTTTTACAAATCTCAATAACTTAATTTATTTTATAGTGTCTTTAGATGAAAAGATCTCAACCATTATTAGGAACTAGTGATCAACAATAAGATTTTAAAAAGATACTCTCCTTTGGCACTCACATAAATTCAAAATCAATAATGAAAAGCTCTTGTTTACGTAGATATTCAGGAAATCAATCATTCAAACTAGTAGAAATTTCTGGAAAGCTGAGCTTTCTTCCTTTCAAAAGCCAAATTATTATTTTTATTATCATTATTACTTATCATTTGTCTTCAAGTTTTTATTGAAAAGTACACCAGCCACAATGTTTAAGTCTGTGCATCTTCACAAAATACCACATCTTATAATGAGTTCAAGATAAATAAGCAGACTATTAGAACAACATAGTAAACTTCAAGTAATCCCTAGTTACTTCCATGTGTATGATTTTTACTTCCATGGTCATCTATTCAATTTGTTTTCTTTTCTTCTCTGCTTGACTATAACATATGTGAGAAAAGTAACATTTTGCCTCTTCAAATGCTTTTTTTTTCATTCTCTCTGTCAAATAGTGTCACTCTCTCAATAAATGATCAATGAATAAAATAATTAAGTGGTGAGTGGGTGGAGGCTGCATAAATATTATAAGTTCCCTGTTACTATTCAAATAATACTCCATTCTTGAGTTTTACCTGAGTCCCTGAAAACTAATTGCTATTTCAGTGTCCTTATCTATCAGAAATTCTTTTTCCCTACTCATCAGATAGTAACAATTGTTATTCATAGACAGATTTGTGTAGTGTATAAACCTGTTGTCTTGTGGTCAGCAGAGAGGACTTTCTCTCCCTTTAGCTCCCACTAAAGCTGTGCACAATGGGTGCATTTCATTTAGTGCTTCTAACCTTGTACAGCAAATCATATTTTCTTCAGTTTCCAGGAAGTAGCTGTTTCCTCCAAGGCCTTTTTTTGTTTTTTAATACTTAAATTTTAAATTAAGTTGAAAAGAATAGAATATAAGTTAGAAAGCATGCTTCATAGGGAACTTCTCACTGCAATAAGTAAATAACAGAATCTGTTATTACTATTGTGACGTTATTTTCTCTGATACCATATCATCTCTTCTGATTATTTCCAATACTCATATGTTTCATTTTGGCAACAGCACTTAAATATCATGTATGTCAAAAGTAAGATTGAGTACAAGTCAGCATTTTATACTATCTACAAAAAAATAATATTGATTCACATGGATATCACTAAAAACAAAATGTATTAAAATATATATTACCTTACATCATTCAAGATTATTTACTCAATTCACTGTTTACCTAATTACTCTCTTCGGTAATCAGAACAGGTATACTGGAACCATATTTTGCAGTAATTAAGCTACACTCATGTTAATAACAAGTGTGGCAAAAGATTTTTTCATACTTTATTATTTGACTAATAAGCCCATACCTTAGAGATTTAAATAGAATTTATTCAATATATCTAATTTTCCAAAATAAATGTATTGTCTGCATAGCAGACATTTCAGTATTGGGGAAGCTGCTTAGTATCTGAGCCCTCTTCCTATCTTTCAGAGAATTCTCTTTGAGTCTTGACTGGAGTATCTATTGTTGGTTATATTAATTAATTCTCAAATTCATTCACAGTCTTACTGGTTTTCCCTTAAGGATTTATAAAGATAGATATCTACATATCTATCTATTTACCTATATGCTTTCTCCTTTTTCTCCTTATCATTCTACACAAATTTGTTGAAGGTTAACTTTGTAAGTCTTTAAAATATAAATTATAAATATCATATGATTTCTATAACTGGTCATGAAGAGGTATCTATGACTTCCTTCTCCCAATACTATATTTTAAATTTCCTTTCCAAATTCAGATGGTTTGGGCATTTACCTAGTAAAGTACATCAAACCATCATTTCTGAAGGATCCTTAATGGTTTTGACTTTTTAATGTAGTCATTGCTGTCATTTTCCATTAGCATTTACCAGTGGTCATGGAAATATTGAAAGGTACCCTATTGTGTAATAGCAAACCAGTTTTCCTTAATAACTGGGATCAATCCAATCACTCCATTCAGTGATATGAGAAATCTTAAAATGTACAGTCTTCTCTTCAAAGTGAATAGAAACATTACTGTGTTCCCTAGTGGAAATCATCTCTCTCTGGGAAGATCCCTAGTCTAGAAGACCTCAAGGTTTCAGGATAGAAAGCACACATTCTGTAACTGGGTTACTAGATAAAATAGTGAGAGGAGCTCCTTCTTACCTTTGATTCTTGAAGCCATGTATTCTGGCTATGGGAGTAGATATAACCATATAATATTGTCTCTAGATCAAAGTACATACTACATCCCATAAGACTATGTCACTTTAAGCTGTCTTACAATTGCCATCATAAATGACTCCTCAGTTACCCATTTTATCCTTGTATTAGGTCAAATATGTCTGGGTGAGAGAGTAAGTAGTAAGATCAATTAATTCCACAGGACCATTGCAGCTCATACTGAGAAATTAGTTTCTTGATAACAATCAATGCTGTGTAAAATCTCATGACAGTGATTAAAGTACTCTTTGAGCTGTAAAGAGTAGAAACATCATGGGAATTGAAGGTAAATCCATATTTAGAATATATTTATATTCCAATAAAGTTAAATCTTCACCTGCTTTCTCATGGTGAGGGTACAATGTAATCAACCTGTTTCCAAGTGGTGGATTCCCTATGTGAATGGTGCTATATAGAAAATTTTGGCCTATGTAACTGGCAGATTGGGCACTCAGCAGTAGTACTATCAATGTTAACATTGGCAATAGGTGGTCCATATTCCATCCTTATTTCCATGAACTCTTTGCTCATGGACCTATTGAATAAGCATTGGGTTAGCTGGGAAAGAGGTTACTGACATTCATAGAGTGAGTCATTTGTCTACCTTATTATTTTGAGTGCCCTCCAAAGTATACGCCTTTGGGTAGACATCCCCAAGTAAAACAAATATCTTCACAGTCTATGTTCATCCACATACCTCTTGACTCAGGATCTCCTCACCAATCTTCCATTCTCATTTCTTCCAAGTTCCTATTTGTCCAACCTGACCATAAACAACCATTAACAAGTATTATATCAATGATGTAATCGATACTTCTTACCTTTCAGTCTATCCAAAATAAAACAAACTGTTTGGAATTCTGTCTAGTGGGATGTTACACCTCACTACTGTCTTCCAGGATCATCATTGTGGGGACTGTAAATCTGAAGTGTTCACTTATAGATAATATAAGCATATTGTACAGAATCATCTACAAAATAGTATAAAGTTTTCTTTTTTCTTCTCAGTCTGTAAACCATAAAGAACTCCCCATGAGGCCAGGAACATGGATTGAGAGAAAGGATTGCAGGAGGAACAGGTTTCAAATAAGGCTGAACCACCTACTCATACAACTCATTTACATCTTTGGGATCTACCTGAGCCCAGTCTCTTATATAGTATTTCCACTTGATAATGTACTGCTTTTGTTAATGCCCAACTTTCAGTTTGGTAGATCAGCGAAAAACTAGTTCATGACTGAGAATTCAGACTTCATGGTCACCTGATATTCTATGGCCAGCATTAAGTCTTTACCAAAGCCAAGTAGCAAGTCAGAAGCTGTTTCTCTTAACAAGAATAGTTATCTGCTAAAAATGGCATAAGTGTTTCCCAAATCCTTAAGACTTGTATTGCAATTATCCTCTGAATTCTTGCCAGATTCTCCATACAGCATTCTTATTTGCCATAGATAATCTGAGTATCATTGGATCTTCCGGATTATAAGGTCCAAGAGGAAAATCAAATTGCCCTGAAGCCCGGACTTGTTTCAGAGCCTTCTTTTGTGCTGAAAGAGCAAATTTGTAGGTAATTTGTATACAGATTAAAGTAGAACACACAAATTTCGTATATGTTGTTTTCAAATTCCAAACATCATGCCTCGTTTGTGTGTGTGTCTTTGCTAGGTTGTGTGAAATAAAGTAAACTGGGGTGCCTGGGTGGCTTAGTTGGTTAAGCGTCTGAATTTGGTTTAGGTCATGATCTCACAGCTTGTGAGTTCGAGTCCTGTGTCAGGCTCTGTGCTTACAGCTCAGAGACTGGAGCCTTCTTCAGATTCTGTGTCTCCCCTCTTTCTGCCCCTCCCATGCTCATGCTCTGTCTCTCTGTGTCTCTCAATAATAAATAAACATTTTTAAAAAATTTTAAAAGAAATAAAGTAAACTGCATTTCACCTTGAACAATATATCTTGTGCTCCAGACCACTGGACTTCCAGTAACTTCATTGAGGTGATAAACTCCTGAAATTTTGTGGTATTTATCTATGATTCTCTGGCTCACATTTGTCATAATAAGGCATTTAAATTATCTACTATTTCCAGCTCAACCAAGCCAAACAGAATAATATCAATCTATGGAAACAATGTGATGTTTTGTTGAATGCCAAGACAATTAAGATCTTTTCAGATTATGTTATGGCAAAAAGCAAGAGAGTAGACATAACTCTGAAGTACTACTATGAGAACATACTATTCTCAAAAAAAAAAGTAAAAAGAAAAATGAAAAAAAGGAAATTATCTAGTAGTCCTTGTAACTTTTTGTATGGAAAAAAATGTATTGGCCAGGTCAATATCTACAAACTAAGTCCCAAAGGCTACGTTGATTTAGTCTAGTCAAAATACTGTAGCTGTATTATTGGCTACAAACAGAGGCACCAAATCTATTCTCCAAGATCTATCCAACTTTTGCACAGGCCAAATAGTCAAGTTAAATGAGAATGTGATTAAATGTTACCACTCTACATCTTTATAATCTTTGATGACAATAGAAATCTTTGCAATTTTTTTCAATGTAGCATTGTTTCTGGTTTAATATTTGAATAAGAAACAAAAGGCCCAGTGATTTTCACTTAGATCTTGCTACCATCATGGTCTTTACCATAGGTCATATAGCTAATGTACAGACTCTGCCAGTTGCCAAGTGTATTTATTCCAATTATATATCCAAGAACTGGAAAAAATTTTCTAGGGAATCCACATGCTATCATGAGTTAAACTTGAACTAAGACTTCAGGTTTCCCCTAACTACCATTAGCTTCTGATTTGACTGGGTGAATCATAGCTGTATTTAGAGTGGAGGAGAAATTTCCTGGTTTTAAGAAAGCAATGAAGGTTGCCACTATGAAATTCTAATGGATTTCTAATCCATGAGAGCTGGTGTTGTAGTGAAAAGTCCCAGAATTCCGCATACCAATTCAGTGTCTGCCATGTTGAACACAGCACACCAGTAAAGGAAAAGAAGTTCCTTCCTCCTGCTCTGATCTTGTAACGGCCTTCCAGTGCTCTCTATTGGCAAAGTCTAACATCAAGCCAACTGGCAAAAAGAAATGTCCAGAAGATTCACAAAGCAAGGCAAAGAAAGGTAGATATAAAGCTGAGAAGTAATAAATAAATAACTGGCAGAGATGGCAAGGTTAATTGAATGAAAAGTGTGTGAATAGATCTCTCATAATAGATTTTTGAAAGGAAGAATAGTTATACCCCAGGTAAGTAATAACAAAAAGACTCCCATTGCAGTAATTATAAACTACAGAAAGTAAGCTTCTGTGTGGATATCATTGGATCTCTCTCCCCTGCCAACATGGTATTTTATGAAATTTTAAGTTCTTTTTGTATAACACACAAAAATGGAATATCTTTTTCTTTTTTCCCCTTTTTTAATAGTTTATTGTCAAGTTGGTTTCCATACAACACCCAGTGCTCATCCCCACAAGTGCCCTCCTCCATGTTCTCCGCATTCAAAAGTCTCTCATGGTTTGCCTCCCTCCCTCTCCCCCACTATTTTTCCCCTTCTTCTCCCCCATGGTCCTCCATTAAGTTCCTCCTAATCCACCTATATGTGCAAACACATGGGGTCTGTCCTTCTCTGACTGAGAAGAGTGTTCGCTCAGCATAACACCCTCAAGTTCCATCCATGTTGCTACACATGGCCAGATTTCATTCTTTCTCATTGCCATGTAGTATTCCATTTTATGAATATGTTTTTCAATCCCATAACTTTCAACCTATTTGATGTCTGTATCTAAAGTGAGTCACTTGTAGACAGCCTACAGTTGGATGGCTTTTTTTTTTAATTTTTTTTACAAATAGTTTATTGTCAAATTAGTTTCCACATAACACTCAGTGCTCATCCCCACAAGTGTCCTCCTCCATGCCCATCCCCCCCTCCCCCCCACATCCATCAGTCCTCAGTTTTTGTCAGCATTCAAGAGTCTCTCATGGTTTGCCTCTCTCCCTTTCCCCCACCATTTCCGCCCTTCTTCTCCCCCTTGTTCCTCCGTCAAGTTCCTCCTAATCCTCCTATATGCGCAAACATATGATATTTGTCCTTCTCTGCCTGACTTATTTCGCTCAGCATAACACCCTCAAGGTCCATCCATGTTGCTACACATGGCCAGATTTCATTGTTTCTCATTGCCATGTAGTATTCCATGGTATAGATAAACCACATCTTCTTGATCCATTCATCTGTTGATGGACACTTAGGCTCTTTCCATGTTTTAGCTATTGTGGAGAGTGCTGCTATGAACATTGGGGTACATGTGCTCCTATGCCTCAGCATTTCTGTATCCTTTGGGTAAATTCCTAGCAGTGCTATTGCTGGGTCATAGGGGAGTTCTATTGTTATTTTCCTGAAGAACCTCCACACTGTTTTCCAGAGGGGCTGTACCAGTTTACATTCCCACCAACAGCGTAGGAGGGTGCCCGTTTCTCCACATCCTCGCCAGCATCTAGAGTTCTCTGATTTGCTCATTTTAGCCACTCTGACTGGTGTGAGGTGGTATCTCAGTGTGGTTTTGATTTGTATTCAGTTGGATGGCTTTTTAAAAAATCCATATCTGCTTTTACTTTGGAGAGTTTAAGAGACATTAATCTAATTACCGATAAACAGAGTCTTATTTTTCCCATTTTGCTATTTGGTTTCTATAAGCCTTATATGTTTTTATTTTTTTAAATTTCTCTGTTACTGCTTTCTTTTGGCTAAATTGAAATGAATATTACAATAAACATTAATAACAAAGGATTTTTCAAACTCATAAATATGTGGAAATCAAACAATATATCCCTAAAAACCAGTAGGTCAAAAAAATCAAAAGGAAAATTAGAAAATCTTTTATATGAAAGAAAACAAAATACAACAAATCAAAACATGTAGGATTCTATAAAAGAAGTAGTCATGCACTGAAGTAAATACACGCACTGAAAAAGACCTCAAATTAATGCCCTAATCTTTAACTTTGAGAAACTAGAAAACCAAAGGCAAACTAAACTAAAAACATGCAGGAGGGGGAAAAACAAAGATTACAGATTTTACACCAAACTTTCTCAAACTCTTCCAAAAAAATATACAAGAACACTTTCTAATTCATTCTATGAAGTTGTTATTACCAGATGAAGACAACACAAGAAAAAAACCACAGACCCATAACCCTTATGATGATAATAAAAAAATCATCAACAAAATGCTAGCAAACCAAATACAGCATTATATTAAAAATAGTATACATCATGACGAAGCAGGATTTTTCCCTGGAATGCAGGGTAGTTCACATACATGAAAATCAATCAATGTGAAAAACCATATTTATAGAATAAAGGACAAATCCACATGATGATCTCACTACATGCAGAAAAATTGTTTTACAAAATCTAATATCTTATCATGATAAGAAATATTCGACAAACTAGGCATAACAGGATACTTCTTTAATTGAACAAAAGGCATCCAAGAAGATATTACTAATATCACACTTACCAGTGAAAAATGGAGTTTTCCTTCTAAAATAGGGACGAGAAAAGGATGTCTGCTCTTGCCACTTCCAGTACAATGTACCAAAAATTCTAGCTAGAGAAATTAGGCAAGTAAATGAAATAAAAGACACCCAGATGGAAAAGGAAGGAAAACAATTTCTATTTGTGATCTACGTGTTCTTATATATTGAAAATCTTTACGAATACACACACACACACACACACACACACATTAGAGCTAGGAAATATGATCAGCCAAGTACAGGATACAAGATCAAAATTAAAAAGTCAGTGTATCCGTAATATATACACAATTTCACTGAAGAATCTGAAAATAAAATTAAGAAAACAAGTTCAACTCTTACACTGCTGGTGAGAATGTAAACTGGTACAGCCACTCTGGAAAACGGTATGGAGGTTCCTCAGACAGCTAAAAATAGAACTCTGTGGGGCATAAGCTCAGGAATTCCCTGAGCTTGCATGATGGGTTAACAAGGCATCAAGAATAAGAAAGCCATAGGATGTATACACCCAAGTTTGGGTAAACAAGATTAGGTAAATAAGATTAGGTAAACATTAGGTATACGGGGCAAAGGCCCCTAGTATAGGACAAAGGTATAGGAATAGGAAATCTCAGGATCCAAACATCCAAGATTAGGTATTCAGGTGTGGAAATGCTCCCCAACTTAGTTGCTTGAGGAAGGAAGGACCAAAATAGGTAAACAGGTAAATAGGACTTTAGACCACAGCAGGGTGAAGTTGCCTAGACCAGAGCTAATTAGCAAGAGAAATGTGGCTTGTTACTCCTGAGGTAGCATGCTCCTCTTTCTTATCCCCTAGGCCAGTTCAGGTAAACAGAGGTGGGGGCCTCACATCTGTTGCAAACAACTTCCATCCAGGGGCCCAGCACCAGGATTTTTTGTTATTGACCCCAAACCCTAATACCGCATATCTTCAAAACCCCCTTTTCCTGACATCCATGAGTTAATGTTCATGGTTTCTTTGTCTCTTTGTGCACACCCATTAAGCTGGTAAGCCTTCTGACCCTAATAAAAACAGAGCAAGGATGCTTATTTGGGGGCTCTTGTCTCCTTCCAAACATTAGCTTCTCTCTCATTTTAATCCTGCATCCCACTCTCTTGCTGGACAAGAAAGAACTCCAGACCCAGTCTACAACAGAACTCTCCTATAATCCAGCAAACACACTACTAGGTATTTAACCATAGAATATAAAAATACTAATTTTAAAGGATACATGCACCCCAATGTTTATAGCTGCACTATCAACAATAGCCAAATTATGGAAAGAGCCCAAATGTCTATCTACTAATGAATGTATAAAGAAGATGTGGTTTCTGTGTGTGTATTTATATGAAAAATATATTATGTGTATATATATAATATATATATTATATTATATATCTAATGGGATATTATTCAGTCACAAGAAAGAATGAAACCTTGCTATTTGTGATGATGTGGCTAGAGCTAGAGAGTATAATGCTAAGTGAAATAAGTCAGTCAGAGAAAGACAAATACCATATGATTTTACTTATGTGTAGAATTTAAGAAACAAAACAAATGAACATAGTGAGGGGTAGGGAGAGAAGAAAATCAAAATACAGACTCTTAACTATATAGAACAAGGTGATAGTTAATGGAGGGGAGGGAGTGGGTGGGCGGATGGGTTAAAGAGATGATGGCAATTAAGGAGGACACTTGTGATGAGTAGCTGGTGTTGTATGTAAGTGATGAATCACTAAATCCTACATGTGACACTAATATTATACTGTTAACTAACTGAAGTTTAAATAAAAACTTGGAAAAAAAAACACTTCCATTTACAATAGCACCAAAAGAAAAAAATGCTTGAGAAAAGAATTAAAGGAAGTGCAAGACTGATACACTAAAAACTATAAAACATTGTTATAAAAAATTTTATTTTATTTTATTTTATTTTTATTTTTATTTTTATTTTTTTTACAAATAGTTTATTGTCAAATTAGTTTCCACATAACACTCAGTGCTCATCCCCAAAGTGCCCTCCTCCATGCCCATCCCCCTCCCCCCCACATCCATCAGTCCTCAGTTTTTGTCAGCATTCAAGAGTCTCTCATGGTTTGCCTCTCTCCTTTTCCCCCACCATTTCCGCCCTTCTTCTCCCCCTTGTTCCTCCGTCAAGTTCCTCCTAATCCTCCTATACGCGCAAACATATGATATTTGTCCTTCTCTGCCTGACTTATTTCGCTCAGCATAACACCCTCAAGGTCCATCCATGTTGCTACACATGGCCAGATTTCATTGTTTCTCATTGCCATGTAGTATTCCATGGTATAGATGAACCACATTTTCTTGATCCATTCGTCCGTCGATGGACACTTAGGCTCTTTTCACGTTTTAGCTATTGTGGAGAGTGCTGCTATGAACATTGGGGTACATGTGCTCCTATGCCTCAGCATTTCTGTATCCCTTGGGTAAATTCCTAGCAGTGCTATTGCTGGGTCCTAGGGGAGTTCTATTGTTAGTTTCCTTAGGAACCTCCACACTGTTTTCCAGAGGGGCTGTACCAGTTTACATTCCCACCAACAGTGTAGGAGGGTGCCCGTTTCTCCACATCCTCGCCAGCATCTTGTGTTCTCTGATTTGCTCATTTTAGCCACTCTGACTGGCGTGAGGTGGTATCTCAGTGTGGTTTTGATGTGTATTTCCCTGATGAGGAGGGATGCTGAGCATCGTTTCATGTGTCTGTTGGCCATCTGGATGTCCTCTTTGGAGAAGTGTCTGTTCATGTCTTCTGCCCATTTCTTCACTGGGTTGTTTGTTTTTCGGGCGTGTAGTTTGGTGAGTTCCTTATAGATTCTGGATATTAACCCTTTATCTGATATGTCATTTGCAACTATCTTTTCCCATTCCGTTGGTTGCCTATTAATTTTCTGGGTTGTTTCCTTGGCTGTGCAGAAGCTTTTAATCTTGATGAGGTCCCAACAGTTTATTTTTGCTCTTGATTCCCTTGCTTTTGGGGATGTGTCAAGTAAGAAGTTGCTGCGGTGGAGGTCAAGGAGGTTGTTTCCTGCTGTCTCTTCTAGGGTGTTGATAGTGTCCTGTCTCACGTTCAGGTCCTTGATCCATTTTGAATTGATTTTTGTGCATGGTGTGAGAAAATGATCTAGTTTCATTCTTCTGCATGTTGCTGTCCATTTCTCCCAACACCATCTGTTAAAAAGGCTGTCTTTTTTCCATTGGATATTCTTTCCTGCTTTGTCAAAGATCAGCTGGCTGTATACTTTTGGCTCCACTTCTGAGTTCTCAATTCTGGTCCATTGGTCTATGTGTCTGTTTTTGTGCCAATACCATACTGTCTTGATGACGACAGCTTTGTAGTAGAGGCTGAAGTCTGGGATGGTGATCCCTCCCGTTTTGGTTTTATTTTTCAGGATTACTTTGGCTATTCGGGGTCTTTTGTGGTTCCATACAAATTGTTGGATAGTTTGTTCTAGTTTTGAGAAGTATGCTGGTGCAATTTTGATTGGAATTGCATTGAACGTGTAGAGTGCTTTCGGTAGTAATGACATCTTAACTATATTTATTCTTCCTATCCATGAGCATGGAATGTTTTTCCATTTCTTTGTGTCTTCTTCAATTTCCTTCATAAGTTTTCTATAGTTTTCATCATACAGATCTCTTGTATCCTTGGTTAGGTTTATTCCGAGGTATTTTATGGTTTTTTGTGCAATTGTGAATGGGATCAGTTTCTTGATTTCTCTTTCTGTTGCTTCATTTTTGGTGTATAAAAATGCAACCGATTTCTGTACGTTGATTTTGTACCCTGCAACTTGGCTGAATTCTTGGATCAGTTCTAGTAGGCTTCTGGTGGAGTCTGTCGGGTTTTCGATGTAGAGTATCATGTCATCTGCGAAGAGTGAAAGTTTGACTTCCTCTTTGCCAATTCTGATGCCTTTGATTTCCTTTTGTTGTCTGATGGCTGATGCTAGGACTTCCAGCACTATGTTAAACAACAGTGGTGAGAGTGGTCATTCCTGTCGTGTTCCTGATCTCAGGGGGAAAGCTCTCAGTTTTTCCCCGTTGAGGATGATGTTAGCTGAAGGCTTCTCATAGACGGCTTTGATGATGTTATAAAAAATTTTTAAAAGAAATAAACAAATGGGAAAAGATCCCACATTACTGGATTGGAAAATAATACTGTACGTTGACACTATTCTCCGAAATTGATCTCGAGATTCAATGCAACAACTATCAAAATCCCAATTGCTTTTTTGGAGATATGACACACTGATCATTTTAATGCATGTGAAATTTCAAGGGATACGGGCAATTAAAACACACTTGAAAAAACCCCACAAAGATTCGTACTTATAAATTTCAAAATTCACAAAGCTACAATAATTAAAAGATGGTGATTCTGGCACAAAGATAGATGTATAGATAATGGAATAGAATTGAGTCTAGAAATAAATCTATACTTATTTGGTTAATTGGCTTTCAAGAGGAATGCTAAGACCACTCAATCTTGAAAGATTTTAGCAAATGATGAAGAGATGACTGGATATCTACATGCAAAATGATTCATATGGATCTCTACCTAATACCACATACAAAAAATTAATGTAAAGATTTAAATAGAAGAGGTAAAACTATAAAAATCTTAGACAGAAACAGAGGTGTAAATCTTCATGACCTTGGATTAGACAAAAGCATAAGCAACAAAAGGAAAAAAATAAATTAGACTTCACTAAAATTCAAACCTTTGTGTAAAAGATACTATCAAGAAAATGAAAAGACAACCCACAGAGTGAGAGAAAATATTTGTGAATCACATATATGTTTTTTATCTAGAATAAAGAATTCCTACAACTCTCCAAAAGTTGAAGAACCTGATGAAAACATGGACAAAGGATTTGAATAGACATTTCTCCAATATATATTAATGGTCAATAAGCCCATGAAAACATGCTCAACATCATTATTAGACATCAGTGAAAATCAAATGAAAATCATAATGGGATGCTGATTTACACCCAGTAGGATAGCTATAAGTTTTTAAAGAAAAACAGCAAATGTTGGATGCTAAAACAGTAGTGATTGGAATATAAAATGGTTCAGGTTCTGTAGAGAGCAGTTGGAAGAATTTTGACAGTTTTTCAAAGAGATACATAGAGTTACCATAAGACACAGCAATTCCATCCCTAGATATATACCTAAGAGAGCTAGAAACATACATCTACACAGAGGCATATACATGGATGTCCATAAAGCATCTTTCTTAAGAGCCCCAAAGTGGAAACAAACAAAACATCCATCAACTGATAAATTGATATTACAAATAAGGTATAGCTATACAATACAAGATATCAGTTATTAAAAAGTAATGAAGTATTGCTGCATGTTACAACATGGATAAGCCTTAAAACATCACGCTAACTTGGGGTGCCTGGGTGGCTCTGTCGTTTGAGCATCTGACTTCAACTCAGGTCATGATCTCATGGCTTGTGGGTTTGAGCCCTGTGACAGCTCTGTGCTGACAGCTCAGAGCCTGGAACCTGCTTCAGATTCTGTGTCTCCTTCTCCCCCTTGTGTTCTGTCTGTCTTTCTCTCTTTCTCAAAAAAATAAATAAACATTAAAAAATTAAAAAAAAAAACATTATGCTAACTTAAAATGAGACACAAAAGTTCACATACTGTATGATGCAATTTAGATGAAATGTCCAGAACGGGCAAATCTAGAGACCAAAAGTATTACTAATTTCCAGAGAGTGGAGAGAAGGAGAAATAGGGAATGACTGCTCAGTGTATATGGGATTTCTTTTTAGGGGATAAAAATATTATGGAATTAGGTAGTAATGATTGTTGCAGAACATTGTCAATGTACTAAAAACCAATGTATTTTATACTTTAATATTGTGAATTTTATGTTATGTGAATTTTATCACAATTAAAAAAAGTAAAAAATGTAATCAAGACAGATTTTGCTATATCCACAATTATATCCACTTAATCAACATAGTGTTATTTCTTGTTTACATATCCTTATATAATTTTAAATAGACTTTTTAAAAGCAGTGTTACATTTATAGAAGATATTACACAGGGTTACTGTTGACCCGACACCTGACATTACTGACATCCTACATTAGTATAATACAACTGTTACAGGTAATAGATAATACAGATACTTTGTTATTAACTGAAATCCATACTGTATTCACATTTCCTTAGTTTCTGCCTAATGTAAGTTTTCTATTGCATGACCCCATTCAGGATACCATGTTACATTTAGCTGTCATGTTTCCTTAGGTGTCTCTTGGCTGTAACATTTTTAGACTTTCTTTATTTTTGATGACCTTGACAGTTGCAAGGAGTACTGGTTATTTATTTTGTAGAATGTCCCTCTATTAGAAATTTCTGTTTTTCTCATGATTAGATTGGAAATATTTCTGCTGTCATAAAAATTTTAAGAACTTTCTGTCTCTTGTGTATGTCACACAAATTAACTTCATTAGACAAGAGGCTAATCAAGAAATTTTTTCAGCTTAATTGAGGTATAACTGACCAATTAAATTGTAAGATATTTAAAGTACACAAACTGATGATTTGATACATGTATAAATCGTGGAAGGATTCCTCCCAGAGATCTTACTTAAATAATCCCTTCTCAGTTTCTGCTTCTGTCAATATAGCTGAGGGACATCTCTCTCATTTCCTAGAGGCCACTTGTAAGCCAGGGGATCTTTGAGTCATACTCCTTATCTCTCAGAGTCACTTGGTGTGACTAAATATTCTGATCTTTTGATCTCTCTGATGTTTCAGGGGAGGACTCTGGGGTCACAGCCTCAGTATTTTCTCTAGAGTACTTTCCTGATAGTGAATTTATTAATTTTGACTTCCATTGTTATCAGGAAAGACTGGTTATTTTTCAAATTATAATTTCTAGGTTTTATTTATTTAACAAGTGTTCTCTCAATTTATATCTTTCTCTCAAATTTTACTATCAGCAGCTAGAATAAACTAGGCCATATTTTCAACACTTAGCTTGAAAATCTCCTCAGCTAAATATCATACCGTAGTTTATTCACAAAGTCCCTGTTAGTAGATATTTAGTTTTTATTCTATTCTTGTGCTATTATAAATATTACTGCAATAGAGGTTGTTGTGCATACATCTTTTTATGTATTTTGTCAGTATGTATTTCTGATGGACTTCTAGAAGAAGAATTTCTGGATATAGGAAAAATGCATATGTAGTTTTGCCAAATTGCTTAATTTTCCTCCATCTTTTTGAGTGATTTTGTACTATATGCTAGTACTTGTTCCCTAAGACTCACTAATATAACATTTTCAAACTTCAATCAATGTCTGGTATTCTGACAGATAAGAAATGACATTTTAGTGCAGTTTTATCTTGCATTTTATGTTATTGTAAGAATAAACACTTTTTTCTATTATCAAACCCTCTTCACTTCATTTTGAAGAATACTTTCTGTGTATAGAATGTTTAACTTCTTTTGATACTTTGAAGATATTATTTCATTGCGATATGGTTTCAGCTTTGTTCTCATGTTTGAGGAATCTGGCTTCAACCCTATTGTGACTCCATTGGGTAGTTTGTCTTTTTTCCCTGGATGCTTTTATCATTTCTTTGTCTTTTTGATGTTGTTTTTAGCATATTTACCTTGTTATGTGTAGGTAGGCTTTCTTCACTTGCTTCTTAACCTGAGGCTTTTATATCATCACCGAGTTTTTAAGTCCTCAGCTATTATATCAAGTTTTTAATATTTCTTTTTTCCCCTTGGATCCAGTTAATTGTATACAACTTCTTTATTCCTACTCACTTATTTCATATGCTTTCTTCTATATTTTCCATCTTTTTTACTTTTTCATGCCCCACTCTAGAATTTTTTTCTGAACTTTCATCCAGTTCAATATTCTCTCTTCATCTGTATCAAATACTTTATTAAACTTATCTTTGAGTTCTTAATATCAGTTTCTGAAATTTTCAGCTGTAGAAATTTAGTTTGGCTTAGTATAATAGTTTCTTATTTCATTTCTTGTATTCAGTATAATCTTTTATTTTTTTAAATCAGTGGTTTAAACTCTAGACTCTCTGTAAATACTGTAGATATTTTTATTCTATATTGTTTCTCTTGGACATTGACCATTGTAAAGGTGAGCTAGGGTTGTCCCAAGAAAGTATCATAGGCTGGATGGCTTACAGAACAGAAATATATTATCTCATAGTCATACAAGTTAGAAGTCCAAGATCAAGGTGTTGGCATGTTTGGTTCTTTCTGAAGCCTCTCTCCTCAGCTTGTAGATGACCATCTTCATCTGGCATCTTCACATGTTTTTCCTTTGTATGTGTTTATGTCTTAATCTTCTTTTCTCATCAGGACATAAATTATATTGGATTAGGTCCTATCCACATAACCACATTTTACCTTAATTACCTCTTTATGGACCAGACCCTATCTATAAACGGTTACATTCTGAGGCATCAGGGGTTAAGGCTTCAACATATGAATTTGCAGGGACACAATTTGGCCAATAATTATCACTTTGTCTTATTTCTTCATATCTTTGCAGGACTCATTGAGACCTAAGATGGTATTGCCTTTCTCTGGAGAGAATTTATAGTTGTCTCTGGCATATAGCCTGTGCATCAGCAATTCCAGATCACCTTACTCCAAAACATGCTGAAGTTGATTCAAAGCTGTGATTCAGTGAGGGCTGGTCTATTTCAATTTCATCCTTACTCCTGACTTGCAGTCCTTTTGGGTTCCGATTCAAACCAGGTATTTTATCAGACCAGGTATTTTTTGGTGGCCCTAAATCACAAATTCTGCCCATCTTGGTCCTTGAGTCTGTTGAAAATTTTGCTTCGGTCTCAGCCACTTCTTCAGGAATATGCTAATTATTCCTCAGGAAAAGTGGATGCAAATGCTGGGCTTGCTGCACTGGGTTTTCCTCTTTACTCAGATCTTAGCCTTGAAATTCTCACTGCGCTTTTAGCTTTCCGTCGTCTACACAGACAGACAGATGGATATGGATAAAGGCATAGATGTGCAGAAAGTCACATTTCAACTTTCTAATTATGCTGTCTTTGGCAGTATTTACTAAAATTACTTAGACTGCCATTCCCAGGAACAAAATTCCACCCACCCATCACTTACTAGGGTCAAACTGGATATGACAAAAATGATGCTTAAGAAAGAACAAATTCATTTTGGAAATTGGTTTATTTTTTTTATTTCTGTATAATTCCAATGTTAGAATTATTATTTAAGAGCTAGACAATTAACACCAGACACTTTTATTATATCACTTCTTTTTTTTGTTTTGCAATATCGCTATAAATATATACTCTTAAATATCTTCTTCATTGGTTGATTTAGATGGATAGATTGCATATTTTTGAGTAAATAAATTTGGTAGAGCAATGTGTATATTTTAGATGTTTGATAAACTAAAACAATGAATGGCAAGTATATGTTATCTGCAGAATAAACAAGGTAAATGAGAGAATTTTCAGTTTTGCATGCTGGCAGTTTGTTTCTGAAAATGAAATATTCAGATGGTTTGAAAATTAAGGTCAGAATCATAGTCTCTCTAAATTATTTTCAATAATTAAGAATTTGGTATGTAATTTATTTTGTACTTATTATTTTTTAACAATGTGTAAGAAATCAATATTTTGTGTTACCTGAATATTTTATTAACTAAAAATGATAATGGTATTGTTTGAATAGTCAGGATATATATTTGTTAAAGGAGGAAAAACATGAAAATTTTATTATGGGCCTAGAATTTCTTTTTTTTTTTTTTAATATTTTTATTTATTTCTAGGAGAGAGAGAGAGACAGCGTGAGCAGGGGAGGGTCAGAGAGAGAGGGGGTCACAGACTGAAACAGGCTCCAGGCTCCGAGCTGGCAGTCAGCACAGAGCCTGACGCGGGGCTCGAACCCACGAACCGCGAGATCATGACCTAAGCGAAAGTCGGACGCTTAACCGACTAAGCCACCCAGGCGCCCCACGGGCCTAGAATTTCTTAAATGGTAGTGATTAGTCAGATATGTTTTATCAATTTCCTATTTATAACACAATTTTTCTTTAAAATTACTAATTCAAAATGTAAAAGGAACATAAAAGCCAGGCATTATTCTGAAGTGCCAGGAAGTAGCTGGATAAAGTTTACTATAAGTTCTTTATATCTGTATTAATAAGCCTACATTTTATCTGAAAAGATAGTACCCTGAGTCATATACTATAATACTTGGCTCCTTTTGACATTTGTCCATAAGGAAGAACCTGGTGAATATGGAAATATTCTGTATTGTAGACAATGACTACTCCACAAGTACACTGCATTATGTTACTGTTAAAATTAATTACTTTGAGTACTTTATACATTCAAAACTAGTTTTTTAATCAACAGATGTATCCTAATATAAAGGAAATTATTCTGAAATGCCTCTAGTCATCCTAAAATAAAACTGTCAACATAGATTATGACTTAAATCCAAATAAAACAATTACTTGCAAATCTAGGTTAAAGTTAGACTATAATCCTTCAGTATTATAAATTATTAATGGAACTGCAAGGTTTCTTAGCAAAATAATCTAGTTCAAAGTGGGAAGGGGTAGTGACTCTTAACAAGTCAGTGTACTTCTTGTATGATCTTTGAGTGTAAGATACAACTTTTTCATTTACTTCAAATTCATATAGTAAAAAAATATTTTTTACCCACGTATTATACATCTCTCTCTCTAATTCACTAAATCCAGGCTTTAGTTCATTTCAAATAGAGGTAAGCATTTTATAACAAAATTTTTGGAAAAAAATTTATTATTTTTTATGTAAAATAAGGTGGGGTTGGGGAGCACATTTGTCTTTAGATTAGACTTAATAATGTGCAATAAAGCAAGGTGGATGTGAAGGTAAAATGACAGGATATGCACTATTCACTTAAAAGACTCATGCAAGTTAGAATAATGTTAATCTTTGTTAGTCTGAGTAGTAACTGAAAAGGAGTGTGTATGCTGGGAGGGAGAATTGGGGAGGGCTGGTAATGTTCTATTTGTTTTAGCTGGACACTGGTTCCGCAGGTGTGTTCAGGGTGAGAAAATGCATTTTGCTATAGGCCTACAGTACATGCAGTTTTTTGTATGCATATTACTATTCCATGAACATTTTATAAAACAAGTAGGATAAGATGTAAATCAAGCATGGTAAATATTGGTATTTATTGAAACTGGATGACAGCTGCAGCATTTTTCATAATAGCCAAAAAACAGAAACAAGTGGTTATCAAAAGATGAATGGATAAAAGTATTATCCATGTGTGTATATATATATACATATTATATGTATATACATACATACCTAAATGTTTATATATGAAATGAAATATCATTCGGTCTTAACAAAAAGGAGATGCTACATTTTGCAACAATATGGATGAATCTGGAGGAAACTATGCTAAAGTGAAATAAGCCAGACACAGCAAGAAAAAAAACACTTGGATGACCTCACTTGTATGTGGAATCTAAACAAGTCAAACCTGTGAAAGCAGAGAATAGGAAGAACAGTGGTTAGCAGGGGCTGCTGATTGGAAGAAGAAATGGGGACATGCTTATTAAAGGTTACAGAGTTTCAGTTATTATGTAGGATGAGTAAGTCTAGAGATCTAATGTACAGCATGATGACTATAGTTAATCAAATTGTATTGAATCCTGTAAATTTACTAAGAGAGTAGATTTTAGGTGCTCTCATCACCAAAAAGAATAAGTATGTGAAGAAATATATTATTCATTTGAATGAGTAATTATTTCATTATGTAGAAGTATATGAAGTCATCATGTCAGACATCCCAAATATATGTAACTATTATTAAAGATAAGATATGGACCAAAGGAATTAGATGGCAGAATATTTGTGTAATTTTAGAATATTTTAGTAACTTAGAAAAATTTTTATTAAAAAATTTAGTGTTTATTATTTTTGAGAGAGACAGAGAGCAAGCAGAGGAGGGGCAGAAAGAGGGAGACACAGAATCTGAAGCAGACTTGAGGCCCTGAAGTGTCAGCACAGAGCCAGACATGGGGCTTGAACTTACAGACGATGAGATCATGACCTAAGCTGAAGTCAGTTGCTTAACCTACTGAGCCACCCAGGTGCCCCAGCAATTTAGAATTTTAAAGCATTTAAAAATTTTCAGTATAAAAAAAGTTTTAAATGACACAAGGCAGGGAGCTGATTCAGCAAGTATGTTAACTTCTTGGCATGAAGCTTTTACATGGAAAACTAGCACTATTATAATTGTTTAAAATAATGGCTTGGGGGAAAAATAAAACACTTAAAAAACAACAATGGCTTGAAACAAACATTTGGTGCAACACTATATGCCTTGACAGATACCTCCTCCTAGAATTTATTTGCAATCACTATGCCTTTGGACTTGCCTTCTTTCATATGGGGTTCCTCAAAGGGCAGAACCAGATCCTAAGAAACATTATTAGGGGCCGCCTGTGTGGCTCAGTCGGTTAAGCTCCCGACTTCGGCTCAGGTCATGATCTAACGATTCGTGGGTGCGAGCCCCACATCGGGCTCTGTGCTGACAGCTCAGAGCCTGGAGCCTGCTTCAGATTCTGTGTCTTCCTCTCTCTCTGACCCTCCCCTGCTCATGCTGTCTCTCTCTCTTTCTGTCAGAAGTAAATAAAAACATTAAAAAATTAAAAAAAAAAAAAGAAAGTGAGATTATCAAGGGGAGAAAGTCAATAAAAGACGTGTTCATGAATGGGCACTGCTGTGGACAACGAGGGCTCAGAGTAGTTGACTAATTGCTGAGTGATTTCCCAACCAAGGAGTGAAGAAGCCGAGGTATTTATCTATGAACAAATGTCCCTTATTGTTTGAAGGTTGCTTCTGAGGGCATTAACTCCCTTACATCTCTGATCTGTTTCTTGGCAGAACTAATGTGTTTCTACAGCTTAAGAAAGCCTTCAGGCTGAGGTGTTTGAGGTAGGAATCCATTCATTCATTCAGTGAATTCCTCATTAAAACTGCAGGTGACCTCCAGGTTGGATCAAGATTTTAAGACCAGAGGGGCGCCTGGGTGGCTCAGTCAGTTGGGTTTCCAACTTCGGCTCAGGTCATGATTTCGCGGTTTGTGGGTTCAAGCCCCGCATCAGGCTCTGTGCTGACAGCTCAGAGCCTGTTTCGGATTCCATGTCTCCCTCTCTCTCTACCCCTCCCCTGCTCATGCTCTGTCTCTCTCTGTCTCAAAAATAAATAAACATTTAAAAAAAAGAAAGAAAGAAAGAAACTAAGACCAGAGCTTTATACAAATGCTACTCTTTCCTATATACAGATTTAACAAATGTTTGGAATGAAATAATATCACTACCTGGCTAACAACTTTTAATTCATGCTTTGTGGTTTTGATTCTTTTCCTTTTATGCAAAGTTGATAAAAAAGAAACTAGAAATGTGTAACATATTGAGTAGGGGATTTTGTATTCCTTCACGGTTAAGAGTATTCTCTCCAAGATTTTGAAGTAAGAATTCTCCTACTTTCAGAGTTGATGCTGTGTTGAATCCACCTCCATTTCATCTCTGTTGCTTTAGAGTGAGGTATGTATTTTAAAAGATTTTACTTGTGATTCCATCATTATCTTTATAGGTCTCCTGTAAGTGATAAGGACAGTTTAATTAACAGAATTCAAAACAACCTAAAGAATACAAACCAAAGAAAATTCTTTATGACTACCAAGTAACATTATGAAGAATGATACCACTCATTCTGGGTTGCCTACAGAATGGAAGTAGAGAAAATAACCTAAAGTGAATTAAATTTAGAATATTAAATGTGATAATCCCCATTTAAATAACATGTGGCTAACAGCTACTAATACAGCCTTCTCCATACAGGAAAACATGTAGAAAAAGACAAGAATTAATAAGTAAGTAAAACAGACACAACCTTAGGCTAGATTCTGTGAGAAATTGGCATACTTAAAATAGAAATAGAAATAGTTGAGGGGGGAAAGTAAGGAAGGAAGAAACAACTGTGGATTTAATTCTTGACTAAAGTCAAGAGATTGATGGAAACACACAAACACACACACACACACACACACACACAACTAGGAAATGTGCTTTATCCATTCCTCAATAAATGGCATATTTTAGGTTCTATTTGCAGAGGAAGTACCACAGCACATGCATTCTGGAAAGTTTAAGTACTGTAAGTGATCAGCAAAGAGGGGATGGATATAAAAAATATCCTGTTGCTGCAGGCTGGGAATTATAATCTCTACCTGTTTCCTTGGTTTCCAATCAGAAAAACATTTTTTGCAAATAGTAGAAAAATCCCCTGAAGTAATAGACAATTGCACATGGCCTCTTCTTATTAAGGCTCCTGCAGTCTGCCCTTTACTATGAGTCTCCAAAGAGAATTTCAACATTACTACTCAAGTGGAAAGGGAGCAGACCTAAGACAGTCCATATTTTCTGTAAGAAAATTACATCCTGATAGACCTAAACTCCCTTTAAGAAGAAAAATAATCAGCATTGGCTACTAAAAATTTACTGTAACAAAAGAGAAAGGGAATAGCACAAAGGTGGGTACGTCTCTGAAAATAATTTAGTGCAAGATCTAGAAGAAAATTATGATTACTTATATGACAAGGCTTAGGGCCTCACCAGTATCAGGCAAAGACAGAAGAAAATGGGATGAAGGAAAGAAAGCAATAAATGGGTTTTCACAGGGCTTCTAGGACAATTATAAATTAGCGACAAAGATAAAATTTCCATTTGACCTTGGTGTAGATATCCACTGCTGTGGAAAATCAAAGCAGTGATGTGGACCAGAAGCATGGGAAGCTTTCCCAGAACACAGAGAAAAATGACAGATTTGAAAAAAGAAAGTGAATACACACATTATATGTATCAAAATGAATGTATATGTAGAGAAAAGAGAAGAGTGAAGATAAAGCAAAGAGTAGTTGTTCCCAAAGAGTATAACCAGGCTCAACAGAGGAGACATAAAAAAGAGAAAACATTTCAGGAGTAAGAAAGGACTAACTACACAGGTTATAATCTCTTCCCCAGTATAATTTCTGGGAAAAATCCTTATCCAGATACAGCCTGATAAAATACATGAATCACAAGCATGAAATAAAAACACTGAAACTGCCTAGGGAGGAAAAGGAAATATCTGTAGTGAATCCAAAATCAAGCTGGCCTCAGACCTCTCCTCTGTAATAATGAATGACAAAATACATTTTGATGCAAGACTTTGTATTTTACATTAAGATTATAGTTATTTTCAGAGTCCATAAAATATTTAACTACAAAAGGCCTAGAAGGCTACAGGTAAAATTTCAACCGATATAAAAAAGTAGAAATTGTAAAGTCAACATTCCATCATTATGCAATAATTAATATGGCAGATAATTAATTACAAGCAAATATTTAAAAAGTTTTCTTTGAGAGCTGTTTAGTTAACCAATAATTCAGACTATAATTATTATGATCTACATTAAAACTACAAAAGAGACAATATGGTACATCAAAAATAGAATGAAACAGCAAATTCTATACTCAGAACAAGAGGTATAAATCTAAATACTTTCATGAGTAAATAGGTAAGAATAAACACAAATAAACTAATTATTCAGTCTAAGAAGCTAAAGCTGATATGCCAAAATTATCCCAAGTAGTCTAAGACACAGGAATAAGGAGACACGAAAACTAACACAAAGACTTACTTAATTACAAAGTATAAAATGGAATAATTAACAAATTGGAAAGCCAGTAGGTTGAAGAGACAAAAAAAGACGCAATCTTGAGAACTTACAAAACATACACACTGATCTACATACACACAAAGAAAATAAAAGTATACATTTTAATAATGAAAAAAGTGGGGGCGCCTGGGTGGCTCAGTAGGTTGAGTGTCCTTGGCACATCTCATCTGTGAGTTCCAGGCTCACATCAGGCTCTGTGCTGACAGCTCAGAGCCTGGAGCTTGCTTTGGATTCTGTGTCTCCCTTCTCTCCACCTCTTCCCCACTCAAGCTGTATCTCTGACTCTGTCTCAAAAATAAATACACATTAAAAAATATTTTAAAAAAAGAATGAAAAAAGCAAGGTAAGCATAAATTTAGAGGAGGTATTAAATTTTAAGACTGTGCTACTCATTGCATTTTAGTAAACATTCAGAAATACATGACTTACTATGATTCCACAAATTGAATGGACTGGCAGGGAATGCCCTTCAAAAATACGCAGGTCCAGATGACTAGCAGGTAAGCCCTTTTGTGTAATAATTTCTATCATACTCTGGAGCTCATAAAAATTATAAACTTCCCAGTTAATCTAAAAAAAACACAATTTCAGACTAGTTTCAAATAAGAATATAAATGAATTATTAAAGGGCTTCCAGGATAAGAAAGTTCTAAATAAAATTATTAATAACTCTATAAAGTACTTTATAAAGGTCTTAATATATTATTACAAGTATGGGTGTTTTTTTTTTTTATTACTGAAATGTGAAGGTATTTCAATGTAATAAGCCCTCTGTGTCTCAGTCTCCTCATCTATTGACTGATAATGATAGGTTCCTACCTCATACTGTGATTTCATCAGTAAATGGACATTTGGGTTCTTTCCATAATTTGGCTATTATTAATAATACTGCTATAAACATCAGGGTGCATGTGTCCCTTCAAATCAATATTTTTGTATCATTTGGGTAAATACCTAATAGTGCAATTGCTGAGGCATAGGGTAGTTCTATTTGTAGTTTTTGAAGAACCTCCATACTATTTTCCAAAGTGGCTGTGCTAGTTTGCACTCCCACCAATAGTGTAAGGGGGTTCCCCTTTCTCTACATCCTTGCCAACATCCATTGTTTCCTTTGTAGTTAATTTTAGCCATCTGACAAGCGTGGGGTGGTATCTCATTGTAGTTTTGATTCGAACCAACAATTTACATACACCTAGGATCATGGATTGTTTCTTAATGCATTTAGGCTTTAAAAATTTGTGACACTATTTCATAGTTTTGTTTGTGTATGCCTTATATATTTTCAAATTTATACCTTGTATTAATGAGAAATTTTTAAAATTATATTTTCTAATTAGTTATTGTGGGTAAGTAGGAGAATTATTTTAATGTTTTTAATGTTTTATTTATTTCTGAGAGAGAGAGAGAGAGAAAGTGTGAGCAGGGAAGGGTCAGAGAGAGAGGGAAACACAGAATCTGAAGCAGGCTCCAGGCTCTGAGATGGCTATCAGCACAGAGCCCGATGTGGGGCTCGAACCCACGAACTGTGAGATCATGACTTGAGCCGAAGTCAGGAGCTTAACCGACTGAGCCACGCAGGTGGCCCAAGTAGGAGAATTATTTAATTTTTGTATATTTATTTGATAACCAGCTGAAATAGCTTCTTAGGTCTATTTTTCTTTTTCTTCAATTGTCTTGAGTTTATTAGTTAGTGAGACAATCATACAATCCACTAATAATAATGATTTTGATTATTTTTTCTTCAGGAGTAATTGAATGAATAGTAAGTGATGAATAGAGAAAGGAAAGGTAGTATATTTATGCAATGGAATATTACCTAGCCATAAAAATTGAAATCTTGTTCTATGCAACTATCTGGAATTTAAGAAACAAAACAGATGACCAAAGTGGAAACAAACAAACAAACAAAAACAGAGGGAAACAAACCAGAAGAGACTCTTAACTAAAGAAACAAACTGAGGGTTGAAGGAGGTGAGGTGGGTAGGGAGATAGGTTAAATGAATGATAGACATTAAAGTGGGGACTTGCTGTAATGAGCACTGGATGTTATATGTAAGTGATGAATCTCTAAATTCTACTCCTGAAACCAAGATTATACTATATGTTAACTAACTAGAATGTAAATAAAAACTGGAAACATTAAAAAAAAGAAACTAAAATAAGTAAATAAATAAACCGTGAAGTTGACTGTAAGTTTCATATGATCAGCGCCCAAACTGATTTATTCACTCATACTCATGCCCAGTGTACTTGTTGACTACAGGTCCTTTTCCCTCGTCAGATCGTATCTCTCTCTCTCTCTCTCTCTCTCTCTCAATCCTTTTCTATTTTTCGATCTCTCTGAATTGTCTAGAAGCTTCTCCCTACACTGAGAATAAAACTTTTCTTTCTTTCTTCCTTCCTTTCTTTCTTTCTTTCTTTCTTTCTTTCTTTCTTTCTTTCTTTCTTTCTTTCTTTCTTTCCTTTTTTTTTTTTTTACACTGGCCTATGGAGTTCTTCATGAGTTGGTCCCTAACTACTTCTCAGAAAGCTATCGTTATGTTCCTTCAATGCATTAGACCCCAAGAACCTTGCTTTCCCCTGCATCTATAGATCTCTCCTCAAGTCTTTATGCGGTAGGCTTTTTCTTCAAATCTATCTCAAAATCCATTTCCTGATGATATTACCTAACATAATCCCCAATCCTTTCATACACTATTACATTACTTTTTTGAGGTACTTAATGCAATCTGCAATTATCCTCATTGTTTGTTTATTGGTTATAATCTGTTTCATCCAATTAGAATAAAAGCTTTTAAAACAAACCAAATGCCCAACAGGAGGGAGCTTGGTTAGATGATTTCATTGCATCCACCCACTAAGACTGTTATTCAGTTATTAAAAATGCTGCTGAAGGGGCGTCTGGATGGCTCAGTCGTTGAACTTCCAACTTTGGCTCAGGTCATGATCTCAAGCCCTGCACTGGGCTCTGTGCTGACAGCTCAGAGCCTAGAGCCTCCTTCTGATCCTGTGTCTCCCTCTCTCTCTCTCTCTGCCGTTCTCCCACTTGCAATTGCTCTCTCAAAAATAAATAAGACATGAAAAAAAATTTAAAAAATGCTGCTGAAGATGATCACTTGTTATGCAGGACAAAGATGTCATCCTATATGGAATGATGAAACAAAAAAGGATACAAAACAGGAAAAGAATTATATCATTCAAAATATGTATCTTTAACAATTATCCCTTCTCCAAAGCCTAGCCAAGACATGTATTGTTTCAGGGCATGGGTGTTAGGGTATATGCTCTTTTCAGAATTTTTAGATAGAGAATTTTTTGGTCAACATTTTTAACAACATTACAGCATGTTGCACTAAAGATGATGCATTACACATTAAGGAGTTATAGAATAAATTTAGTACAGTCAGACTATACTTTTTATTTTATTTATTTATTTTTTATTTTTGTTTTTTTTTTTTTTTTACAAATAGTTTATTGTCAAATTAGTTTCCACATAACACTCAGTGCTCATCCCCAAAGTGCCCTCCTCCATGCCCATCCCCCCTCCCCCCCACATCCATCAGTCCTCCGTTTTTGTCAGCATTCAAGAGTCTCTCATGGTTTGCCTCTCTTCTTTTCCCCCACCATTTCCGCCCTTCTTCTCCCCCTTGTTCCTCCGTCAAGTTCCTCCTAATCCTCCTATACGCGCAAACATATGATATTTGTCCTTCTCTGCCTGACTTATTTCTCTCAGCATAACACCCTCAAGGTCCATCCATGTTGCTACACAGATTTCATTGTTTCTCATTGCCATGTAGTATTCCATGGTATAGATAAACCACATCTTCTTGATCCATTCATCTGTTGATGGACACTTAGGCTCTTTCCATGTTTTAGCTATTGTGGAGAGTGCTGCTAACATTGGGGTACACGTGCTCCTATGCCTCAGCATTTCTGTATCCCTTGGGTAAATTCCTAGCAGTGCTATTGCTGGGTCATAGGGGATAAAATAAAATAATTCAGAAGAGAAAGAGTTGAATAGAACAGAGAAGAACATAACAAAATACTTTTGTGCAAAGGGCAATTATGCTATGAGAAAAAAATGTTTTGGATATGTGTGTGTGTGTGTGCTGAGTCAGGATAGAAAATTTATTATTGAGTTGAGGTGAATAAATGGCAAGAAAAGAAAGTTTGAAAACTGCTCCTTGCTTTTGCGAAGTGGAGGGGTATTGTCAGATACATGCAGCACAGGGCGCAGAACTACCTCGCTTCCATTCTTCTCCGGGAGATCCCAGGCTTCCCACCCATATGTGGGAGTAGCTGCATCAAAGTGAACTTAAGAAAGAAAAACTTCAAATCTAGTTTTCCCGGTTCTTTCTGGCTTCCTGAGAAAGGGCATGATCACCTATGTTTTAACAAGCATGATTCCCTTTAGCTCTCATGAATATTATGTTGTGTATTGGACTACTGGGGTTAGATAATTTGTCCAAGCTAGGAAAGTGTGATTCCATAAAGATTTAGAAGAACACTTCCTAAAGGCAAGAATCTGGACAGCAGCCGCAGAGGTCTCAGTCAGATGGTTTTGTGTAGACTCTTGCCCATGAGACAAATGTGAGCTCCCGTATTTATTTTCTGCGGCGGCTGTAACAAAGTACCACAAACTGCGTAGCTTACAAAAACAGGAATTTATTGTCTTAACACTTTTTGTGGCTAGAAGGCCAACATTAAGGTGTCAGCAGGGCCATGCTCTCTCTTAAGACGCCGGGAGAGAATGTGTCCTCACCTTTCTCTTAGCCCTTGGTGGTGTCAGCAATCCCCTACCTTCCTAAACTTGGAGATGCATCACTCTGGCCTCGGCCTCTGTTGTTGCATGGTATTCTCCTCTGTGTGTGTCTGTTTCTGTGCCTGCTCTTCTAAGGACATCAGTCATATTAAATTAAAGGCTCACCCTATTCCATTATGACCCCATCGTAACTAATAACATCTGTTAAAAACCTACCTCCAAATGAAGTCAAGTCTGACATTCTGAGAAGATAATTGGGGGGTTGGGTGGCACTATTCAACCTGGCACAGTCCCTGTGGCCCTTCCCGCCTTCCTTCCTCTGTCTTGTATTCTTCCTGGTTAACCTTCAGACTACTGAGCCATATGTTTGGCTGGGTTTATTTACCAGTTTTGTAGCACGTTGGGATATGTGCCTGTTCAGTCTCCTAATTATCACTTTCCTGCCCACAGGTTTTTAAAATGTTTCCCCTCCTTCAAGGCACCTCTCATGAATCCCCCCTGGAAACCTTCCAACCCCTAACCCTGCACTTCTTTGGATCTGCTCCCAAACTTTGAACTTGCATAATAATGTTTTGCTTTCCTGAGCCACCATAAAGAGACAGGACTGGTCCTACCCCTTACTAACTTACAGAGGCTTGGACTGTGCAGTTATAACTAATATTTTGAAATATTATCTTATATTCAACTTCTTTCTCATTTCCTGTAATTCTTGCTGCTTTAAGGTTCTATATTCATCAAAGCTGAGCGTATCTTCAGGGAAAGGACAGAAACCAGGGGAAAAAAGAAGTGTCAGGCATTCGAAAGAAAAAAGGTGTTGTTTTTTTTTTCTGGGAAGACTTAGGCTTTAAATTATTGAGCTTTAGCTTGAAGAATTCAGACCACAGTAGTTTTTCTATAAAGCAGAGAGTAAGGAGAATGCAAGATTGAAATGAGTTTCATTTTTCCTTTGGAAGGATGGTCAACTTCTGTCTGGCCTGGTGAGAAGTTTATGGCCAGAGAGAGTAGAAAAGCCTAGGGAGAGGAAGGAAAATAGAGATGGCAGATTTGGAACATAGGGAAATGCATGTTTCTGAGGGGGATTTTCCTGTCCTCTCTTGTGATTGAAAGGGATTAGTGACCTTCATATACTTGAGGAATTCCATGGTGGAGAAATCTCATTTTTAAAATCTTGCCTTACCTCTTGGATGAAAATGCCTCCTTGAGTGTAAATCAGGGAATCTAAAAAGGGGTAGAAATGTCAACATGGTATACTCAGGTAAAGAGAGAATGAGGAGTAATGCCATATGGCTTCCCAATATGAATGGGGTGGAGGTGATCCAGACTTTCCTGGTGGCCCCAGAGGAGAATGAGAAAGTTTTCCATGGCAGGAAGTCTGGAAGAAGCCTGAAGCTGGAAAGAGGCAAGGGCTGCGTCCTTATCACTCAAAGACAATGGATGAAGATGAGAGCAATAGGTGTAGCATGGTTAGTGACAAATACCTGAAGGTCAAATGGAAGACAACAAAGCTGGATAAAAGAAGATACCTCTCCCAAGAATAAGGACAAAAAAACCAATCATGAGGTGAGGGCAAGGAGAAGAGCATGTGAGAGAAACCCTGAAAAACTGGGTAATTAGATAAAAGATGGTAAATTTTAAACTTAAGAAGGCAACTTTTAGGTTGACTTTTTCCAACCACTAGTTGATATGAGTAGCTTATTAGCAGGGTTGAGTTTAATTATGGAGAATGTTTAAGGTTTATGTTATGTTATGGCATATTATAGTATATTAATTGCATTAGGGATGTGATGCCAAATTTTGAGCCCACCCCCGATATGATCCAAATTTCCTTTCCCCTATTTCCTATTACATGCACATCTATAAACTGCTCCAAATGTAGGATATTGGGGAAATTTTTAGTTCAACTCTCTTCTAGTCCTTTAGAACATATCTGTGGCTTAATCAAATCACTTCCTTGTCAGAAACAGTGGGTTTCTTTATATTTCCACCCAAAATTGCTAATCCAACTTTGATGTTGATCTTTAATCTAGTCTACTGGTGACCTAGAAGTGTAAGCATTACTTCCTATCAATCTGTTTTTAAAAGATAGTAACTCAAGCAAAATGATAAGCAGAAACTTCTCTGTGCCAATACTTAAGCTGTGGAGTTCTCCAAGGATACATTCAGGAATGTGGCACTTTCAAAAATAATCTTGAAGTAGAATTGTACTCTCAAATTTTCAAGTTTTCAGAAGATATTAAGCTATTCCAAAGTACTGAAATACCAAACCATTACAGATAAACCATAGAGTTCAGAATTCAATGTGACTGGACAGAAATGGGACATATGAACTTTGAATGAAAGCAAGTGAAGTAACGCTTTTTAGAGAAAAAAACCACTTCATCATACTTATAAAACCAAAGGTTCTGAGCTGTAAGCTAACCTCAAACTCAAAGTGATTCAAGTTACTAGCGCCATATACTAATGCTCTTTAACAACTAACAATTACCAACAAAAATATTAAGAGTAATACTATATTATTTAAGCACTACATGCCAGGTGCTGAGCTATTTATCTTATGTGTATTACTTTATTAAAAGCTCTTAGTAACCTCTTGTTTTTTTTTTTTTTTTTTTTTTTTATGAAATAAATGCGAAGGTCAGAATGACATCAGTGATTCAAGCTTAAGGCAGTCCGATGTCAAGGCTCAGACATTTACCTACTATGTTACACTGGCCTGAACTGAACATCTTCTACTCTGGAACAAATCTGCATCTTCTCTGTTCCTGAAATAGTGTCAGAATCAAGGGAGACGTGCCAGAATAAGAATAAATCTGGGGCAGGGCTACTAAAATTGTCAAGGCTATGATCTATAAGGGAAGGCTTTTAAAAAATTATTGTGGGTCCAAGATACAAACTATAGAAAACATGAGTAGTTCACAAAATCCCAGATGTCTAGATGTACAGATTAGCATCTCTGTCTTAAGAGGGCACATGAGAGAGAATGCTCTTGACCAAATGAGTAAAAAATCTCAAAGATTTGCTATTTTTAAGGTGAATATAGACTATCAAGACTATAAAGACCCTTGCTTCATGTTTTCTGCCTCTTCCTCTACTTTCCTGAGTCCTTCAGGTCCTCCTCACTGGCAGCCACAATATATCTGAGACCTTAGCCCCATCATCTGGTAGCAAATTACCTTGGCATCCTCTCAAAACAGTATTAATATAAGGAGCCTTTCCTAGTTACCTTTTTTTTTTTTTTTTTTTTTTTTAATTTAGACCCTGGATTTGCTACTCTAGGGATTATCTTTTGGGTATTTTGTTGCTTCCTCAAGCCATATATCTCTCCTGGACTTCTCTCAGTCCATTCAACAGGGATTTGATGTGCTTCTTTATTTCTAATATTAGCAGTTGCCTTTCTCATTTCCCTTTTTGTTCCCACTAAAGCCTTGCTAAGGGACAGTCTTGTTTCCCAAAGTGAAATCCTTGTCTGGTACTTAACACCAGTGTCTGAGTTCTGCTGTTTATAAACAAGGATCCCCTGCCTGCCTCCTGGAAATAACCAGACCTAGAGTCCTTAATACCATGCTTTGTCTCTTAGATAGTAAATCATGTCTCACGGTCTGAAACAGTCATTTCTAAGTAATACTGCTTAAATTTCTAAGCTTGCGTCCTGGAAGCTATTACTAAGTAGGAGGAAATAAAACTAAGCAAAAAGGCACTTGGCTAGAGGAAACTTCCCAGGACAGAAGATTTTATACCCTACAGGAATGGTTCCATTTTAGGGTTTGATCAGAGTAGATTAGCTTTCAAGAAAACTGGTCCATTGCACAGAGGTTGAGGGAGTGATATTTAGGGATCTCAGGTGCATGTCTGAGCCACAGAAGAATAGAGTTTGCCCTAACAGATTTTGGAAATGTTAGAAATAGATTTAGCCTCAGGATAAAAGGATTAGGCCAGCGGTCCATATATACAGGCAACTGAGGTATGATTCAAGGTGGGTTAGAGTCCCAATAAGCTGTGATATAAACCAGGAATATGTGACCAAGAAGAATAGAGCAAGCACAAAGAAGTGTGGGGCAACAAGTTAGGGTGTATAATTTCTGAGAGATTACCTGTATACTCCTGATGATTTCTACATTCTTGTTTGGTTTTATCAACTGGACAGGGAATAGTATGTATGTGATTTAAAGGGCCAGTGGAGGAAACATGGAGTAAGCATAAATATATACAAGACCTGGTATTGGCTTTGTGGGAAGAAGCTAGCCTAGAACAGGCAGATATGTCACTTAATATTCTGATTTTTCCCTACTCAGCTGTATCTCCAGAGTTTAGTTTTTCTTCTTTCTGTCCCACTATCTTGGGTGTATCTTGTCCCAAGCCCTGACTCTCTCCATGACATTGTCTCTCTCATGCTACCTACATTGGAAAGTCATGCTCATACTGGAAGACGGAGATAGAATTTAAACAGAAACCATAGTCAATAAAACTATAGCAAGTTGTTAAAAGTAATTAGGGTTGTCAGGGGGGAGCCCCTAAATTTTCATGGCCTGTAATTGCAAATGATAAAGTGCTCATTGCTCTTCCTGTTAGAGACAGAAGAATACTCGAGTGGGCCCTGGCAGTAATATGATGTGGGATTCCTTTGGGGTCGATGCAACATCCATATACACAATGCAAAATCCAGGAAGCTAGTATTCCATAGAGTTATTTGTACTGCTCCTAAAGGAAACTGCTCTAACTGGGCAACACAAAGCGTTTGATTTCATTATGGCTTTTAGACCGGTCTTCTAGAGCTCCTCTTCCTAATAAACCATCTCCCTTCCCATCCTCAAGCCTCAGCTCAGGCTCACCACCTGGAGGCCTTCAGGAGCTAGTGCTAGGTGTGACTGAATACATCAGGCCCATTTAGTCAGGGCAGATATGAAATGCTGAATTAAAAAGAAAATCTTGGTTGGTTGAACTGGCCATTTTCCCCCATAAATTATCTACCCATTATTTTCATAGGAACAAAAAATCAGGAACAATAAATTCAGTGCAATTTTTATTCTTGCTGTCCGGTTAACCCAAATCAATGGTTGCACATAGAATTTGCCACCCTATGCCCTGGGACTTTATATAAAACAGAGTGTCGTTTTTATATACAGATAATAGTGCATGTGTTGACAAATACACCCTAACCACTAGATTGCGTGTTTCTTAAAGTAAGGGATTCTGTCTTACATATTTTTGAATGTTCAATATCCAGAATTAGGCCTGGCCCAGAGTAGATACACCTGGCTGTTTCCTCAAATGAAACAAATTCCACAATATCCACGTTCTTTCCAAGCTCCCAACAGTTCATTCAGGAACTGCTGAGGGTTCCATGGGTGTTTGATCCTTCCCTAGACAGAGATGTGCACTACGTGGAAAAAGAAAGGTCCCGAGTCCCTGAGGCTAAGGTCCTAATGTTGAAAGCTAAGGAAAATATTCCGTTAGGGATGGTCACTTAGTCTGGATTCCTTTGTGAATGTGATACACTGACATTCTAGGATAATAAGATATATCAGTCTCGAGTTCTACAAACACTCACAGAGTGTAGGATTCAATATGAGTCCCACCCCCTCCCACCCCTAAAAAGAAAAGAACAGTGCCAACATGCAGGTGAGGTACTACTTCAGGACCTGAGCAGCTGAAGTCTGCAAGTGCCTCATGGATAGTATACACTGTGAGCTGCCGTCTGAGTTGCAGCTTACTGCTCCTTGATGCTGCTGTGCTGTACTATGCACGGACTTTTTTTTTAAAGCCCGATCTTCAGAAACTTAAGACAATTCCCTAGCACCTCCCCCACCTCCCACCCCATCCTCCCCATACAAGTGGCCAGTGAGTGAACTTCATTCATTCTTTTCAGAAGTGCCACACACTGAGTTTTGCTTCTTAAATGATACTTAATTCCCTCCATGTGAAAGCGGCATTTCCTAAGGAAGGGGTTCTCAGCACTAAGCGAGGTGTCCATTGGGACCCTCTCACCATTCTCGGTTCCTCCTATCTTGGAAACCCACAGGGTAAGCACTAGATCACACCCTACAAAGATAATGTACATAATTCACTTAAGTGAGTTAAAGGACCTCGGTGGAAACAATGGGCAGTATTCATTTTCTCCTGCTTGGAGCTCCCTCCCCACAGCAGAAGTAGCAGGGCAGAGGGAACCGCAGCATGTTACACTCACCTATTATGGAAGCAGAGAAAGGAATACTATGCTCCAGAGTTTTCATAGCAATTACTTTTGTAACACATGTATAAATGCAGGTTTTTAGCTATTTTAATCACTTTCCTATCCATATGCTGTTTGAACAGTGAAGAACATATTCAAGAAAGTGAACTGCACGAAGGATGCACTAATTATTGTGGTTATAGAAGCAAATCACAAACCACTACTATAGTCCCAGTTTTTCCCTATTACAATTAGGTTAAGCATTTCTACACTTGCTCCAAAGTAAACTAAAGATGCCTCGAGTTTTCTAATCCTTTTGTAACTATGAATTTCGCAAGCTCCCCAAATATCAGAGCTAGCTAGCTCTGTCTCCGTGAGAGACTGTCCTTCACAAAAAAGATTTTTGAAGCCGTTAACTTTAGTGGGAGACACCGCATATGAAACAAATTAAGCTCTGAACTCCCAGTGTTTCTCCCCTGAGAGGAGAGCCACCTCACAGCCGCGCTGACCACAATTCCATTGAAAAAGGACGGAAACGGGGAGGAAACCATGCCACTTCCAAGTGCCCTGGCCTGTTGTGGCCTCTAGTCAAGTAGGACGGGTCCTGGAAGACCTTGGGCGACGGGGAGGAGATCGTGTGTGCTGTAATTACCCTGGTCTAGAGGGGCAGCCGGCCCTTCGGCGTGCAAGCGCAAACAGCGGCATCGGGCTTCCTAAGGGCGGTCTGGCGCCGCGGACTCCCGGAGAGTCGGGGGAGGGCCTCGGCGGGCAGAGCTGGAGGCCGGACGCCGGCGGCCTCGCGGAGCCTCTCGGCGCTGTCCACACGGATGAGCGAGCTCGTCGGCTGACACAGGCGGGCGGCGCGGAGGCGGAGCGGAGGCGGCGGCGGAGGCAGGCGGCCGAGCCGCGCACCCGGCTTTGACGTCGCCCAGCTGCGGCTAGCAGCTCGCGCTCTCGGCACGTAGCGCACAACGTGACCACACACAGCCTCCCTCCCGGCGGCCCGGCGGCCCGTCCGCCCGCTCTCGGCGGCGCCCTCCTCCTCCTCCTCTCGCCTCCGCGGCGCGCACCCCCGCGCACAGCCAGGGATTCCGGCCGGCGTCGAGCCCGGGGCGCTCCGCCGCCCGGCCCGACACCTCTGCCGCAGCTGGGGCCCGAGCGGCGGCCGCTCCCGCGTCCCCCTCCGGATGCCAGCACTACGTTAGCCCAGGCGGGGAACCCCTTCTGCGGCTCCCTCCTCTAAACTCCCGCCTGTCCCGGCCGCCCCCACCCCTCCACCTGGCGGGGGCGGCGCGGAAGCGAGGAGGGCGCGCGCGGTGCCGGTGGGCACGCGTAGACGTGTGTGCGGATCCGGTCTCGGCTTGGCATTCTCCCTTCCTCGCAAGTGACGGTGCCTGGACTCTGCTTTCGGCTCCCGGAATTGGTGCGGCCGCCCGGAGCCCCCTCTTCGCTGGCGGGGCGCTAACGGCTATTTTGGAGAACGGTGTGGCGGCGGCGGCGGCCGAGGCTGGTGCCCGAGAGAGCTCCGGACGCACACTCCGCTCCTCTTCGGCCCCTCTCCTCCTTCCCCGCCTCCCTTCCCTGCCTCCCCACCCCCGTCCCCCTAGCCCCACTCCTTCTCTTCCTCCTCCTCCTCTCCTCTCCCCGCTCGGAGATGCGAGCCTGTATCGTGTAACAGGATTGGCGTTGCAATGGCAACTGATGGAATGGGGGAAGGCAAGACAGCAGCGCTGGGGGCTCCGGACTGCGGGCGGGCGGGCCGCTGCCGCCGCTTGACGCTCCTCCGGGGACCTTCGCGAGTTACTTTGTAAAGGCGAACCCAGCGAGGAAGCCCCTGCTCCGTGTGCTGCGAGTCAGAGGCCACTTCCTGCTCCGCGGCTGCCCGCGTCAGGCTCGCCCCGCTCGGCGCCCCCGGCCCGCGCCCGCCGCCAGCCCAGCGCGCCGCCGCCGTCGCTGCGGAGACTCGAGCCCGCTACCCAGAAGAGCACTTCGCCTTCCGGCCCCCTTCCCATCACGCCCCCTGCTCCTCCCCGGCGTCTGCGATTTTCCCAGGCGCCCGGTGTGAGTGCGGCGTGCGTGTGAGTGTGTGTCAGGGTATTGTGCTGTGGGAGTGTGGTGTGTGTGTGTGTGCGCGCGCGCGCGCGTGTGTGTGTGTGTGTGTGTGCATGAGTGTGGGGTGTGCGGGGCTCCTGCGCTCCGCTCACGGCCGTCGCCGGGGAAGGACGGACGGACGGCGCTTCCTCCTTCGGCGAGCGGTTCCTGGGCACCTCGGCGCGGCCCGGGCGCGAGTGGAGCGCGCTCGGCTGGCCGCCGGCCTCCGGAAGGTACCGCTGCGTCCCCCCTGGGCTGGATATGTTCATGTTCACGTGAAGATGGATTTAGTGTACGGTCTCGTGTGGCTGCTGACAGTCCTCCTGGAAGGCATCTCTGGCCAAGGAGTCTACGGTGAGTGCAATCGCGACGCTATCGTGACCTTGTGATTCTTAGGCAAGATAGGCTGGCGAGCGAAAATGCACGACTCGCGCCGTTCCGGGGCCTCTCCCGGCGTGGTATTTGATTTACACTTCATCACGTTATTGGGAGCGGTAAGGAGGCAGCGAGCGCGCTGCGGATTGGGCTGCGAGCCGCTCCCCCAGCGCCTCGGCTCGGGCTGGGAGTTGGGTCGAGCCGGCGCCACTGCACTCTTGCGAACGAGTGGCTTTGCACTTGATTTATGCCCGCTGGGGAACGGAGCTCCGGCAGTCCTTGATTTAATAATGATTTGGCTCTTTGCATTGCCGCGGTGCCGGTGCCGCGCCCCCCCCCGCACCCCGAAGGGAAGCTTCGAATGTGACCCCAGTGAGTCCCCATCCCTTTCCATCTCCCGCCTCCTCCTTCTCTCCACCTTTTTCTTTTTCTTTCTCTCTTTTTTTTTTTTTTAACCCCCTTGGTGAATGCCTACATGACTTCGTTTTCCGGCTCAGGAAGTGGGGTGACAGTTGAGTTGCGTTCTGCACCAGCGTTGCCATGAATACTGACTTGGGGAGGGGAAAATAGCAGGCAAGATTCTCGGTGCCAGACACAATTAAGGGACATGTTTATGTGAATGGATGAGCAAATGCATGAATGAACGGACGGCCAAGTCCGCGCGTCTCGGCTCTGGGGCAGGACACCAGCTTGCTGCAACAGGAACACAACCTCAGTTGTCTGGAAAACCCAGATCTGGGCCGGTTAGGACCCAGAGAAGTGCGAGCTTGTTAATTTGGAGGTTTTTAAGTCCTCAAGAGCAGATCTAGGTTCCTTTGCCTGTCAGCAGTTGGCACCCTTGGCTTTCGGGATTGGAAGAGACTCTGACACACGCACCCAGCTCTGGTTGAAATGTGCGTGTTTTCCTGGGACGAGCAGAGCAGTGCCACAAAGGAAACATAACTTTTGTGATCTCAGAGGTATGGTAGGGAGATTAGGAGAACAGCTATTGAGGGGACAGCAGGCCACCACTCTCCTACAGCTCTCCTAGGGTCAGTGTGTGCTGAAAATTCAATTACTGCCTTTGGTATCACTTCAGGGTTTGGACTCGAGCGCTGCAGAGCTAGGTCAGTGGCTGTCCCTGGGCTAAGGGCAGGAGTGTTTGTGGAGCTTTCCCTGTGGACCCTGGAACTTATTGCAGAGTGGGAGCGGGTACAAGGGGACCTCGAATACTCAAACTCTCTGGAAACGTGGAGTGTGCCGTGGGCAGGTGTTTGAGAAAGGAGACAGGAGATCTGACCTAGCGTTTATTTACTGTCTCTGCTGTGTTCTTACCGGGCTGAACCTGAGCGTGTGAGGAGGTACCCAGGAGGGGTCTGGGAGGGGTGAGCTATGGCCCCTCCAGCTCTCCATCTGCCACTCTTCTTTCTTGCTTTCCTAGTTCCCTTTTTGGCTCAGGCCAGGAAAATTTCACTTTCCCCTACCTTAAAGCATCTTAATTTCCTATCTCTACCCACCCCCTCTTTCCCAAAGGAACTTGCTTGATGGTGGTAGTGGTGTTGGTGGTGATAATGATGGTGTGTATGTTTGTTGAGAGAGATGTTAAAACTCCAGGCATATCTTACTGCTTGGCTGACAGCAGGAGGTGGGGCCTTGAGGGGACACATTTAGTGTTCTTTGGACTTCTGCTGGACTCCGGTGGCCCTGAATATCTAAAAGTGGCTGAGATTCTAAGGATGGAGGAATGCTGGAGATAGAGCCTTCTGAAGGAGCTGTTCCTTAGCTTGGGGGAGTCTGGATTCCTTTAATCCCATATCTAAGTCTTTATTTCTCTTTCATTTGTTCAGATCATCCCAAATAAAAAGATTAAACAACAGCTCTGTGTGTGTGTGTGTGTGTGTGTGTGTGTGTAGGAGATAATAAGTTAGATTGGGGGGATGGCAGGCATGCTGGAAGTGTCTGGCTTAGAAAGGCATGGTACTATTTTCCTGTCACTTTTTGTCATTCAGATTATAAATCCTTGAAAGTTTTCATCTTGGGAAGTGGACAAGGGTAAAATCTAGGAGTGGAAACAAGTAGCAAACAGTTGCGTTGAATTAATGCCCATGATGCTTAACAACAAAGGGGGAGGCAGTTCTGCTACTGAACTAATCATCGTGAGGAAGGTAGTGGTCTTTTTTTTTTTTTTTTCTTTTAATATTGATGTGGCTATTAGGCATCTGGCTTGGAATAGAATAGGCTTTGTGTGAAAATTAATCACATCCTGATCCTTATAAATGTCACAGCTATTAGGTGGGTGAAAAAATAAACGTATTAGTTTTTAAACGTCTTAGGACAAAAGTTAGGTACTCACCGGGGGAACTCCTAACCATCAGCATCAGCATCACCTGTGAACTTGTTAGAAATGTAAATTTTCAGTCCCTCCCAGATTTTCTAAATTAGAAATTCAGAGTGTGGGACCCAGCAATCTGTGTTCTTTACCTCAGGTGATGATTGTGATGTATGCTGAAGTATGAGAACAGCTGATAAGGACTTCAGATTTCATTGCTTTGACCGTATAATCATGACACCTTTCTTAACCTAAAATAGTTTGAATTTTATTTCTCGGAGTGTTTATAGTGAGTTCATTGAGGTATAAAATATTAATCAGTTGTGGAAAGGACATAGACCTAAGAGTTAGTGTAAGGCTGTAGAATGTATTTGGAACATTTTATTTGAAGAACCATGAAAACGAGTAAGAAAGCAGGGCAGTTATAAACAGACATTAAAGATCTACATTGGAAGTTCGCTACCATAAAAATCTATATTCCTTTATCCCTTTGTATTTGCTGATGTAAAACCATTCATGTTACACACAAAGTATTTCTTAATATTGCCTTCTAGTAGCTAAGTTAAAGAGGAAATAAAAATTATCTTATAGTTAATTCAGGCAAAATTATTTCATTGTAGCCTCAAATTAACTTCACGATTTAGAAATATGTCATTGTAACCTCTTTTCTTTGAAACCGCTGGTCAGTCCCTTTATTCTTCCACTTCTTGGCTGGAAAACTCAGTGTGAAATTCAAGGTTTTTTTTAAGTAATTGAGAATATTTTAATGCACAGATTATATTGTTTTGAGTAACTATATCTTGTTCCTCTTGTGTACAATTAGCTTGGCACCATGTACAGTACTTAATGTTGTAAAAGTTTGTTCCATAGACCTAGGAACTTACTGTTATTTATCTTGGAATATTGCTTAGGAAACTAAATGCACAGTAGCTGAGGTTTGTGTATACGTGGTATTTGGGTAAGGGAAATTATCCATCAATTTATATCTGTCTACCCTCCGTCAATAATTCTGATGTCATTAAAAAGGACATTTAAAAACTGGCATTTTCCTGTGTATTAAATGTTCCCCACCAGAGATGGCATTACAATGATAGAAATTATTCAAAAACACTTCTGAAAGGAAGATTATAAAAAAAATAATTCTTTGTAACAGAGCAGCATCAAAAATTTCATGTGGACTTCCTAAGACAACTCTTAAATATTTTGATAGATAATACTCATTTGGAGATATCTGTATTTGTGTAGTTTTTAAAATCCACTTTCTTGAGTTACAGATTTGACTTTCTTGAATTTTAAAAAGTTATTTGTATTCAAAACTTGTTCCTCAGAATACTCTTGGAATTTGAAAGTTTTGTTTTAATTTTTTTTTTACTTACAACTGAAAACCAAAGTCCTTAAATGAACAATGAAGTGGTATCCACTTTTGGCATTATTTTGTTGTATTTCCATTGTATTAGTTTTAGGATAACTGATTAAGCATAGCATCAAGGGTCATAATAAGCCTCAGCTGTATCTGTTTAACTGTGTTTTCTAGAGATCTTAGATGTCTAGAATCAATATTGAGAATCCTGTCTCCCATAAACTTCTCAATTGTTTTGCTGAAAAAGAAAAAAAAACTGTATTGCCACACACTGTATTTTTACTTCTGACCTATCATGCCCTTAATTTCCGAGGAGACTCATAAAAGATTATAACTGCATTAGCACAAGACAGATCCACAAGTGGAAAACAAAAGCCCATGTCTGAATAGTTTTTAATGGGAGCCAATCCACCAGTGAATGACTAGGTATCCTGAAATGCTTAATGCATCGTCTTATATAGTTCCCAGGATGTGTTAGAAACAATAAATAGAATTAGTTTATCAAATGTATGTATATGACACATTATCAAGCTATATTCACTCAATTCCAGTAATATCAATTAATATATAATTTAGGGATGACATTTAAGGTGGATGGGAAGGATCTAGAAGATAGTTTAGCCTGTCAGTTGGCAGAATCTGAATGGACGGATTGATCCAAAAGGGTAAGAGTGCTCTAGAACATCAGCTGGCCATTACATCCACTCCCAGGATGTTGTCATCCTCATGGCAGAATTATCCTAAGTGTATTGAATTGTGATTTTTGGGGTCCATTTTGGATTTGGAGAGACCCTTTGATTAGAGACTGCTTTTGGCTGAATACATATATAGGGTGTCAGCCTATGGCTGGAGAGGGAGATATAACTTTAATCAATGTTGCTGAAAAAAACCAGTCTGAAGCTTTACCACTTACAGTCAGCCCTTTCTCTCTTCCTACTCTCTACCCTGTTGTCTGTATATGCAGTACACATACGCATGAACAGACTCATATCATCACCACCTTGGCCGCCATCACATCATCATCACCAAGAGTGGGCTGTCCTTTGCATCTTGGGATTATTTTTGTCCATTCATGGTTGAGACTTTGCATGCAAAATGGGAAGATTATTTTATATAATATTACTTGCTCATTTCTTATAGATCCCTCTGAAAGCCCTTATTAGTATTTTAGATTGAGCAGGTTGTACATCAAGCCTAAGGGATCATTTTTTAGAGACTTAAGTTAGAAAGGATGCCAGGGTTAAGGTAATTAAGAATCAGAGGTAAAATTGTAGAGACAGTTCTGGTGAATAGATATCACTAAAGAAATCTAAGGAAAGCATTTTTCATGGTCTTGATTTCTTGGCTTAATTTTATTGTCTCTGGTTTTGACTCTTATTGATACTATAATTTTTTTTTTTATAAGGTGAACCACCTTAAATCTGTTTTGAAAAGTAGGGTACAAGCAAATTTTTCTGAAGGAATGTGCTCTGTATTCTTTTAAAATGTAACTATTTTAGTGTGATTGTCCTTGGGCTTTTGGAGATGGGACTTAACCAACATGAGCCTCATGGATTCAGTTTTTGTGTTTTTAAGTGTTGAGAACTGTGATCGTGGGTTGCTTTCCTCTGTAAAGGTAATTCGTCATTCACATTCTCTGGCCTGGTCTTTATGCTTTGGGAAGAATATTGATAGAGTTGGGTTTAAGGCTTGCAACCCACAAAAGACAAAGGCAGATAGATATACCTGCTTAGTCCTGGAACTAGCGCTAGAGTGGTGCTTTATGGCAGCTACAGTCAACTAAGGGACTGTGCCATCATCATGTGCCATTTGAGTTGAATTGGAGAATGTCTTACTTTCCTTTTTGTCTATTTTGGAGGGACAGGCAAAGTATTACATTGAGTACATTTCAGGTATGAATGAATAGGGTGAGCGTTTTCAGTTTCATTGTTATTGCTGTTAACTGAATAGTCCCACAAAATGAAATTTCATTTCTTTGTTTCAGTGACTGTCAGTGTAAATATACTACTTACAGCAGACTGAGTAAATGATTGCACTCATAGGAAACTGCATCCTATTTTAATTTTCAAATCCAATTAGTAAACTTTTGGGCCTATACAATTATAGAGTTGTGAGAAGAGACTATAATATGTCATTAAATTTTCCCACTACTTGAAGACCCAACATGCCAGTCAAATGGCGGTTCTATGTTGTTAAGATTTTTTTACAGAAAGAAATTTCACAACTCTTTTTTCTAGAATCCAGGCACATTCATTGGATTGATTTTTTCCCCCTCAACCTTCTAATAAAATTTCTCATGTTGCATTATTGGGGCACACATTTATTTTCCATTTTATGCCAGTACAATTCCATTTCTTTCTTTTTAAAAAATATTTATTTTGAGAGAAAAAGAGCAGGGGAGGGACAGAGAGAGAGGGGAATAGAGGATCTGAAGTGGGCTTTGTGCTGATAGCGACAGCTCACTGCTGGGCTAGAACTCATGGGCCTTGAGATCACGACTTGAGCCAAAGTTGGATGCTTAACTGACTGAGCCACCCAGGCACCCCTCCATATCTTTCTTAATTATACCTCCTTTCACTGATCCTAGTTGAGCTCTTTTTATATTGGTTTCTTAACACTTTTTCGAGATACTATGCCTTTCCTAAACTTGGTTTTAAAACACTTTGTTTTCTTTTCTGTTGGTATCATTGGTTGAATTCAGTAAGATGGTGATTTCCACTTTATAATTCAAATCACATATTCTTCAGAAGTTTATAATCTCAGGAAAGGATTTCAAATATTAGGAAATTATTTTTTGATTATTACACACTTACTATAAAATATTAATTAAAGATGTATTGTTAGGTAGCAGCAAGGGTATTAGAAATTACGAAGTAACTTATTTTTTGTGTCTTTTAGTATGGTACCTCTATAATTTTTCATCAGAGTAGGAGACATCAGTTTCTTACTGTTCCCACTCAACACTAAAGACTGCTGTGTGGTTGACAGATAGGGTCAAGTATGTGACATATGAGCATATCTTTAAGCAGCCTAATTTTTGTTTTATTTCTTTGTAATGAGAATGGGAGAGACAAAAATTGAAAGTTTCTGTGGAAAGGGAAACATATCTGTCTAAAAGAAGAAAGGTTGGTTCATAGCTAGGTCTCCTGGAGTCCTAAATGACAGCACAGAATGCAGCTCGTATCTCAAAGAGGTAGGTAGGAAATAGGATGCTAGCCTGAAATGACTATTAGAAAAATGTATCCGCCTGTTAAGTATTGGGAAAAGCAAAATTTTTTTCTGAAGTAATTAGAACTATGCTCATGTGTGTCAAACAGAAGAAGTAAAATGTTTGCGATTTGACTGAAGAACATCTTCAGGGAGATTTTACTGATCTCCTGAAAGGGAAAGATGAGGAACTCTTAAATAGGGCCTGTGGTCCCGGCAGACCACATTCTCCTTCCTCTAATTAATTGTATGATTTGGGTGCATAAGGGAGAGAGAGGCACAGATTAAGCATCAGTGCATTCTGTCTGTTATTTCTTAGTGGAAATGTGTTTTGAGTCCATGCTTTGCCTTAGGTAGATTTCCTCCTGAAGAGGAGGAGGCTTCTGTGAGTATGCCCAAGAAGGAGAGAAAAATCTGAGGAAGATAGGCAACTTTTTAGAAACTATGGCCAGTGGGAATTCTGTACAGGTTGTGGGCAGATGTAGGCTGACTTCTGGTAATTCAGTCAACAAATTAATGTGTAACTGCTGTGGATAACATATGTAGCTGTGTAGTGTGAGGGCTGTGAACTCAAAGAGTTTACAAGTTAATTGAAGAGATAAAACTAAATGGAGAAACAGACAAAGTAAGGTTGTAAGAAATATGTACGTTTGTGCCTAAACAAGAGAGAGCGATTATAGCTGGAGAAAAGTTGGAAAAGCTGGTACATCTTAAGTTGAGTCTTGAAAGTGGGTTGGCATCATACAGATAAAGAAGGTGGAAATGCACTACCACAGCACAGATCCCAGCTGTAGGAATAGTGGTGCAGAAGGAAAAGTAAGCCTAGAATGCATATCTAAGAAAGCCTAAGCTATTTCTCCAAAGTATACCCGACTAGAAAGATATTATCTGCCATTTAACCTCTACCATCCCCTGCAAAAGTCTGTAAGTCTGGGAAATAAGTTTCATTGTGTGTTATTCTAGAATGTGCTCAGATATTTATGTCCACCAAGATTTTGGGTTTGGTTAGTTTGAAGCCAACTGACTGACTGCTCCATTAGAAGATAAGACAGTTATCAGGGCTCCTTGGTGGCTTGGTTGGTTGAGTGTTTGGACTCTTGATTTTGGCTCAGGTCATGATCTTAAAGGTTGGTGGGATCAAGCCCCACATCAGGCTCCACACCCAGCTTGGTGCCTGCTTAGGATTCTCTTTCCCTCTCTTTCTGCCCTTTTCCTGCACAGGCTCTTTTTCTCTCTGTCTCAAAATAAATAGATACAGTTTTAAAATAAACCTAAAGAAAGAAAAAAAGACAGTTGTGTTTAAAGTTCTAGGCAACCTTGGGAAGCTTTGAATCTTCATAGCAGTTACTTGTGGAGTTAAGGTCACTTTTCAAAGCCCTTTTAGAGTATATACTACTTAGAAGCAGTGGACTGTAGGTCCAGAATGACTTAAAGTGTCATGTTGATTTTTACAAATGTATAGCCACTGAGATGATTGCATTGCCGTTAAGAAAAGTGAGGTATGTGCTTTCATTATTGGTTTTTATCTTTGTGCAGAGCAGCAAGATGTGGTTGAAAACTATTGGGGAACTTGTGCTTGCTTCTGGTTCAGCTGTTGGTTTACTGGGTGCCCATAGACAAATAGTCTTAATCTGTCTATCTCTCAGTTTCCACATCCAATAAACTCCTTGGAAAGTGGGCTGTTACTTAAAGGGAAGCAATAAAAATGTATGGTTGCTTTTTTATACCTGAGACAGATGGAGAGTGCATGGAAAGTGTTCTCCATCTTCTTAAGAAAGTACACTCGGGTTTGCTAGCAATTGAACCTCATAATAGGACTGCCATTTGGTTCTTAGAACAGAGTACAGAGCTAGTAACATAAAAGAAGTAATTTTTCTGGAAAAATATTCCAGTGTGTCAGTCTAGCAGAAAATAAGTTATATTTTATAACAGTGTATCTAATATTAATATGTGCATGAAAATGCCATTTGATACTACATCTTGTGTGCACATGTAATTGGTATTGCACCTCAGGCTAACCTCCTTCTCTCAATTTGCATAATCCTGGAATTTCTTCTATTCCCTACTGGTGGGGGTGGCAGTGGGAAACTGCTAACCTCACCCCCTGCATCATTTAAGAGTTCCATTGAGGGGCGCCTGGGTGGCTCAGTTGATTAAGTGTCCACCTCTTGATTTCAGCTCAGGTCATGGTCTCATGGTTCATGAGTTCAAGCCCCAGGTTGGGCTCTGTACTAACAGCCCAGAGCCTGCTTACGCTCTCTCTCTCTTTCTCAAAACTAAACAAACAAACATTAAAAAAAAAAAAAAAAGAGCTCCATTTAATATTAGTGTAACCTAAATTTTATGTGCATGATTATATTTACATGTGTATGTGTGTTCAGATGTGTATATAAATCTTGCTTTTGTTTCAAGGAGCAAAGATATTCTTAATGTCTTGCACTTTCAGAATAATTGAAAATTAGCTGTCTATAAATGTAAAGTATCTGAATGGAAAAGAAAGTAGAAATTGCTTGTAAAAATATAAATGTTTGATAGTATAAAAATGAAAACAAGGAAAACAGAAAATTATTAAATGAGGTTATTGCACATTCATTGTGTATAGCATCTAATTTTGATCCAAAGGTGACCAAAGTTGCTATTTCTCACCAACTCAGTTAATTCTTAAAAAAAATCTTTAGAATTAACTGAAAGGCCTGGGATCTTGTCAACATTAAACTGTGGTGTGCCTCTGTGTGTGTGTGTGTGTGTGTGTGTGTGTGTGTGTGTGTATGAAAACATTTTTCTACATAATGCACTTTAATTATACTTGCAAATACTGTATTTTTTTGTGGGTGAAAGGTAGTTCATGTCAAGAATCCTAATTCATATCACTAATTAGATTGGAAAAGTTAATTAGGCTGTCATTTATGTGTCAGGGTATTAGATATTCATTGGGAATATTGGTCAGGTACTTCTGTAACAAAACCAAAAAGGTCATATTTTCTCAGTACCTTAAGCAGACAACAAAATTATTAGTTGAGAATAATTTTTCCTGTTCCATGGAATGAACAGTATTGACTTAGTGAAGTCAGTCACCATGAGCACCTACACAGGAGATTCTGTCATGTGCACAGATTTAACTGGTGTTCTGTGTAGTTTTGAAGTTGTCACTGTTACCTCAGTATCTCAGAATTAGTGGCATTATTATCAACAAGCTATATAGTTAGTATTTTTACCCTGTTTCTGAATTCGCTCTTTTTTGTGGTTATGCTACACTGTTACTGTGATTCTCCCCTTGTTCTTTATTCACTTATATTTATCATTTGGTTCAGTTTTCACACTGGACTATTACACTTGTACCATTCCCCTGTACAGAGTTACTATATTAATTTTAAAGCTTTCAGTCTTCCTTCACAACTAATCAGTGCTCAGTCTTTGGCTAGTTTTATTCTCACTTTGTCAGGCATAGATTCACCTACGTGTGATGGCATAAGGAGATGCAGGTCTCTTCCATCATGACCACTCCCTGCAATATTTAAGCTACATGGTGACATCATCGCTGTGAAGATTAGGGTTTTGAAACTTCCATTATTTACCTAAGACAAGAATAACTCCCAGTAGGCTGCAGCCTTTTACTCAGAGGCTACTTATTCTCTGATTATTTCCTGTGCTTCACTAACAAACATCTCTCCAGTCACAGCAGCTGGGGTTGAAAGTTGCCTTCTTTCTGCTCACTGTGATTTTTTGATTTTAGTATTGAACTCTATTCTAATTATATATGATTTGGGTGAGCATTTCAAAAGCATCTAAGTTTTTTATTTTCTGTCATCATGAAAAACTCACTTGTTAATATGTCAACTCTCTAAACTTCCTCATGCAAAGAAAATACTTTGAAACCTTTATGCTTAACCACCTCTTCAGTTTCAGAGAAAGATTAATCTTCTCTGTCTAGGTGTAAATAAAGATGCACACACTACAGATATATATCTGTATACAGAGTATATATGTATATGCTTTAAAAAATATATTCACATGTATTAACGGTGTCTATGTATGTGTGTATGTGTGTGTTTGTATATCCATAGAGTAGATGTCTTGGATTAGTATACATTTTAGATTAAGCTGTAGGAATTGGATGGCCTTTCAGTTTCTTTTGCAGACAAGACGCTGATTCATTTTTGACGACCAGGCATGCAATCTCTTACCTAATTTTCGTTTTGTTTTTAAACACCCTTTTGTGAGACTTTCATGTTCTTACTGTTCACCAGTTTATAACATTACCTCTAGAAACTTACATTACTTGTCTTTCCTTCTATTTTTTGCAGTTGACAGAAGAGAAATTTTTCTTAGCTGCATAATAGCACTCACTACATGGTTAGTTTATTTTACTTGCAATACAGTGATGAGTACACCTGAAGCCCAGTGTCACTGGTATACTGAGAAGACCATACACTTGTCTGGCCAAGTTTTTACAGTGGTCTTTTCCCTCATTTTGGTGAGCTTCTAGAGTAGCAGGCATATCTGTATTCAAATGAGGATACTAAATTCATCCATAAACTAAATTTAAGTAACTTGGATTATCTGCCTTTTTGTATTATTGAAAAATAATAAATTGAACATAATAATTTTTATAAAATGATTGCCATTCATTAAGTGCTTACTGTTGCCACACCTTGTACTAGGTGTTTTGTATTTATTATGCTATATCTTTGAGATGGATGAATATTAGTGACTAAGTTTGGAATCATATACGTTTGGAAGTACATGTAAAAATAAATATTTGTGTATTCTTATATATATTATTAAGCTATATTCATACATGTGTGTGTTTAGAACTTCTAGCGATTAAAACATGCAAGTTAGCTAGCTCATGTTGTGCCATTCATGAAACTTACCTCAAACAGTATATATTTGAAATGCAAATTTTGTGGTAAAGTCTAGCTTTTTGCCTGAGAAACATATATAAGCAGCTAATGTCAGCATTTTATATCATACAGCCTTCTTTTTTTAGGAAAGAAAGATAGGATTTATAATTTTTTTTTCCTTTTTAGAATTGAAATGGCCATACTGAGGGCTCTCTCTGGTATAATTTATTTTTGGACTGAAAGGATATTTTAAGCTTATTCATAATTAGTGACCTGTAAAAATGAAGACATGGCTCTACTAGATATTCTGCAGAAGTAATTCTATTCTTCCATGTAAAATAGGAGGCATGTGCTTATAAAAAATAACCACTGTCAAGTGTACTACTTTATTTTTCCCCCAGGCTGATTAACAATCACTGGCCTTGGTAAGATTGGTAGTTAAATGTCATTTTTGGCCTGATTTTGCCTTGAGAACCCTCCAGGTATTGCTTGGGCTTTTTTTTTTTTTTTTTTTTTTTTGATGCAGAGTTAATTGAGGGGACTCTATCAGCGGGTTCCTTTTCTTAAAAATCTTGTTGTGCTCAAGAGGACAGTTGATGGCAAGCTCTGTCCTTCTCTTAGCTGCCAGGGAGTTCCTCAAACCTCAAAGGTTACAAATTAGTGCAGTTTAGTGATTTGTTGTAGGCTTTTAGCTATGGCATTTGCTACCATAGTAGTCATTTTTTTCCTATGCTTTTTGAATGCGGTAATTGTGTCATATAGTATAACCCTGTACCATTCTGGCTATTGTGTGATTGATACAGAAACTGCTTCGATAGGAAACCATTTCAAGAGAGAACAGGAAAGGTATTATATTCGGCTGTAGTGCCATGCATTTCTAAGCAGCTGATGTTTTCTTTAACTGATAACCAACCCCCCAAATTTTCAGAGGCTATTAAGCCTTTAGAACTTTAACTCTTAATTCAGTCTGGCTGCAAAGAGCAATGCTTGAAGTTCATTATACATTTACATATAATTAATTCATTAATTCTGTAGCATGACTGGGTTGTTACTGTTGTATTTTCAAGTCATACCTCTTTAAGAACATAGAGAAACATTAATTTAGTGAATTTTCCTCTAAGTAGTAATTTCCTCATACCTGAGCCAAATACTTGAGAGTCTTGAGAGATGACATTTGCACAGTGAAAATTGTAATAATATTGTCAAACGGAGTGGGCCATCATGTGTTTTGTAATCTTATTTAAAATTTTTTTTTAGTAAACTCTACCCCCTACATAGGGCTGGAACTCACAACCCCAAGAGGAAGAGTTACATGCTCTACAAATAGAGCCAGCCAGGTGTCCCATGTGTTTTGTAATCTAAGAATCTCAAATTACACCGCAAGCCTTTGTAAAGGAATAGATTCAAGGATGAGTCAAATCAAAGTTCAAAAGAGTTTAATCATAGATTTTATGTTTTTACTACCTCACACATTTAACACTGTGTTTGGGAGTACTTGTGGAAGAGAGTACACCCTATTTTTGTCTTTCTCCACTTCCAATTTTTGTATTTTGTGATACATACTCTAGATACATATGCTATTTTGGATGAAGGTGGATGGTATCTTAATTATTGAGGCATAAAATTATATACCTAATATTTAGGAGCATCTCTATGTTGTGCTTTATCATTTATTTCAATATTCTATATTAGCAATAGTCATTTGATTGAATGTCTAAAAAATCTGCAGTAGAGATTCTTAAACAAAATAAAGAATGATAGTGAATTTCAAATATTTTGTGAAACCGGAATATGCCATTTAAATATCTGTAGTTGTGACAAAAGTTAAAGCCTAGATATTTTCAAAGATTTTTCTAAGATTGCTCTAAGAATATTTTCTGGTGGCTTAACTATTGACAGCTTCTTTTTCATTGTACATAGCTGTCATCCTCCCAACAATTATCATGACATTGTAGAGGTTTTCCATTATTAATGAAAGATTCAGCGTTTCTACAAATGGGAAGTTACTGATAAAGCAAATAAATGAAATCCATTAAAGCAAACTTCCAACATACTACTGTACGCTGGTCTGGGGGCTAGATTTCAAATTGCATAGGGAGAAGCAGGTTATCTTAGCCTGGTTGTAGTATTGGCCTAGACTTAGGCAGAATGCATTGGAATAGATTTATTGTTTTTACAAGTGATACTTGGGTGTAGGTCATGGGAATTGGTAGGATGGGTCAAGGCAGAATGAGAGATGTCATGTCAGACATTGGCTTCCCTAGGAAACAAACACTGAGAGGAAGGTTTACATGCAGGTGGTTCATTAGGGAATGTCCTGTAGCCCCTGTAAGGGAGGAAGGGAGCCTGGATTGAGTAGAAGAAAAAGTTGAACCGTGATTCACTTGCAGCAGAGCCCTAAGCTGAGCTTATGGGTACTCTTATGTAGGATGGACCTTCAGAGATGTCACAGATATAGGAAAGGTCCATTCTACCTACTTTTCTATCAGTCGTTAGATGTTTGCTGCCCCTGGGTAAGGTGGCTCCCTTTGGTTGAAGGCAAATCTTGGTAGGAACTCAGATGTAAGGAATCAGCAGGCAATATTCTTAGAGGCTGAATGAATATCTTCGTGTAGAAGGGATTCTGAATAAAGCATCACATTTAATGCATGTCCCTCTTTATAGTTTTCATATTTGGTTGCTTATGAGAGTTCATCCCATTGGAGAACTGGTCCTCCAGGAGTAAGTTTCTTTTCTTAAGGAAACATAAGAAAGTTAGTGGGATGAATTTCAGCCTCTGCTGCTGTGCCTGATCTCAGAACCACACCTGATAATCATCATCCCCCTTTTCTACCACCCTTTCTAGGAGCGTCCTCCCCACAGCTGGCCACTCTGAAGGACCTGGGATCATGGTTATGATGCCATCTCAGGCTGCTTCTACAGATACGGCATTAGTCATTTTGCTGTCAGAATCAGTAGGGCAGCTTAAGCAGATATGTAAACCAGGGTCCCTGGGTACTAGGAGTCTTCTTCCCTCCTCACATGGTGTTTTAGTTATAGCAGTCTTGCCTTTTCTTAACAGTTAGACTTAGTTATCCCTGCCTGAAAGTCTCCTCCTTTCTTGGCCTGTTTGTGTTTGGCACATAGTGGCTGGGTGACAGTTGTTACAAGAGTTCAGGGCTCTTGCTGTTGTTCCTGGCAAAAGTGTTCTTTCTTTGGGGACGAGGACATCTTAGCCACACAGAATCTAGAATTCTGGGGACTGAAAGCACAGGTACCCCATGTAGGTTACTAGGAATGAAGTGGAATGAGATTGTTTGACTTGTGTATTTACTAGGGACACAGCCCCACATAATGGTCATTAAATTAAGGCTATACCAGGTTCTGGGCGTGTGGTGCCTTGTCCACTCAGGCCATTGTCTCCGAGTTGCTATATCAGCTGCTCCTTCAAAAGACTGTTCTATTATAGCAGCTTTGTGATGGCACATGATATGATAGAACCATTGGGTTTTATGATCATAAAATATACTCATTGCTGTACCTTTTTTCCTCTTCAGTGGATCACTTTGTTTAGTGCAGTTTTATGAGGGCTCCCATTTGGATGAATCGCATATTCTGAAAGCCCTTGGATTGAGGTGCTTGCTGAGACCCTTTAGGCAGTAGATTATAAATCCATACCCAGAATATGTCAGTTCTAATCAGGATGACTCTGCTCCTCCTTATATGAATGGGGTCCATTGTAGTCAATTACCACTATAACAGCTAGTTATTCTCCTTGAATGGTATATGTCAGGGTCCCTCTTACTGGTCAGTTGGACAGTTAGCAGTAGCACTAGCTAGACAAGCCTTGCTGACTGGGAGCCTGTCTATGCTGCCTGGTATGTGCATATTGCCTGTACTTTTCTCTGTGGCTGTTTCCTTCTTGCACCTGTTGCACCAACACTGTGGTGACTAATGGCAAGCTGACTGATGTCACCTGGTCAAGTCATTCTATTAATTATGCTTTTGATTGCCTTACTCGAATTACTATTGCTCTGTAAAAAGCCATCCCAATTTAGTGGTATAAAACAGCCATTTTATTAAATTCATGAACTCTGGGGGCCAAGAGTTCATACAAGGGACAGTCATGATGGCTTACCTTTGCACCATAATTTCTGAGCTTTTACCTGGGAAGACTCGAAAGCAGAGATGACTTGACATCTGGGGACTGGAATTATCAGGGGACATCTTTATTCACATGTGAGGGAGTTGATACTGGCTGACAGCTGGGACCTCAGCTGTGTTGGCAAATGGAATGCCTATAACTGACCTCTGCATATGGGCTCTCTCATAGTTTGGGCTTCATCACACCATGGTGGCTGAATTTTAAGTGCATGTATCCCAGAAAGGTAGAAGTGATCTCTTGATCTTACCTAGGAAGTCACATGCACTGATTCTAAGGTACTCTGTTGTTTGAGGCAGAGATGAAGGTCTACCCAGGTTGAAGGGAAGGGACTATCAGTCCTACTACTTGATGGGAATAGTGTCATGTTCTCCTTAGAAGAAGGGTTTCTGGGATTAGAAAAACTGTTGCAGGCTTCTTTAGAAAATGCAGTCAGTTACATGCCTCTTTCATGGTGGAGGCAAATACATTAATGACAAAGATCTGTTGACTTTATGCCCGCTCCCATAGGTACATTTGCATGTCTCTTCCCTGAGTTATTGTTGCTGATACTCTGATTTCTCTTTCCAGTCCTCCAACCAACCACCCAGCCACTCTGTTCACTACTTTCAGTGAAATGTATTTGTGTGTGTGTGTGTGTGTGTGTGTGTGTGTGTGTATCCTCCAGTGACTTTTCTTTCCACATAAAGTGTACGGTCACTGAAGCTCACATATTGAGTGGATTTCCCCTCATTGCTGTCTTTGAAGGCACCCCTAATGGAGCTTCAGGACAGGTGCAGTACCTTTTTAGTTTAGACACATATCAAGCCAATCCATCTGTGGAACATTGTTGGACTTGGTGGTTATATGGGACTTCTCATGAAGTCATGGGTATGAATTGAGGGTAATGAGCCAGTGCTCTTTACCCAGGGTAGATGTAGGGGTCTGAACTACCTAGCTTACCTGTGCATTTTCTATCAACTTGTGCTGAGTCTCAGATGTGCCATATTCATGTAATGATGGATTGCTCCTGGACCTGCTTGATATTGTATCACTTAACTGATAAAATCTAGCTTATAGTAGACATTTTTGCTTATATAGCTTCCTACTAGCCTATAATCAGGCATTCTTCCTAAGGCCCATTTGAAAACTAATTTTCAAATGATTTATAATTCTCTACTGCAAATGGCATGGACTTGCTCAAAAACCTTAGGTGTCTGTGTTGTGATTCTCTTTCTGGGGCTTGCCATAAACTCTACATGGTAACTTCTCTCACCCAAGATATTTCTAATAATATGGAGTTTGTGGGGTCACATGGCCCAAGCTCCAGGATTTCTTCAGTGCAACCTGTAGCTTCTGCAGTCTTTGACTTGACTAGGCCTCACTCAAACCCAGCATCCCTCTGTGGCACGTGGTAAGTAGGTGAGAGCAGTATTTCTGGCAGGGGATATATCCTTCCTTAATCAAAAGAGTCCTGTTAGGGATTTTGCTTCTTTCTTGTTGATGAGCAATGTGAGATGCAGTAATTTGTTCTTGGGTAGAGTTATCCTTGCATGCCTCAAGTCTTAGACCCCTAAAACTTGCACTGATAAGGTGTTTGTTTTCTGTCCTCTGCCTGCCTGTGTCTTACCAGGGTCTGTAAAGTACTTGCCACTTTTTGCTTATCTAGCTCACTTAATAGAATGTTACTGATAAAATGGATTAGTGTAATATTTTACACAATGTTCAGTAATTTCAGATACTTTCAGAATAGAGTATGGCAGAGAATGAAACACTTATAGTCTTGAGTCAGCATGGTAGAAGTATACTGCTGTTTGCTCTGTGTGAATGAGAACTGCTTTTGGTTCTCCTTTTCCAAAGAGATGAATAAGAATGTTAGCTAGATCAGTTGCCAAATCCTATCAGTCTGTTATAGGAAAGATACCAAACTAGCCAAGCACCTACAGTTGGGATTCTGCTTGGTTGAATTTGTGGTGGTCCCTCTCATCTTCCAGCATCCATCTGGTTGTATGGACCAGACCAGTGAATAAAATTGGGACATAATGCCTCCGTTAGGATTTTAAGCATGGTACTCATATCTTCCATTCCTTCCAATAAACAATATATTTGTGATTTGCTGTCTTAATTTAGGGTTGGGATAATAGGCACTTTAGAGAACCCCCTCACCCTGGCTGCCACTATGCCGTTCTTATGATTAATTGTGCCAACATTGTTTCTGATGCTTAAGTTCCTCAACTGGCCTCTGTTATTTAGAGAGCCTGTTGTTCCCACTGCCATCAGGGAACCCAGTTCCATATGACCTCTCCTGGTGTTTGTAACCTCAGCAATGTGGAGACCCCTCATCCTAGCACTCACACTAGTCAGTTGATGAGTTTTCTGGCTTTAAGTAGCATGTACACTCAAGCTTTACCACTTCTCTTAATCTTTTAAAGAGAGTCTTTGTTAGTCACGGTATGTATGATAATGACATAATGTCTGGCTTGCCCTATTTCTGGAAAGCCTGAAGATAATGAAACAATATTCGTACCTCCCTCATCCCTCTGCCAAATAACCAGTAGTCTTGGTAAAATTTTAAAATGCTTCATTGTCTGACACTGTATTTCTACATTTGACCAATCATACATTTGATTTCCAAGGGGGTTTTTATGGACTAAATCATGGTCCCCAATGTCACATGTTGAAATCCTAACCCCCACTGTGACTATATTTGGACATAAGGCCTTTAAGGAGGTAATTAAATTTAAATGAGGTCATAAGGGTGGGACCCTCATCCAGTTGGAATGATGGTCTTATAAAAAAGAGGAAAGGACATCAGGAAAGTGTACATACAGAGGTCAGGGCACAGTAGGAAGTGGCCATCTTCCAAGGAGACAGGCCTTGGAGAAACCAACCCTGTCAGTATCTTAATCTTGGATTTCCAGCCTCCAGAAATGCTAGAAAAGAACTTTATGAGACACCCAATCTGTGGTATGTTGTCATGGCAGCTCTTGCTGACTAACACAGGGGTCAGTAAAAGAAAGTGACTACAGTAGCATAAGTCCATCCCCTTTATTGGGAATAAAATACATTTTGTCTTATGATCCCCTCTTCTACTATTTAGAAATTTTCTACTATGTGGATTTCTATTTCACCTAGTAAGCATGTCACTTGCAAGTCACATTTGCAAGGCTTTCCTTCAGGTGTCATTGCATCATTTCCTGGGGTCCTCAGAAGGATGCTAATAAATCCTTTATCCCAGGAGGATGCTCCCATATCAAAAAACTCTCCATTGTCCACCTTTATATGCTTTCCCATCTTATGCCAGCATCCTCAGGATTCATTTCTGTATATAACTCTTCCAGCTCCTGCTAGTGCCTATTGGCTAAAGCCATTTCCTTCAGAGAATATTGGCTTCTCTTCCTCATCAACTTTAACATCTCTATGGCTGGGTTATATTGTAATTTAACACTGGTTGTTGGATTGACTACTAGTAGGAGGTGTAGGAGTAGATTCTAAAGGAGAAAAGTGTTGTCTTGCTACGCAGAGGTCTCTGCATCAATGAACTCTGTTTTCCAACTTTATGTTTTATTACCTGTTGACCCAGCATCCTCAAACTCAGTCCCAAATTTACGTTACTGACTGCAGGCAATGTTCGCTGGGTTCTGTGGTTCTTATGGGCCACTGTCCTTTTCCTTTCTTTGTAGACTCAGCATATCACCAGCCAGTTGTGACTTACTCCTAGTTTTTGACCCATTACATGGGAGAGAATGTGGTTACATATCCTGAGTGGGGCTTATGTCCTCTTCCAGAGAATTGTCATCTAAATTGTCTTCAAGGAGGAAGCAGTAAATTTGGACAGTGAGGAGTGTACCCCTTCTGTAGTCACATAGAGTCCAGAGGAGCCTGTTGATCAAGATTGTTGAGTGTGTCAAACCTGAAGTTTATTTCCTTAATTTCCAGGTCTCCACCTCTTCCCAGTTAAGTCTTTTATTTTGGTGCAGCAGACTTTCCAGGTAGATTCAACTGTATCCAGAGCTCATTACCTTATAATTAAGTTTTGGACATGATCCTCTGTAGGAAATGAGATTGTTTTCATTTACTGACAGAGAGGCTCTCTGTCTTTCACAGTTCACTTTAAACAATGATTGTATTAGTTGTCTATTGCTGTTGTAACAAATGATGATAAGTTAATACTTGAAAGCAGTATAATTTTTGTTACATATCTGTAGGTCAGAGGTCTGATACGTGTCTCTCTGGACTAAAATCAAGGGGTCAGCAGGGCTGTGTTGATTTCTAGAGGCACTAAGGAAGAATCCACTTTCTTGTCATTTCCATCTTCTAGGCTGCCCTTATCTCCAGGCTCATGGCCTGTTTTTCCATTTCTCAAAGATGGCATTGTTGCATCTCTCTGTTCCTTTCTTCCATAGTCACATCTCCCCCTGATTACATTGGTCCAACCCCAATAACCCAGCATATTCTCTCTTAAGGCTGGCCAATTAGCAACCTTAATTATATCTGCAACCTTAATTTCTTTTTGTCATGCAACCTAGATACAGTCACAGTTTTTGGGGAATTGGGAAGTGGACATCTTGGGGGAGAGGCCATTTTCTGCTAAACACAGTAAAAACAATTAATGTCAGTTTTCCATTGTCTTTCTCAAATGCATGGGTAGTTCCCAGAAATAACCATCTAATTCTGTACTCCTGGTAATTAACTAGTTACTCCAAACTTTCAAGTGTCTGAGACCTTATACACCTTCCTTTGATAGACCATTTCAGTTCAACTAGGTAAGACATAGATAAAATTACATCGAGCTCAGGCACTCTCCATCATAGATCTCAGGAAATCTCAGCAAAGAGCTATTGCTTCCATAGTATTCACCCTGATAAATGAATTTTGTTCTCCTGGGAAATTGATTAACTACTCTCTTGATTGGTTTTTCTTTTTTTTGTGTTTTATAGAAAATATTTTTTTTTTATTCTGAAAGACTCTGACTATGGCAATTTCAGTTCTTATGGTAATAATTTTTTTGTCCATTAAGATTCTTACTGGATAATAAGAATATGCCAGTACAGCACTCATAACTACCTATATGAATTTGTTGTTAGAAGTTAGAAGATGAAAATGGAAAGAAAATGGTCAGACAATACCTGTTTCTTCTCAGTCTGAATCTGCCTCAGACTTTGAGCTACTTTCTGATGGTGTGGTAAATATCTTGGCCAGATGTGCCAACTCTTTAGGGATTTTTGAGATCCTTATTTCTGAGTTTGAGTTATAGTCCTTATTCATTTAACTTTTTAAAAAAAATTAAAAGTACGATATATTTTCTTTCCACTGTCAGTTATCAACTTCTGGAGAAACGTGTGTGTGTGTGTGTGTGTGTGTGTGTGAGAGAGAGAGAGAGAGAGAGAGAGAGAGAGAGAGAGAGAGAAAGAGAATCATATCATAAAATCTTTGCAGTTTTAAAAGTTATTCCATAGTTATAAGGTTCTATCTCCTTATCCATCCTCCATTTTCTTGGCTTGCTAGTATTTAACAGGACTCAAGAAATAATTATATAAATTTGAAACAATTTTATTTGAAATAATTTTAATGTCATCTTTATAAATTTTACACTTATAAATCAAAGTCTAATTCTCTTTAAAAACACAAATATTATAAGTGTTGCATAAATATTTGAAGAGAAAGGAAAATTAGTGAATTTCCTACCATTGGAGTTAGTCTTCTTTATATATAATTTAAGAATATTTATGTGTCATCTGATACTTTTATTGGTTGTTATGTGTGTATAATGAAAGTTCAGGTTTCTCTGTGAATAATTTATTATGTCTAATAGAAATTTTGTCCTCAGGAATAATAAATGAGAAGAATATTGGCCATATTTAAGTTTTCTGTAAATAACTTACCTTATTCCAAAAGAATATGAGATGTCCTAATAGAACATTATAGGAATGGAAAATAATAATACTTTTTAACAAAAAAATATCTTACATGATAACACTTATGTATATCCTTAGCTAGTTCTTCCTCTTCTTCTTAATTGCAAAATATTATAGATTCTCAGATATCTGTCCTTTTCCTCCTTTTGTTCCCCCCTCACTTTGCACCCTATTGCCTTAGGCAGCTTAAATGACTTGCAAACTTGTACTCCATATCAAATCTTTGTTCTGGGCTCCAGATGAATAAAGGTAATTGCCCCATTCACGGTTCTACTTATGTTGCTTAAAGACATTAAAATTAATATGTCAGAAGTTGGTCTCTTGATCTTTGCCTTATCTTTCCCCTTAGTCGTCCCCTCTCATTAAAGGTCGGCCATTCATGTCTACACATGTGTTTTATCATCCACCTGAAAGTCATACTTCTGACTCAGGCCTCTCCTCTATGCCCCTATAACTTGTCTATCACCTTTATTGTGAATCAGGCTTGCAAAACAGGTCTCACATCTACTACTGCCACTACCCTAATCCATGCCATTTTTATATTTCATTTTTGTAGATGCAATGGTTTCTTAACTGGTCTCTTCTAGCCTCTATGAACAGCCTTTCTACCTACTCCATACAACTGCATACACACATCCATACATAAAGCCTGCATGATTTTTGAAAACATAAATCAGATTATATCACTTCTTTACCTTAAAAACCATTCTGTAGTTTTTCATTCCTCTGAAGATAAATTTGAAACTCTACTGTCATCCTTATATGTTAAAGATGTGCCTGCCTCTGCCTACATCTTGAATTGCTTCTTTGTGCATTTTGATGGAGACACAGTTGTTTTTATTTCACCCTATAAAAGCACTAGACTCTTTCCTGCTTCAGAATCGTTGTACCTGCTTATCCCTTGCTCGGAAATTTTTTTGCCTGTATTAGGGTTTTTCACAGAAACAGTATCTATCAACTGTCTGTATCTATGTCTGTATCTATCTATAGTGTAAGATTTATTATGAGAATTTGGCTTCTGGGATTATGGAGACTGACAAGTCCTAAGATTTGCAGTTGGTAAGTTGGAAACCTAAGAGAGCAGATGGTGTGGTTCTAGTCCAAAGGCCAATAGCCCTGACACCCAGGAACAACCAGCATTTCAGTATGTGTATGAAAGCAGGAAAAAACTGATATTCCAGCTCAAAGGCAGTAAGGCAAGAAGAGTCCCCTCTTACTTGGGGGAGAGTCAGCCTTTCTGTTGTATTTAAACCTTCAACTGACTGAATGAGACCCACCAACATGAGAGAGGACCATCTGCTTTGCTTTGTATAACTTTATATGTTAATTCCACAGAAACTAGAAATAACTTGGCACCCAGTCAAGTTTACATATGAACTTAATCAGCACTTTCCCCTTCCCCCTCCCAATTCTCTCTGCCTAATTCGTCCTGATTTTTCAATTCTCAGATTCAAAAGAGCAGCCTTTCATGACCATCTATTTAACTTTAAGTCTACTCTTAAGCCTCTCACATCTTTGTATGTATTATCTCTGAGCTCTTTTCATGATTTATTCTGTATTTATCTGTGCAATAATTTGATAGGTATCTTCCTCACTAAATTGGGTGACCCAGATGCATAAGGACTTCTCTGACTTGTTCAGCATTTATACTGTATAGAGCACTTTGTAATTTGTTTGACAGAACAGTTATTTTATTGGGTCTAGAGAATGAATGGGTAGATTCAGAAATGAACTCAGTTTTTCATAGGTGTAGTCATTGAAGTCTCAGGATAACAAACAGTAGTAAAGTTTTTAATTTTGTTAAGAATTTCTTCCCTTATTCCTTAAGAAGAACAAATTACCCCATAGGTCTTTTGGTGAAAATCTGAATTTACTCAATTACTAGGACTATAGAAACAATTATTAAATTATCCAATGAATATTTAATTTATTATATATATAATGTATATATTTTATGTAACTAATTTTAGAAATTTTCTAATGTATTGATATGTCTAAAGAACTACGTGTTCTGGGGATAAGACATGAGGCTGGAAGACATGTAAGCCATCATTGTTAACATGGTGGCTCTATGTAGAATGATTGTTATTTGTATAATTTTAGGTAAAAATACATCATTTGTCCTCCATTTCTGTTGGTATTCCAAAGAAAATTTGTCTAAAGGTGGTTTAATAAAGAAGTATTGACATGTGAAAAAAGCAAAATTAAGTAGCATATTTTATGTAAACTTTATTTAGGTTGATACATACTTATGAAATGTGTTTTGTAGAGAGATTTGTGTCCAGTCTTACTCTGTCTGGAAAGGCTTCTACTTTCCATCTGCCATTGTTTTTTCCCTACTACACCAGCCCACTCCAATCCCATTCTTTGAAGCTGAGCTTTCCTTACACTTTGTTTAGTACTTAATTGTTCTGGTTTTTTTTTTCTTTTCGTTGTTGTTCTCTATTTTTGGTTACAATTGTTCATTGTGCAAATCATTATTAGTCATTATGTATACAGTATGTTGCTTTCTATACTTTCAGGGAAACATTCCTCGAATTATAAGAATGATCTTTGTCCTCACAGAACGTATACTCTTATTGAAGAGACAAAGAATTTCATAATCATGTTCTTAATAATACCATTTACTGAAAACGAACTATCTAGTATAAACCTTCTTTTATAGTTTTTCAAAATACTTCTTTAATAGTATCCCAAAATTCAGAGGAGGAAGCTGAGTCTCAGACAGACTGTATAATTTGCAAAAAGTTAGGTAGCTAATAAGTGCCAAAGCCCAGATTAGAAGCTGGAATGTCTAACTCTACAATCTGCATTCATGTCTTTTTAACAGTGTGAAATAGCACATCATTACATAGGCAGAGTATCAGGATTCACATGAGACACGGTTTGAAATTGTGTGTATGTGAGTGGGTATTTGAGGACACAGTCTGACGTGATAGTCGTAGTGTATGGTTTTCTAGGCTTTTAAAAATGTGTCTCTATTAATCACAATCACGTTATAGATCTGAAGAGAAAATAAAAGAGTGACAAAGATGCAACAGTGCATACAACGGATTCTCCATTTCATTATATTTGATGTTTAATGTTCCAGAACTTTTAAAACCGCTATAAATGATTGGGACATGTGGATATTAACTTTCTGTGTTATTTTATGGTAGGAGAAAAGAGGTACATGCCACTATACTCTGCCAGTGTTATTCTCTGCATAGTTTAATTGTCAAAATGGATAACATGAATACTTTTGTCCACAGGAGGAGATCACATTGTCTGCAGTGTTTATAAAAGATTAAAATTTGTATCTCCATTTCTATTTTACTTATCCAGGATGAGCTACCTTATGATATTCAGTCCCTAAGTCAAAGGATGAAGTGGAATTTAAAGGAATTGTGATTTTTAAAACTTATTAGCCTGTATCTGATGTTACTACATTAACTTTACAAAGATGACATTACAAAGATGCATACAGTGCAGTAAAAAAAATAATTCCATAAAAAGGCCACATACAACTGTTGATCATCTAACATAATGCACTGAAATTAATAAGAAACTTTTGAGGTAGATTTCCTCGAGTGATGCTTTAAAATATATGTGCAGACTCAAAATACACTTGAACAATTAAAAATAGACCTTTTAATCTTCCTGGCTTATGAGTGGCATGCAGTTTGGCAAATGGATGAAACATTTGTATATTCATTTAAGATATTGGAACACTGCATGTAATACTAGAGCTAGAGATTAATCCAAACACCATTTTCTTTAGGCAGCCAAAGTTCCTGTGAGAAGGCAATGTGTTTTATTAGTAAACCACTTCCGATTTAAATAGTCATGTAAATTGCAGTGCAGGAGAGTGCTCCTAGATAGTTGAGTTAAACTTAGTCCAATGGAAGTAGGGTATTCAAACATTATTCATCAGCTGTATATGCATTAGAGAATGTGGACTTAAGGAACCAGTAGACTCAAGCTTCAGATTTCGGATTCATTAACAACTGCATTTTATATAAAACTTCTCTGTGATGCAGATTCACTCCTGAAATCAAACTGTCACCTAACTGATAATTGTTGAGCATGTGACATCTTTGTGACAAGGGTTGTAAACCATAAAACAATGTATAATAATAATTGAAATTGCTCTCGTGGTAGGGCAGGTACTTTATATAAACATATATATTAATATATAAACAATATAATATAAATAATATATATGATATAATATTTAAATACACACATATACATATATATGTTGCACACTGTGGTGAAGAATGCACTCTTGTTATCCCCGTTTTACTGACTACAATACCATGCTTAGGGAAGATAAATGTTATATCCAAGTTCACCCAACTAGTAGGTGGCAAATGAGGGATTCAAACCCAAGTAGAATGACTCCAAAGCATGCATTGTCACATACTTTGCTATCCTTCCAGTCTCAGGGTAAAACCTGAAACCAAAAATCTGGAAAGAAAATTTTATATATATATCCACATATATATATATCCACACATATATATAAACACATACATTCACGTATATACAGCATAAAGCTGGTTTTACATATATAAAAAGCTTAAATAAGTAAATATATAGATTCCTGAAGTATTTATTTTTATTTTTTAAAACATTTTTAAATGTTTATTATTTTTGAGAGAAAGAGGAAGAGAGAGAAAGAGCGCCCATGAGTAGGGAAGGAGTAGAGAGAGAGGGAGACACAGAATCCAAAGCAGGCTCCATGCTCTGAGCTGTTAGCACACAGCCCAGCAAAGAGCTCAAATTCACCAACTGTGACATCATGACTTGAGCTAAGTCTGATGCCTACTCAGCTGAGCCACTCAGGTACCCCATTTCCGCAAGTACTTTTTGAAAGTTTATTTTTTTAGAGTGTTAGAGAAGCTGGTCTGGATTACCCAGCAGAAGAACCAAGAGGCGCTCGGAGATCTTGGAAGGCAGGAGGTTTATTTTACATGGGTAGGCTCAGAGGAGATCACTTTCCAGAGGTTAAGTCCTGAGCATAAGCAGAGGGGACAATTTATAGTCTGTTTCCAGGTGTCAGGCTGGGTGGGAAGGAAAACCCAGAAGGTGAGTCTTCGGACAGGGATTGGAATTCCCCTATCAGTCTTCTCAGCCATCTTATTACAGATTTTCACCTATCAAGAGGGAGGGAGAGAGAAAGAGAGTGGGGGGGGGGGTGAAGAAAGGGAGGGAGGGGACACACTTGTTTGCTCTTGAATGGTGGAGGGGCAGAGAGAGAGAGGGCAAGAGAGAGGGAGGGAGGGAGAGAAGTTCCCAAGCAGGCTCCTCACTGCCAGCATGAAGCCATGAACTGTAAGATCCTGACCTGAGCTGAAATTAAGAGTTGCTTGCTTAACAGACTGAGCCACTCAGGCACCCCAAATTCCTGAAGTGTGTTTTAAGTAAAGTAGTTTGGTAATCTTTCCTAGACATATATTTTTAGCAAGTAAAAAAAACGGTACATTGTATGTATCAAATCTCTTGATATTTGACATTGACTCTGATTCAGAAATCAAAGTTTCTACGTTGAAGATGATAAAACTGAGGAAATTTTTTCTCCTTTTGTATGTTAATCTTTTTTGAAACAATTGGCAGTTACATTTTGGTTAGATTTTGTTTTGATCAGTGTAGACTTTTTTGTTAGTGCTGGTACTAGATTTATGAGAACTTAAAAAATTGTGTAATAGTAAAACAGACATGTCTACCTTAAATCCTTGAAAGGAATTTTTTTCTGTTTGGAATCTTCACTTGTAGGAGAAAGTGAAGATGATCACGTAGAAACTCTTGCAGATAGAAAAGAGGCAAAAATGGTTTTTCAAGATTGATATAGTTTTACAAAATATAGCTACTAGGATCACGTGAAGATGAAGGCTTTGTTATTTTTGTAAAAACAGTGCATGAATTTCCTATTACTGCTAGAACAAATGACTGTAGCCATAGTGGCTTAAAGCAGCTTCAAGTTGTTGCAGTTCTGGAGATCAGAAATTTAAAATGGATCTTACCAGGTTAAATTCAGTGTATCTGTGGGGTTAGGAGTGTGTTCTTTCCGAAGGTTCCAGGCATGAATTTGTTCCCTTATTTTTCTAGCGTTTTGCTCGTATTCTTAGTCTGAAGGCTCCTTCTTCCCTTTTCCAAGTGAGATTTTTAAAATCTTTCTCCTACTCTGACACTCCTGCCTAACTCTTATAGGAATTCTTGTGACTCCATGGAATCCTTCCGTTGGGAAATAACCCAGTATAATCTTCACATCTCAAGATATTTATTAATCTCATCTGCAGAGTCCCTTTTGCTACACAAACTAATGTATTCGTAGGTTTCAAGTATTAGGATGTAGACATCATTGGGGGCCTTTAGTCTTTCTACCACAGCCAGGTTCTACAATATAGGCCAAATGATTGTTTTCATATAAAAGCATATCTTTATAATTCTTATTGCATGTGTATAGATGCTTTAATAAAGTAGTTTAAAATTAGCGGTGAGAAAACTCACCTGCTCTGTACTCTGATCTACTGAATGACCTTTTAATGGCTCATTTCCTCCTTTTCACTATGTAAATTATACCCAACAAGGAGAGTGCTTGGTAATGAGCTTTTAGTGATTACTGCATTAAAAAAAAGACCTATTTAATCAGTTTCCCTCACAAGTTTTTTCTTCTGTTTAAATAAAGAAGAATGGAAAATCAACCATTCCATTTTTATTTTAGTACCGGATTTTCTTTTGGGGTAAAATGAAAAAGTAAAAACAATGTTGTTATTCTAGTAAAATATTATTATATAAAGAAACTGCCAGTCACATTATGACTTCTTGATTTTTTTATGTATACAGCAGGGCTTTTAAGGGAAGATTAAGAGCTTTCATTAAATATGTTAACAGTTGGTACCTGCTTACTTCCTGTATTTTGAATGGCAGGTGATAAAAGGATGCAAGGTTTTATTCCAATAACTAGGATGCTGTTCTCTTGCATATCAAACTACTTCTGAGAGATGAATATTGAGGAATTATTGGGAGCAAATTGCCATTTCATATTTACATCATTAGCCTTCCTGCAGTAAACCTGATGGGCTTAGAGGAACCAGTGATTTGCGTACAAAAATGGTGAATGTTAGTGATTTCTGCATCGTTTTTATAATGATTGACAAGAAGTACCAGAAATGCTAAAATAGTCTTCTCATTAAATATCTTTTCAACTCAATAGACATTTTATTAAAATGGTATAATGTAGTACTTTAAAATATTTTCCTTTTTTTCCTTTTGCTCTATGAACAGAATTTAAAATAAATGAACATGCGCAGAATCCATTATATATTTGACTGTTTTTTTTCCAAGTAGAATATGATTTCCCATCAGAAAAGGGAAGGAGTATAGTCGTTGTGCTTTATCCAGAATAACAGTAGTTATTATAACAAAAGCTCATTTAGCACTTACTGTTTGGCAGGTAATATTCCAAGTGCTTTATATACATACATATATACCTACATACATTGTTGTCATTCTCATTTTATATATGAGAGAATGATGCAAAGGCGGTTATGTCCAAGTTCCTTAACTAGTAAATAACAGCTAGAGTTTGAACCCAATCTGTTTTAAGAGTCTGAACTCATAACAAAAGAAATCATTGTATTTTAAAAATATATTGTTAAACAGTAATTCTAATGAATATGTAAACAATTCTCTCACATAGAAATCTTCTATTGTTAGATTTGCAAAGTTAACTTTTTTTAGTTAGCAGAGGCCAAAGTATGGAATTTACAACATTTTTGGTATAATGTAGATATTTAAGAACTGTGAGGAGCAGCAAGAGCTCTGTTCATTATAGTAAGGGTGTTAGAAACACTGTTTGGAAGGCAGGAAGGGTATGAAGTTGTGTTTGCCTAGCAATGTGTGTGAGGTTGAGAAAATGTTGATTTTGGATTAAGATATATCTGACTGATAATGAGTGGGGACTAAAGCTCTCTCCAAGCCCTCCTGTAGAATGGCTGCTGGATGGAGGTTCTTGACTATTTTTTGTCTGTTGGAAAGTCATGTTTTTTAGTTCATTTTGTTATCTTAAAATGCATACCTGCTTATTTAACACACATAGTTGTAGAGTGCTCATTATGTATCTGGGGTGCTCTAAGGGCCTTGAAAATATTGATTTGTTTAATTCTTACAACAATCGGTGAGATAAGTACCACAAAAATGTCCATTTTCCTGGTGAGGGGACTGAGCAGGGAGAAATTAACAAATTGCCCATGGTTTCCAAGATAATGAGTGGCAGACCTAGGTTTTGAATCTAAGTAGTGTGTCTCCAGAACCCATCCTCTTCATAAACAAAGTAGTCCAAATCTGTGAAAACAAGTTCGTGTTGAGAGAAGAGCCTTTCCTTTTCTGAGTTTAGCCCAGTGCACACTTTTCCCTACTTCCCCATCACACATGGAATAAGGTAATTAAACACTGTGGCACCCTTTCTCCACTCTTCATCCCCTAGATTCTAGCTTTTATTCTCATGTACAAATGGTACTCATTCTTTTCTCTCTTCTCTCTCTCTTCCTATCCTCGTCTCTCCTTTTATCTTTCAGAAAAGTTGGAGAGACTAATGGACAGGTAAATGAATTTGTATACTGTACTTCTAAAGTGGGATTTCATGTAAAGCACCCGAGAAGCTTTGAATATTACAGTAAAAGTTTCTGATTATTTTATATCAGGTTGTAGGGTAGTCGCAATACCAACCTAAATTGATTCGTAAGAAGATTAAATTCTTATGATGACAAATAACTAGTTAGAGTACAGCGAACTGCTCATCAGTGTTTCCATTGATCTCTTATTGAGTGTGATATGGACTTTTGAACTCTTAGTCACCATTCAGCTTTCTATTCAAATACTGCTTCATTTTGGTATCACCTTCCTCCTCTAGAGTTTCCTCTCTCACTTCCCTTTTTTTCTAATACTTGATCCCTCATTACAGTATTTTCTTTAATTTACCTTTGTAGTCACATTCATACTTAGAATCAAGTAAGTAGAAATTATGAGAGGTCCCTAGACGCATTCACAGACTCAGGGATTACATTCCCAAGAATGGACAGAATTGATAATATAAGTGAGGGAGTAATTGATCATGCTTTGGAATCAGACTTACATATACTTGACAAAGGGACCTATTTTATTATTTACACCAGGCATGGTAATACAGGCATCAAGGTAGTGATCTGTATCCCTGATTATACTATGGACTTCTTGACTTGACTCCAAGTATATCAAGATTAGACACAATTTGCATGTGATGCATGCATATGTATAGGTGCATCCATCTACTTTTGCAATTTCTTACTTGAATGAATAAAACTAAATAATTGAATGCATGCTTGTTTCATTCACTGGGAATAATGAAATGAGTATCTTCCCTTAAGAAGCTACTAGAGTGGGAAAGACAGAAAAGTAAAGAAATAATTTGTTTCCTCAAGAAATGTTTGATGCATACTTTTGAGGTGCAAATCATACTAAGCTCTGAATATATAGTTGTAAAGCAGAGAGGTGGTACTCCTGCCTCTATTGCACATATGCTGTGACTTTATGTGATACGTGCCATGAAAGAAACACACAAAGGGACTGATAATAGCACAAGACAGAAAGGCTTCTTAGAAGAAATGATGTTTTAGTGAATGTTGCCAAAAGCATCAGTAGTATTGACTGGGGAGAGTTTATTTCAGGCAGAGGGACCAGCCTGTGCCATAAGGTGGCCTTTGGAAAACTGTAGATGGGAAAAAGACTGGAAAGTGGATGGATTCTGGTGGCTGAGAGCAGAAAAAAGGCACAGAAGATGGAAAAAGAAGAGGTAGGGCCCTTATGTGGGGCTTTATATGATATGCTAAAAATTGAACTATAGGCATTCTAGAAGGTGTAGGAACCTCTCCCCAGATTTTTAACAATAGTTCTACCTTAAAAAATAGTAGCAACCACAGCAACATAAAGGGCGGCCACACAGAGGATGATTAGGGTATGACTGGAGTCAAGGAAGACACTTAGTCCTTGTCATAAACCTGGTTAGAAATAGGGGCGCCTGGATGGCTCAGTCAGTTGAGCGTCCGACTTTGGCTCAGATCTCACAGTTCGTGGGTTCGAGACCCGCGTTAAGCTCTGTGTTGACAGCTCAGAGCCTGGAAGCCTGCTTCGGATTCTGTGTCTCCCTCTCTCTCTGCCCTTCCCCCGCTCACGCGTGCTGTCTCTCTCTCTCTCTCTCTCTCTCTCAGAAATAAATAAAACATTAAAAAAAAAAAGAATAAGGCCATGAATTGACATATTCATGTTGATTTTAAATGAGGGAGGACTCACTCAAGAGATAATCGGATGAAAGAGCCTCTATATAGAAGTTGAAAACTGGATATGCATTATTAGAGAGGTTAAGTGATTCTCCAGTGCTTCGTGTTTGTGGACTTCATTTCTCAAGCTGTAGAATATTGAATGAGAGGCCATGTAGGGCTAAACATAAGGATGAATGAAGAAGAGATACAGAAATATGACTTATTTTTGAACATGTTGTGTCTTACATGTTCAAAGACCCTTGAAGTAGGCATACCAGTGGTTGGTAACTATGGCCCTAGAAATCTAGGGGAGGTCTGGCCTCAAGTTACATAGAATTAAGCTGAATATATCTGAGGATGAAAGTTTAGGACATCTGTGATTTCTACTCCTTTACCGAGTATTGGGGATTGAGAGCACCAGAGAGCCTCACACATGGTAGGCATTTGATGAATATTTGCCTTTTTTAAATTTTTATTTTTGATTTTTGAGAGAGATAGAGAAAGCATGAGCAGGGGAGGGTCAGAGAGAGAGGGAGACACAGAATCTGAAGACAGGCTCCAGGCTCTGAGCTGGCTGTCAGCACAGAGCCCGATGTGGGGCTCGAACCCACAAACCGTGAGATCATGACCTGAGTTGAAGTCGGACTCTTAACCGACTGAACCACCCAGGCACCCCTGTTTGCCTTACGCTCAGTTGCATCTTCAAGGAAGCACAGAAGAGAAAGTTCTATTTAAGGTGCTAAGAATCACCGTAGGAACTGTTTGTTGCTAAATTCTCTTATAGCAGAACTGGATTTCTAAATTATCACCTTCCTATGAAGCATCTCTGACCCTTATGCCTATTGCTCAAATTAAATTCATTTCGAATGATTTCAACTTCAGAATGGATTTTAGGTTGATATCTACAAGTGATATGTGCACACACATCTGTATGCTCAGGCATATTTTGTGGATGTGTACAGAGTTTTGGCACTAATTTCTTCACTACTGAGTATTTCTGCTTTGGATGTCAGGGGCTTCATCTAAATTCTTTGTGTTAGGCATCATTAGGCCAGCTTCTGTGACTCTGTTGTAGCTTTGAAGACCATAATCACATGTTCAAAGCCTGGCAGGAGTTGATTGAGAATGATGATGACAAAGGAGACAGTAAGCAAAAGAATCAGAGTTGTGTCATTTCATCTCCTTGGGTAACCGCATAGACATTTAATCTGAGCTTGTTGCTGTTTGCTTCGCCAGAGGCAGTGTGGGAACAGAGCTATGCAATTAGCATGATAGTTCATTCAAGAAGAACAATGAAATGAGACCAGCTCCGATGTGGGATTATATCTGTCACATCTGAAATCTGACATTTGCCCTATCTAAAACTATCTTGCAGTCAAAATTTGAATAACATTTTCTGTGGTGACTTTATATTTGTTTATATTTCATATAATACACTACATGAGGGCATTTTCATGAAGAGCTGCACATTTAAAATAACACTGTTTTGATTTCTTAGAGGTGGGAATGATGTGACCTTTCATGAGAATTTTTTAACTTTTCAAAAGTTCTTAAAGTCTCTACAGGGATATTATTCTTAGAAAACTATTTAAAATTATAATTTATACTATTTATTTTAAGTGACCATTTGGCTATGTTATTCCAGAGAGGACTAAGCCATAGAAAAGAGGTCATTTCTTCTCAAGATATTTTGATATTTGTCTCAAATGCATTTTCTTTTATTGGCTTTTATGCCAGTCAGTTACTTTAAATAATTTAGTGCCCAAAGTTAGTTTATCCCTAAAATAAATTGTTTATACCAAATTTTTAACTATATCTTATAACTATCTTAACCACAGACAAAAACAGCACCTCATAGTGGATAGAGTTAGAAATTCTGGGTCATTTTACTTGGATTTGAATCCTCTTTGTACCTTTAGCCAGCTTGGTGATCTTGGGTAATACATCATTTAACTGTATATATTCATCTGCATGTATTAGGTATGTTTTATGAGACCCTGTTCTTATGTGTAAAATGTGAATATAATATTAGATTTTATAAAGTTGCCTTATAGACTGAAATGAGAAAATACATACAGAATACATAACACAATATTTAACACATTGTACTTATAAATGTCTTTAGTTTTTTGAAGGTAGGTTTACAGATCTACATATTCTTTTATTAATGTTTGTTTGTAGACACTAATATCTTCAAATTCTCTCTAGCTATCTCTAGCTTTACATTAATTTTAGTAGAGTTTGCTCAGATATTTGATTCATATCTAGAAATCATTAAAAGCTCTCCTTCATTTGAATTCAATGAAGGCAGATTAGGTTACATTGTGGTCTCATGTATATAAATATATTTTTTCAGTTATACTTAGAAGTTGTTTCCTTTAATTTTAATATTCTGTGTTAGCTTTTTGTTTTAGTTCAAGTGATACCTTTAGGAAGATATCTTTGTTTTAGGAGATTTTGAATCTGGGGGAAACAAAGTACTTGAACATACTATATTACCATAAAAAGATCAGATGTAATAATAAGATAGCCATGTTATAAAAATTATTGCTTTTTATTGGCAAGCTGATTCTCCCAGAAATAAGTGACCTGCCTAAGGTCAATTTTAAGAAAAGTTAGGATTCTAGGACTTTCTTAGGAAAACGGCATAAATTTTTTTTTTTTTTTTGCCATAGGCTTTATAGAGTACTTTAAGCAAAAAAAAATAAAATAAAACCAGGCTCTGATTAAAATGGAGGGTGAATGTTTCTATGAACATTTATATGTTACTCACTGTGTCTGTTACTGTTCTAGATGCTTCCCATCTATAAACTATTGGGTAGGCATTATAATTACCCATAATAATAATGTAAAGGAGCAATTTGAAGGACAGAGATGTTAAGTAACTTGCCTAAAGTTGTGTAGTTAAGAATTTTTTTTACATGGTTTATTTATTTTTGAGAGAGAGACAGACAGACAGACAGCATGAGCAGGGGAGGGTCAGAGAGAGAGAGAGACACAGAATCAGAAGCAGGCTCCAGGCTCTGAGCTGGCTGTCAGCACACAGCCCGATGTGGGGCTCAAACCCACTAACCGTGAGATCATAACCTGAGCCGAAGTCGGAGGCTTAACCAACTGAGCCACCCAAGCACCTCTAAAATCATGTAGTTTAATAAGTAAGAAACTGTGATATGGTTTCAGAGTCTGTTCTTAAATTCAGTTTTCTTTCACGTTATTGGCTACTTTTGAAAATGATTCAGTTAAAGGGCCAGTACATAATAATGATTTTGATAGGAGAAACTATGAATGGCATACCTTTTTTTGCCTAGCATCTTATATTTCCTCATTTTCACAAAATCAGAAAATAAAAATAGTTTTCATGCATTGTAAGCTGTGGCTGAATAACTCACCAAGTTAAAGGAACTGATACTGAAATCAGTCTTTCTAGCCGAAGTCTATGGTTTAGATGTGAAATATAGAGGTGATCATTTTATTTTACAAAAAATGAAGTCCAAAATAGGGTTTATAAAAGCTAAAAGAAACATTTTATTATTTTGCTGGAGACTAGTCTTAAAAACAATTTTTTTTTTCAAAATAAACTTATGGAACGGATTTTTAAATTTGGGGAACTTTAAGAGTGGACAGAGAGTATAACAAATATGCGTATTTCACAGAATTTATTAAAAATGACTATTCAGAGGGCGCCTGGGTTGCTCAGTCGATTGAGCATCCGACTCCGGCTCAGGTCATGATCTCACGGCTCATGGGTTCGAGCCCCGCGTCATGCTCTGTGCTGACAGCTCAGATCCTGGAGCCTGCTTCAGATTCTGTGTCTCCCTCTCTCTCTGTGCCTCCCCTGTTGACTCTGTCTCTCTCTCTCTCTCTCTCAGAAATAAATAAAATATTAAAAAAAAGACTATTCAGTATTATACAGCTCTAAAAAATTATTGCTTATCCATTTTATCATCTATTCCTCAGAATGAATTTATCATTTATATATAATTGAAATCACTTTATATATAATATGCTTTTTATTTGATATTATATAGCAATGTAATGCTTATGATATAATTTTAATTTTAAGGGCTGCATATGATCTGTCATAATAATAATTTCCTTATTTGAGTATAGATAGTTTCTAGTTTTTCCCATCTTTGGGGAAATACCACAGAAAGTTTCTTGATGCATTTGGCTTTTTTTTGTTTGTTTGTTTCAGAGTATTTATTAATGTGAATTTCCAGAGGGAGGCGTACTGGGTCACACTATACAAATGTTTTCCAAAAGACATGTACCTTATTTTCTTTCTTAAAGTATCCATTTACAGGCTAGGTACAAATTGCTCTGTATCTCATCTTAGAAAAGGACAATCTGCTTTTAAACCTTTCACAGTATGTATTTCAAGGTACAGAATTTCTCATCTAAAACTTGTATCCAGTGAATATAGTTGGCATTATCCCTCAGATTACAGAAGCTCAGGGATCTTGTTCCTAACCTACAGGATGCACTTTTGAAGGTGATTTGAGTAAGAAATAATCCAGCGAAAAGGATCTGGTTTATGGTTAAGGTGGATTGCAAACTAAAAATTGCAATGTCTTTGTAGCAACATTATAACTCTGCAGCTTGCACTCAGTATTTGTAAAATAAAGCATGCAGTATAGTTTACTGTGGAATTTACTGATATGACACCACTATTTCAAAATGTATCAGAATTCTCTTCTTCAAATTAAAATGTCATTGTTTCTTCTATATGCTTACTGAGTGCTTCCGCAAGGGTTTATCAATGAAACTATTATGGTTTACATTTGCTAAAATGGGTACACATAAACTAGTGTCCCAAATTAAGAATACATTTTAAATTTAATAATAAAGATTTTTCCTGAGTGACTTAATTTACACACACAGAGACACAGACACACCCACACAATGGTTATCATTCCTTTGGAAAGCAGTGTGGTGCTTTGGAAAGTGCACAGATCATGCAGTTGGAAAGGTTTCTTTTTAATTCTGAATCCCTTGCCCTTTTACTGAACTGTTGTTTAATGGGTGCTATTATAGGCTTAGCTGTGTGCTAGATGTCAAGAATTCAATATTAAATAATGTGGACATGGTCTTGACCCTCAAAGAGCTTCCATATAAGTGGGAGATGATGAGAAAGATAAAGGATTTTGTCATTCTGTGTAATGGGGACAGTGACAGGAGCTGCAGAGGCCATGGTGAGAACACCCCAGTATTTCTGGGGTCATTGATGGCTTCCCAGGAGCATGCAAATAATACTGTTCACTGACAGTATGTGCCAGGCAGTGTTCCAGTCACATTGCAAGCATGCTTTCATTTCACGTTTACACAGCTCTATAAGGTGAGTGTTTCTATTATCATCATTTTAAAGATGAGGTGACTGTGAATTAGTTTCACATGGTACAGAATGAGAGTCCTGATTCAAAGTGGGCTGAGTCCAGATTATAAGTACCTCTTGTTGAACTAACACCTCAAAGATCAGGGCAGTGTTATCCAGTAGGGGAGAGAGTTTGGGGAAGTGCAAAACTGAGAAGAGATTTCTAGGCAGAGAAAAGAAAATCCTGTGCCAACCGTTAGAAGCCAGAAAAACCATGACAAATTCAAGGAACTTGAAGAAGTGGATTGTGGATGTTTCTTGGAATGGGAAGAAGAAAAAGTATGTGAGATGAAGCTAGAAAGGAAGGTAGTGATCAGTCCATGAAGGACTTTTAAGGCTAAACCAGTAAGTTTGAACCATATTCAAACTTAGTCTAGTGACAAGCAGCATTTGTGATTTTGGTGAGAGTAGATTTTGAGTGTTGGGATAGAAATCAGATTGAGACAAGAAAGGGAGAAGATGTCACTATCCATTGTGGATTTGTTAGTGAAGAAGTCTGGCTGTGATGGGTATAGATATAGAATAGGCTAAAGGGTATGTGGTGACAAAGAAAGAGGGCTTTTTGTTTTTGCTTTTATTTTAAAACATGGGGGGAAACTTGAGCATTTTCAATTAGTAATGTGTATGAGTTGACAGGAAGGGGCAGGTTGAAATTAAGGAAAAAGAGATGACAATATATTTAAGAAAGTTCCAGGACAGGAAATGGAGATGGGGAGGGTAAGGTTGATGTCCAGCAAACTCAGGTAGAAAAAATTAGCATTAATTATGATGGGTGGATGAGGTGGGAGAGGGAAGGAGGGAGAGAGAGAAGAAAACAAGCAATCTTTGGTGTAAGTCAGGGAAAAAGTGGAGGGAAAATAGATCTAAGCATCTAAGTTAAAGTGGTGACAGGTTGAGGAAGTGCCTGTATGATGGCTTCTACTTTTCCTGGTGAAATAAGAAATGCTTACACTGAGAAATGAGTAGTTAAGAACCGAGGTATTCAGATGCTCCAGAGCATCTGTTCCTTGCTTTGGCACACATTAGAATCATCTGAGGGACTTCTGCATTCTGTATGTGTTGGAATCCCTACAGGGTTGGCTATAAGAATTAGTATTTTTAAAAGCTCTCTAGGAGGTTCAGTTCTCTAACTGGGGTTGAGAGCTATTAAGAAGATTTTTACATTTCTTTACAAAGGGCTTTAGAGCTGTCTTTAGAGCAGTTATTTAACCTTTCTGTTTCATTTGTTGAATGGGGATAATGGAATCGACTTGACGTGATTACCTTGAGGAATGGTTGAGTAAATGGATGAGGAAAGCTAGCACAATCTTTAGAACATGGTAAATTCTTATAAATATTGGTTCTGTTTTTCCTCTGTACCCAAGTAGAAAAGAATCTTAGAAATGTATTCCATTTCTGGTATCTGGCTGTTCCATGCACTCGGGACATTAGGACAACTATGTTGACTTCACTGGAATTAAGAGAACAAATGCTGGATGTTCCTGTTCCCTTTAGTGTTATCACAATATTCCTTTTTCAGACTTACCAAAACACACATATGTGTATGGCTTGTTTTGATGTTTGGCTGTGTTTTTAATATTCAGCCCCCTGAAAGTATAGGTTTCTTCCCAGAAAGTCTCTGGTATTGTATACATAATTCCATAAACACAAAAAGAGATTTTTACTAAAGAGTTAGAAACAAGAATAGTTAGTGAGTAATCAACTTGTATTATCTGTCATTGTATCCCATGGCATACAAAATTTGACACACACATACACATGAACGCATGCGCACGCACCAGTACATATATATACACATATATGTACATACACATACATACATATATATATATACATATATATATATAAAACCACTTTTCATCCTGAAAATAGTTTCTGCAGTATGAAAATAAGCTACTGAAGCTATTCATTCCCCATGTAATTCATATTTCTAAAAACAAAATTTTGATTTACATTACAGAAGTGGTTCTTACTTGTTCCCTACTACTCGTTAAGGTTGACTAGGCTTTTGGTGTCCTCATTTTAATTTTATAAAATACAATTAAGTGGCTCAGTGACTTTTCTTTTACATATGCTTGTTATATGTGTATGTGTAGTTTTTTCTTTCAAAAATGGCTTTATATCCTTTTTTCCTCTCTCTCTGAGCAATATATCAGAAGATTTGCCTTATATTCTAGATCACGTTTTGTGATGCCTAGTCACATGTTCTTGTGTTTTTTAATACCCTTGTGTTTTAGATTATGGTTCAGAGACCAGTAGAATCTGTGTGCTTATTAAAAATGCAGGCTCTCAAGTCTCAATACAGACACCCTGAATTTGAATCTGCATTTTAATGATATCCTTTGGGTGATTTGTGTGCACAGTAAAGTTTGAGAAGCCCACATACCTCAAGGGAAACCTGTTCTTCCCAGGTAGACATTTTCTAATGAGCTGCAGAGGAAGAAGAGTGTATTTTCTTTTAGAAAAGAGTATACTCCTAATTTTAATTGCTTAACTACAAAATATGCATAATTGAGATACAAAATAGAAAGTAATGAGTTAAATTTTATCTAATTTGCTGAAAACTGCAAAGTCAGCTGGATAATTCTTTTATTATAATAATAGTAAATATTTATATCTTCTTTTTTTGTATAAAGACATCCCTTCTTATTCTGAAACTAGTTACATCTTTACCCCACAACATTTATGCCTTTATAAGGGTGACCTTTTGTTTTCTGGAAAGGTAAACAAATCACTGTGATGTGGTACATATATGACATATTTACTCTCTATCATCTTCTTCCTTGGCTTAAAACCATCTTCAAAAATGTATTTGTTCTCCTCACACAAATACAAACCATGATGCTTAATATTAAAGACACCTGGGCAGTCCTATCTATGTAGTGTAAACAGTTGCTCAACTGAAATTAATCAGAATTGGTGTTGATATAATGCTGTTGAAAGAAACATATGGTACCCTGCTAAGAGCTTTAAAATTCTTTTTAAAAATTATTTATTCATTTATTTATTTTAGAGAGAGAGTATGTATGAATAGGGGAGAAGGGCAGAGGGAGAGAGAAAGAATCGAAAGCAGGCTCCATGCTCAGTGTAGAGCCTGACACAGGGCTCAATTGCATGACCCTGAGATCATGACCTGATCAGAAATCAAGAGTCAGACATTCAACTAACTGAGCCAGCCAGGCACACCTAAAAATTCTTTAATAATAATATATACAAATCCACAACACTAATATGCCACATGTTTTATCTCTTACTTAATCCATATGGAACACTAATATTTCTTGGGTTTGCTGTGAAACAGACCCTGAGATGGGATTTAGCAGGCAAGCTGTTTGTTAGGACTGGCTCTGAGGATCAGTGCCTGAAGGAGTGAAGGGATAAAAAGCATGAGTGAGTAGATGGAGAAGCTGAATGATGATCCGGTCCCTGTGCCAGCCTCCGTGAAGCCCATGGAGAACTCTGGATGTGGGATGACTTTACAGTCTTGTCTTGGTGGGGGGAGTGAAGGGGTTCGGCCTTTAGATCTCAAATGCAGAATGTCCCAGGAAGGAGGTCAGACCTTAAACAGTGGTTTTATTCACCTGAGGCAATCCCTTCAAAGTGAGCTCACACGAGGTCTTCTTACAATACTCCCACCAGGTTGGGGAATAAGACTTCATTCCTGAAGAGGGGGGATATGGGTGGCATATCAAAAACATCATCATATTTTTTCTTAAGATGTAAGTATAAAGCAATACACAGTCTGTCAATATCTCTAGAGAGTCAAAGAAAGGTTAATGCTGTTTTGCATAGTTTTAATATTAGGATTTCTCATTCATCTTTGAAAATTGACGATTCATTAATATTTAGTGAGAATCCACTATAGACAATTCTGCACTGTATAATTCTTTATTGTTGCAAAGTCAGATAAAATCGTGATTCTCCAGAATAGTGATGCTTAGTAAAAGAGGATTTCAGCTCATTTAGTAAATATCTGAGCCCTGCCCTGTTCATTAATGAGTCCAAAACCAATACAGTCTTGGACTGCATGGAACTTCTGGAGGATGTAGAGACAGACATTAAACAGGTAGTCATGTAAATAAGTAAAAGTAATTATAAATTTTGATAAGCACTATGAAAGGAAAGCAAAATATGTTATGAGAGGGGATGAGAAGTGAATTTTCTTATAACTGGGCAAAGTAAATGGCTCTCTGAGGAAGAGTCATAGAAGATGAGAGCTGGGACTGAACAAAGGCCCAGTTGGGGAGAAGAACACTTGAAACAGAGGGAAGAGAATATGTTAAAGCTGAGAAAGAGTTCAGGTTTGCTTTCCCTTCTCCCGATAATGCATGTGGCATAGTGGGCAAGAAGAGCAGTGTTACCAGGTAGGTAAAGCTGGAGAACTGGGCTGCAGCAAGCCAGGGTAGGGCCAGTGGAGGTTCTTGTCCAGCATTCAAGGGGCAGGTCTAGACTGGTTTTAATAATGTCATGTTTACATTAAAAAAAAATAAAAACACAACAACACCCTAACTGCCATGCAGACTCAGTCAGCCCTCGGACCGAGAGGTAAAATACACTTGAGCACAACTTTAAATATGAATGAGTTCCGCTGTGCCAGTGAGGGGCAGGAAGGGATCATAGAGTGAGGAAACAGTTTATTGAAATTTACCAAGATTTGATACTCTGTCTCAGGTCCTGGGTTCCTGTGATTAGCTTTATAAGGCTAGTAGAGGAGCCTGGGGTTGAAGAAAAGGCAGAGGCTAAATCCTAGGGACTTAGACGTAGAGGTTGAGCGATTTTTCCTGTATTCTGAAAATTAGCAAGCACTAGTGAAGGCTAAAAAGCAGAGAAATGACAGTCTAATGAGCCTATTAGATAACTCTGATAGCATGTGGGGTACGATTAGAGAATGGTAAGATTAGAGAAAGAGAAATAGGGAGACATTTCAATAATCCAGATAATAAGTGAAGGAAGCTTATTTTAAGGCATTGATACTGAAAAAAGAATGGAACTTAGAATATTAAGTATATACACACACACATTCTTTTCAATCATCAATTTTATTTAATAGTTAAAAGTCATTGAGGGGCGCCTGGGTGGCTTAGTCGGTTAAGCGTCCGACTTTCGCTTAGGTCATGATCTCGCGGTTCGTGGGTTTGAGCGGCGCGTCGGGCTCTGTGCTGACTGCCAGCTCAGAGTCTGGAGCCTGTTTCAGTCTGTGACACCCTCTCTCTCTGACCCTCCCCTGCTCATGCTGTCTCTCTCTCTCTCCTAGTAATAAATAAAACATTAAAAAAAAAAAAGTCAATTAGCAGTTTTGATAGTTGGAAACCACAGTTAGTTACCCTATTTAAAACCTGAAAATGTTAAATTTTGTGTAACATTGCTCATTGCTCTTAGGAATGTTATAAATCTTGCCATTGGTATGTTATTAGGAGGTAAGTATGTTTTAATGTAAAGTCTAAGGTAAGTTTTTTTTTTAATGCTTACTTATTTTTGAGAGAGAGGGAGACAGAACATGAGCAGGGGATGGGCAGAGAGAGAGGGAGACACAGAATCTGACGCAGGCTTCAGGCTCTGAGCTGTCAGCACAGAGCCCGACGCGGGGCTTGAACTCATGAACTGCAAGATCATGATCTGAGCCAAAGTTGGATACTTAACCCACTGAGCCACCTAGATGCCCCTAATGTAAGTTTTTTTTTTTTTTTTTAAAGTTTATTTTGAGAAAGAGAGCAAGCCTGAGCAGATGGGGCAGAGAGAGAGGGAGACAGAGAACCTCCCCACTGTAAGTGTAGACCCCAACCTGAAGCTTGAATCCACAATCCATGAGATCATGACCTAAGCTGAAAGCAAGAATGGACTGAGCCAGCCAGGTGCCCTAATGTAAGTTTTTAATAGGAGACTTAGTAAAATATTGTTGTATAAATCTTTTATCTTTTAGTGCAGCAAAGAATCTTGCATTCTGAAGTTAAATGAATTTTTTTTTTAAGTTCTGCATTGTTTAGGATTATCTGTGTTCTTTGTCTCTCTCTGCTCTTACTGTAAATGTAAGAAGTTTCACCAGATTTTAAGAGACTATTATAGAGCCTTAAAAATAAACCATTCCAAGATGAACAAAAACCGATCTCAGGAACAACTATACCATAACCTGTTTTTGAGCAAGTAGCCATAGACTTCAAGAGACATAGCTTTTAAGCTTTTTATCTGTCACTTAACTAGGAACAAAATCTTGGGGTAAATCATTTAATTTTGGGGACTTACAAGTTGCTCAGAGCAAGGAAATTACACTCACTGCACAGGCAAGGAAACCAAAAAATTGGCGTTTGAGTGATTTGTTTAATTTCACATGCCAAGGTAATACTCAAAACAGGTCTCAATGAGGGTTCCATTTAATTATGATTCTAATAGAAATGTCTATATGGGCAAAGGTAAAATCAATCTGTACAAAATCAACTTATCCTGCGTTTGAAAAGTGTTCTATATGGTGCCTGCCATATTGTCCACTTATTTCTGTGTGGTACATTCTTTGGTTTATCTGAAAAGCATTTATTAGGTGTAAAGAGGATAAGCAGAAGTGTGTATTTCCCAGTTTGAGATCAAAGGAACTAAATTGGGTTTGACTTCCACTAGTTCAGTGTGACCTCAATTTTAATTTAAAATTAGAAGCACCTAGGAAAATTGTTTACCATCTATATCATAGCCTGGAGCTTTATAAAACTGATTGGATGTAAGAATATTCATTTATTTTCAGGTTCTGGAACCAATCCCTTGGTTCTATTTATATCCTTAAAATTTGATAAAATGTATATATTTTTTTCTTAAGGGTGAATAAAAATCTCTCAAAAGGAACAAAGATCTTCAGCTTTACTAGGTTGTAGACATATTTTTTTAAGTTTACAGTGATTAAATTAAAACAGTGTTTGTACCATAAGGGTAGACATTAAGGCAAAAGCAGTGCCTCAGAAAGGAACGTTAAAACTGACATAGACTAATGACTCCTTGAAGGTACAACATGCGTGAACCTATTTCTCCCCTGAATGACCAGAAGCCAGCCTTTGGCCTGTGGTTTGGGAATCACACGGAAGAGCATGTTTGAGATGGTAGGCAATTTCAGTATGTACTGAGGTTTTGACATACAGATAGTCTTCTGCATCTGTTTTCAGCATAGATTTCTGCTGAAGAGGCACACGTCAAAGAGGAATAAGCTGGGTTCTACTTAAAGTCCATCACAAACTCACCTTGGGACCTCAGGCAAGTTGTAAAATTTGCCTAAATCTCATTTTTTTCCAGTTAACACAATAAAGATGGTTTTCCTTTACTCAACAACATAGTAATGGCAGTCAAATGAGGTATTTTCAATGAATGTGAAAGCACTTGAAATCAAGGGAAGTGATATGCAAATAAGTAGTAATAGTCTCTCAGTTCACTTAAGTCATGCCTGTATTTGGTAGTTGACAGAGAGCAGTGTTTAATATATCCTGTTGGTACTGAGATAGCAACTCTTTCAGAGAGTATATGGAACCTAATTAAAAAAGAAAATCCATGCTTCAGCTTCATTGAGACCTTCAGTCCCTTAAAAGTCTCCTTTTGCATATTGAGGAGTTGAAGTGCTTTCTTTAGTTTCCTGTCTTTTTTTTTTTTTTCCCTTTAGATAGAGACAGCATGAGCAGGGGAGGATCAGAGAGAGGGAGAGGCACAGAATCTGAAACAGGCTCCAGGCTCTGCACTGTCAGCACAGAGCCCGATGCGGGGATCGAACCCACGAACTGAGATCATGACCCGATCGGAAGTCGAATGCTCAACCGACTGAGCCACCCAGGCGCCCCTTCTGTCTTAAACATCATGGTCCATGGCAGCAGCCACATCCTTGCCAGTGTCCACATTTCCAATTCCTTGTTGGCTTCACTGCAACCATCTGTCATCAGAAGCTACTCTGACACAAGCTACCCGCCTGCTTTCCTGTGACTAAAACCAGTCCGAGTGCCGCTTTCAAAAATCACACCACTCTGTAGATCAATGCCACCTCAATTCTGTGCTTTCCAGTAAACCAGCAACAGTCCTAGAAAATGTTCTCAGTCCCATCAGCTTCCTTACTATTTGCTGTAATGAAGACATCGGGCCTTATGTAACTTCTGAAGATCAGCTTTATTTCCTCTGCCCCCTTTAGTGACAACAGATGGTTTTATCTGTTTCCTCTGGGAAATAATAATCATCAGCTCCTTGCTCTGCCTGAAACATTCTTTCCATATCCACATTTTCTGTCCTTCATCTACCCAGCTCCCATTTATTCTTGAGGCCACAACTTGAAGAAAACTTCCTAGACCCCTTCTGTTGGTTTCTAAGTAACTGTGCTTTTCCACATGGAAGGACACATACAATTGCTGCTTACTTTTTATTATTTCGCATCTCAGTGAAGACACAGTTGTCTCCTTAGTGCATATCACTTTGACTTGTAGTTAAGTGTTCAGTAAGTACATATTGAATAAAAAAGTGATGTCATTATTTTTTTCCCCTCCTTCCTCTATAGCTTGCTACTCCTACTGTGGCTCTCTTCAGGTTAAGTTTTGTTACTTTTTTCCTTTTACTTTATTTAATACATATTTATTAAGTACCTACCACTCTTGTAGACATATCAAGAATTACTATTGAGACAACACATAGTTCTCTAATTTGAAGAATGTGGAAAAATGAAACAGATACTTATGGAAGTTTGCCAACTTGATAATAGCTCACATGTCTTGAATATTTCTTGTGTTGCCAGCGTAGTGCTTATCACCATTCACATTATCTCATTTAGTTATCACTATAAACTTATGTACTGTGTATGATGTATTAGTTTTCTCTAAATTATGCTGCAGTAACAGATAATCTCCAAATTTCAATGGCTTACAACAACACAAGCTTATTTTTCACAGTACATGCTGGCTGTGGTTTGGTTGTGACTGCCCTACGTTCCCTTCATTTTGTTCACTCATCAGAAGAAGGAGCTGCCCCTATTTAGGACATGCTATTCTTGTGCTCACAGTTCATTGGCTAAGGCAAGTCACATGGCCAAATCTGATACCTATATCTTGATATGTTGTACATGTAAATAAATGCTGTTTGCTAAGGGGACAAAGTCAAGAAAATTACATGAAAACAGGAAAGAATTTATGATTAATAAGGAGTAGGCAGGATCCTCTGTGTGTTTGAATATTGAGAAAAGTAAGATGGAAGAATGGAGAAGAATAATTCCTAAGGAGTAGAGCTTACATGTATTTATACCTTAGGGATCTGTGAAGGGGTTAGGGATGGTGAAAACAGGAAAATAATTAATTAAAATTCAAATAATTGTGAGGGTCTGAGTGGTGGGATGGGGGCTTGAGAGTTAATGAGAGTAGTAAATAATGTGACATGTATGGATTCAGGCCTTAAGATCATTGAATTTCTTGTATAGATTCACGCCCAAAGATCATTGAATTTGGCAAGTAGTAGGAGGGTGACCAGAATCTCAAGTGATTTGTTCCAATTAACTAATATTCAAATATTTGTTATATTAAAATATGCTAGAAGTAAATGACTGAACCTGATTTTCAGCATTGAGGATGCTCACTGATGACAGTTTTATTTAAACTTTAGGTGACAAATAGTGGGCAAGTTTGCCTACACATAATTGTCTTGATTAGAGTAAATATGCACTTCGGCCAGCCTGACCCTGACAGAGTGAATACACATATCCAACCGTGAACTGTTGGGGGGGGGATTCATGTTTGTTGTTGCAAAAGACTTGAAAGCCACTGCCTTTAGTTGTTGCATTCTCCCCTCAAGGCTTCATCCTGCATTCAAGTTATAAGGTGGCAATTTGATTCTTATTTCTTTAAAAATATTTTTGACACTTGAAGTGCCAAAGTGTATATGATAATCCTACCAATTTTAAATAAGTATATAAAAAGTTTGAGATGTAGATTACGGCACAGTTAGGCACAAAGCATTTAGGTTCTAGTGTTCTCTCATTGTTACTTGAAGGAGGAGGAAAAGTGGTTGTAAGTATGTAAAATGTACCTATGATTAATTTGAAGCATATTACATGTAATCAGATCTTTATGATTTATGACCTTAGAAATCAAACTTAAGACATTTAAAACATTCATTTCAAATCAAATAATGCTTTCCATTTCTTTAGGGAAAGAAGTGTATACTGTATTTAGTATGAAATACTGGGAAAATGAGAACTAAATATGTTATATTTAAAATTTAGAGACTTGGGCTGCCTGGGTGGCTCAGTCAGTTAAGCGTCTAACTTCCGCTCAGGTCATGATCTTGCAGTTTATGAGTTCAAGTTCAGCGTCGGGCTCTATGCTGACCACTCAGAGCCTGGAGCCTGCTTTGGATTCTGTGTCTCCCTCTTTCCCTCTCTCTCTCTCTCTCTCAAAAATAAACAAACATTAAAAAACTTAAAAAAATTTAGAGACTTTAACTTCATGGAGTAATTTAATTTGCATTTGCTTTTATGTGTGTTAACAACATCAATATGTAGTATATTATATATCATACTGTTCCACCCGTCCTTGAATAGGCCACAGTATTTTAACTGCTGTTGTTCTAGTTCAAAAACTCAGAGAAGTTAATATTTATCTCACTGAATCAGAAACAATTATTAATAGTTTGAAACATTGATATTAGCTTCTTGATAATTGATTTATTTCTAAAAGTTGATATTTGTTTGGTGCCTTGGTTGTCTGGTTATAGGCCCTATTAGATCTTAATTCATTCCCTTTTCCTGTATTTAACTCTAGATCTCAAATATCAACGTTAAGTCAAGGATTATAGGTACATCCATCCCAGAATGTCCAGAGAACCTTTGGTCGGGGCTTCTTTCATGGCCAAGATATGAAGGAAGGTTTGGGCCTGCAGAATCAAGTAGATGGTTGTCTACTCTGACGAGGACAGCAACAGATCAGTCTGGATCAATCAGGTTCCATGGTGGAGAGTGAGCCATCTGTGGCTAACAAAGTAATAAGTGAAATTGCAGGCACATTTAGTATCAGTGTTGAAAGCCTGTTCACATATTGACTGTGCGAGGAAAAGTGTCCAATCAGATGACTGAGTTTGTCAAAGGAAACAAAACATAAAATCGACAGCCTTTAAAAATGTCAGTACCAGGCTTGAAAAGGGCAATGTAGTTCCTTATGCTCAACCTGAGTATAGGAAAGTACCTACTTAATCTGTGAGTTGTGCCATTGGTCTCTTGAGAGCCTTTCCAGTCATTCTGAGATTCTATCTCTGCCAACATAAAGCTTGAGCAGTGTTTCGCTGTGCTCTTTATCTACCTCCTCATATACATTCTGACTGAATGCACAGCCCTGATTCATAGCTACTTCTGCTCTTCACTTGAATGTGGTTTTAGAGAAGCCTTTGGTTTACCTATGAAATTGTTAGTATTAGCTTTAATATACTTCAGGCTCTTTGCTTACACATTCAAAAAAATCAATCAGCCTATCCTCTGTTAGCAGCCTACTTCAGAGTGACGACGATGCACCTGGCTGCTGTTCCATGAAGAGTATGTTCTTTATTCATGTGACTTATATTTTGAATATTATTATTATTGGCACTAAAGTTATAAGGTATTATTTATGAGTGTCTACTTAGGGTCTAACACAATGCTAGGTGTTTCACATCTATTTTTTCCAGCCATCTCAATGGGTTCACAAAGAAAGTATTTCTATATATATTTAAAATTCAGAAACTGAGGCTCAGAGATTATATTAATGGATCAAAAGCAGCATAACCCAGAGATTTCTGTTCCCTGACTGTGTGCCAAGATCTTGATTCTTTGAGCCTTTGGACATCTGTAGAGAGCCCCGGGATGGGTCTCATCTGACCACCACGAAAAGGTTTTTTATTCCTTTCAGTGTGCTTTGCAGATGTAGTCCCTCTCTACGAATGCCATCAATAGGAGGTTTGGAAAGCTTCAAAACCTACTCAGTTGTGGTACAGCAATTTCAACACAAGTCTGTCTAAATTCAGAACATGGCTGATTTTGTGTTTTGTTTTGTATTAAAACTCAAACTAAATTTGTTTATTCTCTGAGTTTAGGATATTTAAAATTTTATGGCTAATTAAAAGTATTGGACTAATAATTGTAACAAAACAATGAGAATAAGAAACTCTGGAGTCCCTGGATGGTTCAGTCATTTAGGTGTCTGACTCTTGATTCTCCCTCAGGTCATGATCTCATGGTTTGTAGGTTCGAGCCCCACATTAGGCTCTGAGCTGACAATGTGGAGCCTGCTTGGGATTCTTTTTCTCTCTCTCTTTCTCTCTGCCCCTTCCCCACCTGCCCTCTCTACCTCTTGCCCCTGCCTCAAAAATAAAAAAATCTTAAGAAAGAAACCCAAAGTAGTAAGAGTAGGCCTTCAGAAAGATTGTGAAGATGAGCAAGTTAGAGTGCTTACTTACAACAGAGTCTTTACTGTTGCAGGTATTGCATTAAGAAAGGTATAAAGGAGAGTTTTAGAGAGTATTAAGAAAGGATTCCTTACTTTCAGGGAAGGGATTGATTGGTGAAAACATCCTGATCGATACTCAGACATACATGTGTATCAGCTTATATTACAAATTCTTTTACATTTCATGTACTTTAGGTTCTTCCCAAATGCCAACATTGTTCTGATATAAGTATTGCATAAATCCACTTGGATGCAATGAATATGAAATGACTTGCCACCTTCTAGTTACATTGTTTTTCAAGATGTTTCTAGCTCCATTATTCTCTGTATATAGTATTTGATGTGCACATAGCATGTTGTATGCAAATATATAAAAATATGCATCTGACTTAAGAGACAATAACTATAAGTTATTTTGCACCAAGCAGTCCAGTAACATATTTTTACAAGTCACTCATAAAGACATTGTCTTAGGAAAGAGTCTACAAAGAATCTCTCTCTCTCCCTCTTTCTTTTTCTCTTTATATGTATAGTGAGTAGTGATTGTGGTGACTGCTGATAGCAACATGCAAATATATCATTTCCTCCTTTAAAATAGACTAATAAAATTTAAATTAGAAATGCTGTATTATTCACCTAGCTTGTCAGATTATATCTACTGTTATGTGTATATAAGAGTGTTAGATCATTTGGAGGCATGAGTTGAATGTCAAGTCTGTCATTTTTCAGTTAGGTCATTTCAACAGTGATGCTTTAAAATCAGTGCTGTTGAGTAGAACTTACTTTGGTGACAAATATATTTGCTGTCCAGTAGGATAGTTGCTGACCACATTTGGCTTTTGAGCACTTTAAATGAAACTAGTGAAACAGAGGAAGTGATTTTTAATCACTGTTTACTTTTAATTAAATTTAAGAAATCATGTAATTAGTGACTAACTAGCGGACAGGGTAGCTTTAAGTGATAGATCAGCTCATATTTGTAAGGCTTTGGACAAATATGTGTACAAATAAGCCATCTTTCAGTCCATTCTCTTAAAATGTGTTTTGATATTACGGTTATTCAGGGCAGATTTTAGAAAATCACTGGGGTTTCAGTTACCCATTTGTGTGTGACAACCTCCAAAGTAACAAAAGTCACTGCTTGGCCCATTTTATTATAATATGCTTAAAGCAGACCCAATAATTATCAGGAGAAACATGGAGAAGAATGTTTGGAAATTCAAACATGCCTCAGACAAAAAGGTTTCTGAATTAAAGTGGTACTAGCCTCAAAGCTACATGGGGAGGTGGGGAAGAAAGGAACAAGAGTTTAACGTTATAAAATTAGATGTTTTTTTTTTGTCATGTTAGTCCAGTGTCTAGATAAGTAATAAATCGCCTTTGTCTCAGAAATTTTTATAAGTAGCATAAATGCATAAGTGGATACTATTAGAATAAATCCACTCAGCAGCTAATTCAGAGTTTACTACCAGGAACAAAGGAATCAGGGAATCTTTGCAGTACATCAAAGGCACAGCAGACAGTGCACAGACATCACTTTGAGTCTTCTGTCAAATTTGACAGTAATGCCCCATCATATTTTACTGTTGACTTGAAAAGTCAGAATCCAGTGTATTTTAGTGATAACATTTAAATGCATAGTGTTTATTGGTCTTAGGCTGAGGTTTTAGCATCCTGATCACTTCTCCTTCCCTCTCACTTATTCCAGGGGAGGTGGAGTGACTTTTCTTCTTGGTGAGATTGGAGGGAGAAACAAGGTTTACTCTTGAATGTTCTCATGTCCCCCACCCTAATGCGAAAACCCAGATCAAAGGGTCGAGGCTCAGATTGATCTCCTGCTATCAGTGTGGAGATGGTTAGTACATTTAGTTCCAGGGTCAGCCTCAGGAAGTCCATTCACTGGCAGATATCAGCCACATATTTTAATTTCAGTTTTGTCAAGTTTGGTCTTCTGTCCCAGTTCATAACTCAGGCGAAGAAGAGAGGTGATACTAAAATATTAGACTCCTTTGAAATCTCATAGTTTTCACCTGTGCTGGGGAGGAATGTGGTTGAGGGTTGGAGATGGTCCATTAGAATCACTGGTGCTGTTTTCTCAAAGAACATTTGTTCTCTTCCTTCTTTTTTCTCTCCAACTAACCTCACTCCACCTCAGCCCCTGTAAGTAACCCCATTGAGAACTGGCCTAGATATCGGAAAGACACACTTACGATTTTGCTTAGATTTGCACACCCCATAATTCATACTACATTGAGCTGTTCTACAATGAAACATCCTGTCTGTTGACTTGGGCTGATCCCTCAGTATTAATGTAGCCATTGATCTAGGTAACTGGGATTGCTCTTAAAATGTTCATGAGTTTCAAATGCTATGTTGATTTCAAATAACTATACATCATTATAGAGTAGTTAAAATCATTATTTTGGTAGGGATTAAAATCACTACTAAGTCAGATGTTATCTTTTTAAATACCCTTTTTTAAAATTGTTATTATATTTTTGAGAGAGAGAGAGACAGAGACAGAGCATAAGCAGGGGAGGAGCAGAGAGAGAGGGAGTCACTGAATCCAGAGCATGTTTCAGGCTCTCAGCTGTCAGCGCAGAGCCGGATGTTGGCGCTCGAACTCACGAACCATGAGACCATGACCTGAGCTGAAGTCGGATGCTTAACTGACTGAGCCACCCAGGTGCCTCTAAATATTCTTAATAGTATCGTTTTACATTAATTCAGTATATTCCTAAGGAGGTCAAGACAAAAATAAACATACTTGTCTTTTTGATGGCTATAGATATAAAAGAAAATCTAAAAAATAAACCAAAACAGAAAAACAAAAAACCAGGAAGATGGATCAACCTTGCTGTAGGGTAGTTTTTAAAATTTATATAAAATTTTCTTTCCAAATGAGTCAATAAGTTTTTATTCAGCTCACCAATTGGAGAACCTGCTTTGCGACTACCAAATGATGATGATGATAATAATAACATTAAACTCATGGAATACCTACTGTACCATATGTAGAGCTAAGCCTTTATAGTTTTTTAAAAATCCAAACCCCATTTGAATTAAGTACTATTATTGGCACAGGTTTATGGAAGAGGAAGTTCTTCTTTATTACTTTATCATTACTTTATCACTCCTTTTCAGTACCAAGCTTAGACACATGTATGTTAACATCTTCTAAAAGGATTAGTTGATATTTGAGATACATAAAAAAACTGCTACGCTTCTTATGTACCTTTTCCTTCTTCATTTACCCAGTTAATGCTATGAGCCAGTAGAGATTTGATCTGACCAGGTAGTGTTTTAGATGCTTGCTCCAGGGGAGGGTGCTAAATCAGAAAGCTTGACAATTTTTCACCTGCAGCTATTTCTGAGGATTGCTTAATGGTGGACCTTCTATTCACTATGGATATATGAAAAAAAAAATTGTATCAGAATTAATCAGTAATTACTGTTATCACAATGAATATGACATAGTATCATGAATATGTAGAACAAAACCAGTATTGGCTTTATGTATGCTTTCTGCTCTGTAAAATGGAGTGGAATGCATCTAAGAGAACACATTGATTTAAAAAGTGACTAACTGATTGCTGGCCAAACTTAACCAAAATTTTATTATGGTAAAAAGAGTTTTTGTGGGTTAGAGTACGTCAACTTTGTTTAAATGCTTTATACAATATTGACAAGTTGATATACTTAGATATTTCCTCTAGAATGGCACAAATTATGTTTTCAATCACTTAATAAAGTTATAGAAGCCATATTTAATACAACTCCAAATATAAGAAAGATGCGTTAAATCTGTCCATAGCTGATAAAAGAAATTTAAAATATTTCATATAAAAGTATAAGTAAAATAATAAGTCCACAAAGGTTTATTTTTAGTGCAATGTGAAAAGTTAACCAATGAGATAGAGATCTTTTACTAGTGAAGAAAATATATTGTCATCTTGTGTTGTAAATGTTGACCTGGCAGTATTCACAAAGGAAATTACGAAAGTTATATATAAACAAATGTGTGTGCAGAAACATATACAGTTGACCTGTGAATTGTGTGGGGGTTAAGGTCACCAACCCTCTGTGCAGAAGAATATTGGTATGTAACTTTTTGACTCCCCCAAAGCTAAACTGCTAACAGTCAGTCTACTGTTGGCCAGAAGACTTACTAATAACTTAAGTAACATGTGTTTTGTATATTGTATGTATTATACACTATATTCTTACAATAAAGTAAACTAGAGAAAAGAAAATTCTATTAAGAAAGTCATAAGGAAGAGAAAATACATTTATAGTATTGTCCTGTATTTATTAAGAACAAATTCATATGTAAGTGGACCCCCACAGTTCAAACCCATGGTTTTCAAGGGTCAGCTGTAAGTCTATATTTTAGAATGCTTGGATAATGTTGGCCCTAACAGTATGAAGTAAATCCCTCTTCCATGATAAGTAATACTGTAGCAAGCTCAGGATTTGCTTTTTGGTATGTGTATTTATTTTATGTATGTGCATGCATGCATACATATGTAATGAATTAAGTAAAGTTGCCTGCAAGATATGAATTCAGAACCTCTTTCCCAGAACATGTATTTTTCTCTGTTGGTAAAGGTTTGAAATTCCACCACACAGCTTGCTTTATTTCTTTAATTTAAGACTTTGCTAATTGGCTAATATGCAAAACTCATTTGTTAGGAGATGCTTTAGGCTGTTTGCTGTCTCATGAAAACAGGGCCAGGGGGAATCAGACAGAGCTGGGACTGACCTTTGCTAGTGCCTACTGAGTGGCCATGGGCAAGTTATCTGTTCTATAAGGCCTTCCATTTTCTCCTTAGGGAAATAAGTTAACAGTAGTTATTTCAGAGTTGGCATGAAAAAGAAATGAAAAAAAACTATAGAAATTATCACTGTACCTGGCATATGGATTGTGCAGAAAACTCGTTGTGAATGGCTCTCTGAAATTCTTCCCTGATGTGGTTTCAAAACTAGGTAATAAAGGAAGAAAATCATGCTATCAGTAGGTTTTCAGAGGACACTCAGAAAGAAATGTCAGCAAAGCCCAGGAATGGGAAATACTATAGTTAGATGTGGTCTACTTTTAAATATGGTCAGACAGAGTTTCAAGAATACATTTGCTTAGCAAATCATGAACCAGCCCCATATTCCAAACTAGATGTGAATTTTATTTTTATTTTTTTTACCTGTGGAAATAGAGTATGTTTAAAGTACAGTTTACTTTCTGTATATGTTATTTCTGTAGGTTTTTTTTGGGACTGTTAACCTTAAAAATAAAACTCTTGGTTATGTTACCTGCAAAAATAGGTTTATTTGGGAATAGAGAATCATAATTCTAGACAAGAAAGCTATGCAAAACCCTTGGCAAGTCCAACAAAGAATGTTATGTAATGTTATGGAGAAGGAGAATAAAGCCGAGAGGGGTTTGCTTTGCAGGAAAGTCCATTGGGGAAAAGGAAGCTTTCAGGGTGGTGATGGAGGGTTGCAGGGTTCATCGATTTCTTGTAGGAGATGCAATGTACATCTTTTCCTGTTGTGTCTTGTAATTGATGATCCTCTCCTGTTGACCATTCTTCTCCTGAGTTTTGTAATTGACAGCTCTTTTGTAATTGACATTGAGTTGTATGGCCCTTCTAGCCTTGGGACTCCTCTATAGAGAGGTTTCCCTTTATTATTTTTCATAGAAAAAAACAAAAACCAAACCCAATACAGATAGTGCTTAAAGAACACAACGAGTGGCAAATTACTTGGAGAAGATTTAACAGTTTGTAAATAGCACACTCAAATAGTTTTGCATAGCCAATAGTGGAAAAAAATTAAATAGTAAATGCAGTTTAGGGAGCTAAAAGACAATTCGCTCTTTGGTGTTAATAACGCTTAAAATTCGCATGACAACAGTTATAACCTTGGGCATCTGGAACTTTGGACGGCTTACAAAAGTTATAGAACCCATTTTTTTTGTTGTTAAAACATATTTGATAATCATTTCCATTTTAAAGTATTTTAAAGTAAATATTTTAAGGATTTTAAGAGTTTATTATTAGAAAGTGAATGCACTAGCACACATGCAAGTGAGCACACATTCAAGTGAGAAAGGGACAAGGTAGAGGGGGGAGAAATCATAAACAGGCTCCTTGCCCAGAGAACAGCCCAATGCGCGGCTTGATCTCATGACCGTGAGATCATGACCTGAGCTTAAATCAAGAGTTGTATGCTTAATTGACCAACTGAGCCACTCAGTCGTCCCCATTTTAAAGTATTTTTAACATAAATTGTTCTTTTACATCTTTGGTCTCTTTGTAAGGGAGTGTAAGCTTGAAAGTTATTTACTTGAATTCTAAGCAGTAAGTCTTTATTGTGCACTTACTAGGTGTTACACTCCATTCCAGAGATTGGTAATTAATAAAACACATAAAACAAGTATGTAAACCTATATTTAAAAGTTAAAACAGAATGTGGTTAGTGCAGTACAAATATAGTATTGGGGTGCAGATTAGAGGAACCCTTACTTCTTGAATTAAGTATTCAACTTTGGAAATGTTTCCAAATATGATAGCTGGAGTTTTCCTTTCTAAATGCTATGAAGAGGGGCGCCTGGGTGGCTCAGTCCGTTAAACGTCTGACTTTGGCTCAGGTTATGATCTCACAGTTCGTGGGTTCGAGCCCCATGTCAGGCTCTGTGTTGACAGCTAGCTCAGAGCCTGGAGCCTGTCTCCCTCTCTCTCTGTCCCTCCCCTGCTCGCTTGCTCTCTCTCTCTCTCTCTCTCTCAGAAATGAATAAAACATTTAAAAAATGCTATGAAGATATCCAAATAACTTTTTATATTGTTGGTTCTATGCTATCAATGTCTTGTGAAACACATGCTTCCATTCTTGGGAAGTAATAGACTATGGTAAATCTCTCCTTACTGAAAAAGTGGTTTTATACAGGTGAGAGACCACTTGTTCCCCATGATTGCCGAGAGCTAGCCTTTTTTATGTGCTATGTTGGATTTTTTTTTTTTTAATTTTTATTTTATTTCTAGGAGAGAGAGAGAGACAGCGTGAGCAGGGGAGGGTCAGAGAGAGAGGGAGTCACAGACTCTGAAAGAGGCTCCAGGCTCTGAGCTGGCAGTCAGCACAGAGCCCGACGCGGGGCTTGAACCCACGAACCGCGAGATCATGACCTAAGCGAAAGTCGGACACTTAACCGACTAAGCCACCCAGGCGCCCCTGTGCTATTCTGGATTTGTTGACCAAGACGAAGAGGCTGTAAAACAACCAAAAGTGTTTGTTTAGGGTTTTAGGGATTGCAGTCTGGGAGATAGAGTGAATGAAAATTGAAAATGTGCTCAAATGGCAAGTGGGGAGTGAAGGCTCATAGAGGCAAAACCACGAGGTTACATAATCTGCTTTGGAGGAATTATGATTGGTGCTGACAGAGTTAAACTGACTAATACATGATTGGATATTTAGTTAATAGATGTTACATTATCTCTATTTCAATCCAAAGTACAAAGAAGTGTTCCAGAAGGTGGTCAGAGGTGCCATAGACAAAAATCTTAAAAAAGTTCATGATGTTACAGCAATTGAAACAGGAGATGTGTGAAGTTCCTCCTTCCTCAGAATCCTCCCAGCCCCATTTTGATGAATCTCTTAGCAATACTTCACTTTTGAATCTACTTTCAAAGGCTGTGGCCAAACAACTTGAAACTAAATTGTTCTACTCTTTCTGTGCCAATTAAAATTTAGGACAGTTTGGTTACACTATTGCCTTTATTTTCTTTACTCAGTCTTCCTTGAGCTATAGTTATAACTCATGGCATTCTTCTTATTCATTAAATTGCTAATAAAACTCTGAAACTGGTGAATTATTAAAAAAACAAAAACAAAAACAAAAACTAATTCTCTGTGGTTCATGGAGCAAGACATTTCAGATTTGCACAAGATGTGTGCTTTCTGACTCATTCACAGCAGCTCTTTTTGTCCTACAAACCATTTCTTTCCAGTGGGAAACAAATCATATCATACATCTTTTTAAGTATACTTTGTGCTGTAGGGCAGGGTGGTGCCTATTCACAGTGATGTGGGTGGATCTGCTGACACAAGGCAAGTAGTACCTTTAGTATTTAGCCTCAGATGTGAGGTTTGAGCTGGAGGCACTGATTCCAGCGTAGCTTTACACAGCTAGTTCTCAGTTACTTCTGCCAATGGAGAGGGGCAGATGTCTCCTGCCCCGACACAGTGTTTCCTAAAATGCATGCTGAACATATAGAATGTATATTTAGCTTTTGAATTAAATTAGGTCTTTTTCAGTAGATAACATTAAGAAATAGATTCATGACCATATCAAAGCCTTGTGTTCTTTCCAAATAGTGGCTTAATAGAAAAGGGAAATGATTCCAAATGGTGTCTGAAACTACATGGGATTGATTTTAGCCTGGGTACACAGCCAACTCTGTACTTCCTACCTAGTTCATTTACCCATTTATTCAATAGATTCATGTATTCTAGGTGCGAAGGACATAGTAGTGAGCAAGAAAAGGAAGTCCCCTATTTCATAAACTGTATCCTTTAGTTGATAACAAAAAAATAAAATAAGATATAAAAATATAATATAGTTTCAGTTAGTGATTTGTACTATGTAAAATTTTATAACCAGATTAATATGTAAAAATGCAAGGGGGGGGTACCATTAGATAGAGCAGCTGGAGCCAGCCTCCCTGAGACAGCAGTGTGAAGGAGGAGACTTGGACGGTCATGAGGAGACAGCGGTGAGAGTGGGCTGAGCATATCTGGGACAGACCAAGGCCATGAAAAGGAAGGGGACAGTTGAAGGACAGGAGAGATGGGGAAGGAGCTAGCTTCCATTGTGCATGACGTGGAATACATATGTGCCATCTAATCAAATAGCAATAGATATTGTGGGAACCTACTGTAAAGTCAATTTTTCTTCTTGTGGGGGATACTCAGTCTTCAGTTTGTGAGAAGGAATTTCACAAACCTCCCTCAGAACTCATGTTAAAGTTATTTTGGGGAATTCTGAAATTCATTTCTTTCATTGGAACCATTATAAAATTTATAGGACTATAAGGATGTTACATATTAACTTAATTTTGTTGTCTTGGACATTTGCTGGGTTGGTTTGATATGACTTTCCTCATTCTTGTAAATGATGGTGTTCTATCTGTAGTGTTTTTTAGAAAAATAAGGATACAGCAGTTTCTAATATCTCTTCAATCATATGACTGATACAACACTGTGGGTCCATATGCCCTGCCTGTATTGAGTACCTCCTATATTTTACATAAATTCCTTGTAGTCATAATCAAAAGTGTGTGTGTGTGCGCGCGCACGCGTGCACATGTGCACATAGACTCAAACACATATGAAACACCACTTAACTATTTTGCATCTTATCTGTTAAGTGAGAAAGTAGTGATTGTCTTTATTTTGTCTCATTGAAGCTAAGTAAATTGATGGTTTTATGTTAAGTGCTGTGCTACTTATTAAAAAATTTACTTGCCAAACACAAAGAAATAACCTAAGGATGCTCCTGTGACTAGACAAATGTCAATAGCATTGGTATCCTAAGACATTTTAAATCATAGAGAAAGAAAACAGAGAGAAAGAGTGAAAAAACGAGACAGAAATCAGGCTATAATAGTTGTATGTTCCTCTGTAACACACTACTCCCTAGTGCAGTGGCCTAAAAACAATTCATTATTACCAGTGACTTTGTGCACGGTGTGGTGCTTCTTCTGCTAGGGTTGTCTGCGCTCTGTCATGCACATGCTTCAGCAAGCAGGTCAGCTGGGGTGGCGGGTCTGTCTGCATGTAGTCCTTCAGCCTCAAGGAAGCCAGACTAACTTTTTAAAAGCATAATGAATAAACTATTTGTAAAAAAATAAAATAAAATAAAATAAAAGCATAATGATCTCTGGGTTGTGCGAGGATGAGAATGAGGCTTTCTTGGAAATTGCAGAATACCATTTCTATGAAAATCATCAGGCTGGCCCAGATTCAGGAGGTGGGGAAACAGATTCCCCTTCTTGATTTAAAGATCTGCAAAGACTGTGTGGCCTCTTTTTGATCAGAGAGAGTCAGAGTGAGATCACGATTAAAGAAGAAGGAACCGGGGGTGAGTGGTGCGAGGTAGGGAGAAGAGAGGGAAGAAGGAGATGGGAAAGAAGTGAGAAGAGTGACATTTGAATTACCAAAGTGAAAGTTGCAAGTATTTCTTCCATGTTTTATCCTGAGTTGGCTCAATTACATGTCTGTTCAAAGTCTTCCAAGGGTTTGGAGACAGTGGGCCTGGAGCAGGAAAAGGAAATGAGAAAGGGGAGATTGGGCAGAGAGGGAGACAGATAGCATTACTGAGAGACGAGTAGGGGTACTGGAAATGAACCCACATCTAATTTTAGCTCAGTCACTGGACAAAATGAAAGCATTGGTTAGGCAGCAGATTGTAAAATGTAGATCTCTTGTGAGTTCAGAGGACCATTTTCCCATGTGACATCAAGTAGTACCCCTTTTTGAAAGAGCTCCTTTTTGAGCAGTGATAATTTTATGTCTACTGTATCTAATTTGAGGATGTATTCTGATGTTTTGGACTAATGCATCATTCTGTGGAACTGACGCAGTGATATATTAGTTTAATAAAGCATTCAAATGAAATCTGATAGTTTCATTAATGTTGGGGAAAGGATTGTAAAAGAAAAATCAATTAGTAGTGAGACAGAGGAAAAATTAGGATCCCTTTATTTAAATCATTGAAGGTGGAATGAGTAAAAAATACTACATGTCTCTCTCTGCATCTTGGCAGACAGACTGGATTGTTGCCTAGAGAGCAGTGGTCCTGATTCATGTTAGGGTAGATTATGTAATAGACTCATTAGTCCAAACCCTTAAATTGACCAGATGAACTTGAGAAGATAAACAGGCTTCTGTGGCTTTGTGTGGGCAATAATTCGATGGAAGTCCTATGTAGATTTTATTTAACATATGATTTATGGCCTATGTTTTTTATTTCCGTTTCTTTTTCTTTAAGCTTTCACACTCATCAGGTACTTTAGTTGGACTCTAGAAATATATACAATGAAAATAAAGTTCAAAAGTGTTATGCAGTAGTCAAGCTAACTTTCTGCCTTCTGGGGCCACTTCTATCTAGCACAACATACTTCACAGTTGCTGAGCCCTGCACAAGGTGAAGCATGGTGGTTGGGCTCCTCCCCCCCCCCCCCCAAGTTATATCTTTCATCAGTTCTGCATACTACAGACTGTTGGTAAGTCTTTTGGCCACTGAAGGCCTCCAGGAAAAAAGTCCAAGAACTTTCTCTGTTAACTTTTATCTGTCAGAGGAACGAAAAGAAATTCCTGTTTAAAGTCTTTTTTACTAGAAATAGTTTCCCATAGAGACACAGTAGAAAATTAAACATATACAAATTTTGACTTCGTAAGAGTGGAAACAGGTGGTCTCCTCTTCCTCCAGCTTTTAGAGGAATTATAATTGTATTTTATAGTGTTTGGAAGCTCTGTAAACACCCTCAAAAAATAAAGTGGAATTATTCTGTTTTAATGAGTGGTTCATCTGATCAAAGGGAATGCTCATCCCTCCTAGCACTGTCTGATCTAAAAGCAGGCCATAATGCATGCTTTTGCTGCACTCACTCTGCACCGGGCCTCTTGGTCTCCACAGCCCTTTTGGATTTGGACTAGCTGGTACTCGCAAGGCACCTTTGTGATTGTGTCTGTCAGTCTGTTGGTTAGTTGTTGAACATGGTAATTTCATAAAAACATTAAGTTGATGGTACAGGATTAACGCAAAACATGTGCCCCCTATTTAAAAAATATTTTCTGCTCAGATATAGTCATAGGTTTCCTGAGAGGAGCTTGCTTAGATTAAATATGTAACATAGATAGGGGCATTCCTGTTCTTTCCATATGAGTGAATTTCCTAGTGGTCAAACCTACAAAACTACACGGTGACTCCAGGAAAATAAGCCTAACCCCACACTCCAAAGCCATAGGAGAGAATATAATTTTTGTACTTGCATGGATTTAAGATACTTCAAGTTTTATTAAAGGCGATCTCTTAGAGACATACACAAGCTTGCTTTTATTCCCAGAACTACGTATACTATTCACTGTTGTAGCTGGATCATGACCTTTGACCTTGTCTCAGATGCCACTGAAACTGGAACAAAAAAATCTTTTGCTCACACTTTTTAAGAACAAAATTTGAGTTTCTTCTCAATTAAGAATGTAATTCTGATAGAGTACTCTCTTTCTTATTTAAAAGATATTTTTTTTAAATAAAACCATTTAGTTTCAATGTTAAATAATGGAAAAGGAAATGAATATAGCTATTTTATTCTGAACAAGTAGACTAAGACTATAAAATAGGTTTATATGTAAGAACCCTTTATAATTTAAGGTCTGTATCCTAAACTCTGTCTCTAACCTTTTATAGTCTTCCAGAAAACAACTGCTCTCGATCGATACGTTTAATTTTTCCTCTGTATCCGGGATACAGAGTATTGTTGGGAAAGTTGCAAGTGTTGATTTCTAGCACAGCAGACACATGGCCTTCACCTCAAGAGCCCTCGATCTTGCTCCATAACCAAACCAAAGCTGTTCTAAACAGTGGTGCCTAGCTAGTCTCTGCAGTTACTAGACACCTTCAGTATTTTCTTTATGCCTTCTTCTGTCTGACTCCTCAGATCTAGCTGATGATGGCATCACCTACTCCGCAGAGTAAAAAGATGTCATCAATATGCCACATATTTGGTCTCAAAATATATGTTAAATGCTTAGTATTCCTGTTGGAATTGTATCAAATATCTGTCAGCCTGGACTCCCTCTGAAAATCTTGTGAGGGTAGACTTACACTGCTATTCTGGATAGCTATATAGTCTTATAGATGGTAGGTATTTTGTGGAATGTATCTCTGCATGTATTAAGAAGGCTCTAGTAATGACATGTCATTTTGATATCACTAAATGAAAATTTCTTGTTAAGGTTACCCATTAAATCATGGAAAACTTACTGGCTAACATGACTTCTTTCAGTGTTTGAAAATGGCTTTGGTTCAGGTATCTGAAAGACTCTTAATTTAAAGGTGTCTTTTAGCAGCAGTGATAGATTTATACCAAGTGCACTCTTTCCTGACATGGATATGCGTATTTGATGTGATTTACAAGGAGGGGGATGATGGGGGCTGTGCATCCCCACCTATGGGTCCTGATGCATTTTCTTTTTGCCCCGACAGTTTGAGACTTTAAAGAGTTAGCACTATTGAGATCCCTGGAGAAGGTGTGGGCACCATTCCTATTGCATCCAGAAGCAGCCATACCATCTTTAACTTGTTAAGAGTTACGTAAAGTATTAAACTATCCTCCTGGGACAACTGTATACTATATTAAAGGAGAAAACCCCACCATAGTCATGTAGCGTATATGGCCACAAATCAAATGTATCTCATTTCCTTGTAAGTTTGAATTATAGTTCTTTATTCTGTATGGTGTAAACTAAAAACTAAATCCATTACTATTTTCCCTCTGTGGTACTAATATTACTCAGGATATTCAGAACATACTATCTGTACTAACTATACTGTCTCTACTATATGCTATAGATTTAAGCCATCCACCTAAATCTATATTAAATTCTTACTGTTATTTGAATGTATTTTATACATTTCAAACAAATTTATTCTTCATTTCAAAACACAGTGATGTGAGGTTATAATGACACAGAATAATTCCTCAGTAGACTTGATGCCCAGACCTGGCCCTATACTTATTCAGCTAGGTGATTTTGAGTGGCAGTTAATCCTCTCCCAGCTTGATATATCTCTGAAAGGAGGGGGTGGGAGCAAGAGTATCTTTAAAATTCTGTTCCAATTATAAATTAATACAATTTTAAAACACAAGCTTGCAAAGTATATGAAGGAGGTATTGTATTCTCCAGATGGAGAAATTGAGGCAAACAAAATCAGTTACTTGTTTAAAGCCAGTTTTTTTCCCTCCCTCTCGAATGGAGTAAAACTCATTGATGGAGTTAAATGAAAAACTCATGACTCCTTATTCTAAGCACATGCCACTTTTTACTACTCCTTGGAAGAAATATTGAATGCAGTAAAATACTCAGCCTCAGCTGTGTGTTAAGTGCTTTGAGTTCCGCGTATTGGCTTTTCTTTTTGTGCCTAAGTATACATCAGTAATTATCTTAATTTGATTTGCTGCCATTTGAATAAAATGGAAGAAACCAGCACTTGTCTTACTTTCTAACTGACTTCATTCTTTCCTGCTAGCAGATTTTCTGTCCAGTTCTATTTCAGATGGAATGAGTTGACAGATTCCTTTTAAGTTAAAATCATTGACTCAATTATGGGATATACTTCTTGTGCATAATGATGTTGTGAAGCATACTAGCAGAGGACAGAGATGATGTCTTCCCCAAACAATCGTATTATCTAGTTTAGGAGATTAAATAAACTGATGGGGAGCAGAGGCTGACATACTATTGGTGTAGTGCCTCAGCTCTGTGATTTGCACTGGGATTCTTTCTACCAACCTACATTCTGTCCATCTATTAAAAATAACCCTTTCTTATTTAGTGACAGAGAATTCTCTGAGTTAACTGTGTCTGGGGAGAAAGGCCCTGAATCATGTTTGTGAAGTCTGGAGCTGATTGCAGCTTTCTTTTTAAAATTGTAATTGTTGGGGTAAAATATACGTAACATACTGTTTATCATTTTAAGTATTTGTTAAGTGTACAAATTCATTGGCATTAAATACATTCTCAGTGTTGTATAACCATCAACACTATGTATATTAAAAACTTTATTGCCCCCAACATAAACTCCATACCCATCAAATATTAACTACTACTACTCCCAACCTCTGGAAACCTATTTTCTGTGTCTATGATTTGTCTATTTAGGTACTTAATATACGTAGAATCATACAATCATATAATATTTCCCCTTTTGTGTCTGGTTTATTTCACTAAGCATTTTTCAAGGTCCATCCATGCTATGAGCATGTATTTTTGTGACTGAAATATACTTTACTGTATATACATACTACAATTTGTTTATTCATCTGTGGACTGACATTTGGGTTATTTCTACTTTTTGGAGTTTGTGACTAATGCCGCTGTGAACATCAGTATCCAAATATCTGAGTTCCTGCTTTCAGTTATTTTGGATATATACCTAGGAATTTAATTTCTGGGACATATAGTAGTTCTGTGTTCATTCTTTTGAGAAACCTTTTGAGAAACCACAGAACCATTTTCCACAGGGGCTATACCATTGTATATCTCTACCAGTAATATGTGAGGATGCAATTTCTCAGCATCCTTGCCAAAACTATATATATATATATTCATACTCATTGTGGCTTTGATTTACATTTCCCTAATGACTAATGATATTGAGTGCCTTTTCATGTGCTTATCAAAGCTCTCTTTTGCAGCATGTATAATAAAGTATACTTTGTGCTTATATCTTATAGATTCATTACTTGATAAGCTTTATACACCCACTTACTATCTTATTCAATCAATATCTGTCCTTTCCCTGGGCTTGGACAGTTCTATCCAGACTGTTTTTATTCTTGAACGATATCTTTCATATATTTACCTTTTTCATTGACTCTAATCTACTATATTTCCTTAAATGACTACTTAAAAAATTTAACCTTAATGGGAAAGTTTTCATGACCTCAGTTGATAATGAATGGCTTCAAAAGCCATTGTAGGAGCTGTTGAACCCAGTCAAGGATAGGTGAAAGCATTGTAAAGTTTTTATAGTAATGATGGTTGGGGAGAAAGGTGTTGAGCAAAGGTCATTTTGATTCAGATGATTATTAACTTGTCACATTCATGTTTATAAAACATCTCTTTGAAAGGGAGACATTATAAAATTATTTTTCAGAGTTCTCAGTTTCTGAGATATGAAAATACAAGGTGAAGGCTACTTATATTGTAGCTGGAATATTTTAAAACAATTATTATTTTTAGTTCATGTTGAAAAGAGTGTTGGTGATTTTGTTAGAAGAAAAAAAGATGGTGGGAGAATTTCATCTAGGATATTTTTCCCTATTGATTTGAGTTTTACTGAAGAAAAAAATAATTAAGATACTCATTTTGTTTAAAAAATGGGCAGAAAACTACATAGATATCATTTCTTGATTATGGAAACACAATTTTGATAAATCTATAAGAGATAGTCTTAGTGATTTGTTTCTTTTGATAATTGTTTTAGTTTTTTTTTTAAATGACTACTTAAAAAAATTAACCTTAACGGGAAAGTTTTCATGACCTCAGTTGATAATGAAAGAGTCTCTTGACTATTCAAACACACCCGTATCTCACAAAACATTTTCATTTTCTATATGAAGACCTTGATGGGATTTTAAATGTGTGGCCTCTGTGTAGTAACACAATGAGACACTAGCAGATTTGCATGAATGCTTATTTGGTGAAACTACCACTTAAGGCAGTGCAGAGCTCTTATAGAATGGGCTTAGGCACCAGAACAAATTGGTTATGGAGATGCGCTCTTGATTTGGACTTGAATCAAGACTCTCTAACTTACTAATTTTTAGAAATTAGGAAAGTTGCCTAATCACTACATGACTAGTTTCTTTATCTTTAAAAATGGGCATAACAAAATACTGATACCAGAGAGACATTTTGAAGATGAAATAAATGAATCCAAGTAGCAGAATGCCTGGAAAGTATTATGTGTTGAGGAAGTATTGGCTGCTAATGACATTAGTAATAGTTTTTGGTAGGGGTATAAGAAGAAGAAAAGAGGTAAGTATAACTTCTAGGTGCTTGCTATGGAGGAGGAAAGCTATGGAGGAGGAACTGGATGGAGGACCTGGATGGGGGCAAAGGCCACCTTCACATGCTTCATCATTTTACCATGGACCTGAACATATGAAACCTTGAAAACCATAAATAAAGAAATATGCCACAGAATATGACTTTCTGGAGTGAGTCCGAAATGCTTTCTGATGATGAAGAACAGAATCCATGTGTTTTTAGGTTTCAGTTCTTAGAGTGAACATGAGTTTAATTGCATGAGTTTAGTTATCTTCAAGTCCTGCTTCTTGACTGTTGAATTACTAGCATGAAATTTGAGGCCTTTTGGGTTTTCTTTAACTTATAAACAAATTTCATTGAAGTATAATTAACATACTATAAAATGCAGCCCTCTTAAATGTACATATGAGTATCAACAAATGTATACTGTGTAACCACTTTTACAGTCAAGATACAGAAGAATACTTCCATTATTCCCCCAAATTATCTGGTTTTCCTTTGTAGCCAGTTCTCCTGCCATAGCCTCAGACAATACTTGTTCACTGTTTGGAATGATAGACTAGGTTGGGTTTTTTGTTGTTTGTTTTTGTAGTGTTATAGCTTTTATATCTTTATTTTTTAATGTTTACTTATTTTTGAGAGACAGAGCACGAGCATGGGAGTGGCAAAAAGAGAGGGAGATGCAGAATCCAAAGCAGGTTCCAGGCTCTGAGCAGCCAGCACAGAGCCCAATGCAGGGCTCAAACCCACGAATCATGAGATAATGACCTGAGCCGAAGTCAGATGCTTAGCTGACTGAGCCACCCAGATGCCCCTCTAGAATTTTATATCATTGGATCATATAGAATATACTCTTGTATATATAGTGGGTTATTCCATTCAGCATGGGGGTCCTATTAAAGTGAGATTTGTTCCTGTAGAAAAAGCATTGTACCTTATACAAACTCAACTTTTTAGTCAGGGCTTTGAAAACTACCAAATTGTGTAGGAAAATTGAGGCAAGGGACAGAGGTTACTATATGCCTACATGGTTCTCTGTAGCGTGAGCACTTCCTTGGTGACTCATTTCAGGTGACAAACATTTAAGATGCATGGCTAAGGGTGGCTTCTTCAGAGAGTATAGTTAATGCCTCTTACTCCATTATGCTGTCACATCTTTGAGTGAATTCTTCCCTGGATTCAACTGAAAACATAGGATGAGTTTTTGTGGGTTGCTCCTCTCTTTTTCATTTCTTACATTATCATTTTAATTTATATTTTCCTTTAGTGCTAGGGATCAGCAAAGAAAATGTCTGATGAGGCATCTTTTGAAATTCCCAGTTATCATGTTGTGTTGTATCCAAAATAATCAGCACTCTACAGTATGCACGATTTTTTATTAGGCATTCTCAGGTGTGAAAAAAACTTAAACTACAGGCCTTACTCTAGAATAGCATGTATATACATTGGAGTGAGATTTGTGAAAAAAGTTAAGGATTTAGCTAGACCTTGAAGGTTGATAATGTTTTAATTGTGAGGAGTGAGAAGACATTCTCAGATGAGGGAGAAGGCTAGAAGTTTGGAAGGATATGGAGGAAATTGAGAGATAGGTAATATGTGATGTAAACCATATAATCTATTTTATCCATTGTACTGGAAGTCACTTGAGAATAGAGATGCTGCCTTCCTGCACTCTCTTTGCAGCATTTAGCATAGTGGTAGGTACGTTGTAGTTACGGAATATTGGTTGAAGAAATGAAGGGATGCATGAACTCGCTGGGTCTACTAGGGAGTAGCTCTGTCTCCACTGTGCCTGCAGAGTTAAGAACCAAAACCACATTTAAGTGATGAACAGAATTGCATATATGACTCCTGAGAATATGAAGACCATGTAGGAGGCAGCATCTGCCCCCTCTAAGCTCTGAGGAATCCTGAACCTAAAAATTCTGTTTCAGAAATATGATAGAGACCCACTTTTGATCAACCTGAAACTTAATGTTTCTATTAATATATACTTTTTAAAAAATTTTTTTATGTATTTCTGAGAGATAGACAGAGAGACAGAGACAGCACGAGCAGGGGAGGGTCAGAGAGAGAGGGTGATACAGACTCCGAATCAGGCTCCAGGCTCTGAGCTAGCTATCACCAGGCTCCAGGCTCTGAGCTAGCTGTCACCACAGAGCCCGATGCAGGGCTTGAACCCACGAACTGAGAGATCATGACCTGAGCTGAAGTTGGACGCTCAACTGACTGAGCCACCCAGCAGCTTCTAATATATATTTTTCAATTGAAATAACTTTATATGCTCTTTAGAGGAATCCATAGAAGAATCTATATTTTTATGGAAAAGTTGAGTTTATTTGCCAGCTCTTAAGACTTTTTATTTTCTAATACTTTAAGAAAAAGTATCAGAATAAGATGTCGTCAGAAACAGTAAACTATTACAGAGGTATGAGAGAGAATAAGGTAAAATAGAGAAGAATATGCATATCCATGTCCTTACCATGTGTCATCAAACTGGCTCTTTAAAAGTATGACCACGTAATTTAACGTTTATTCTAGACAAAATCCATAATTCCTTGAAAGGTAGCAAGTCTTAATTTAGGAGTTAATTATACTTTGTACAAGGACTATTATTTCCAATCCACTCTGAATCTGAATTCCTTACTGAAGGACATGAGTGAAGTGATTAATTTATTTTGAAAAATTTGCAGGTTTCCTTCCAAAAAAACCTCCTGGCACCTCTATAATTTCACTACTGTTTTTAGTTTAATTGTATTTTAAGTGTGATTTAGAATGTTCATGTTACTGATAAAATCCTCATAAAACTGTCTGGAGTTACTAAACACAAATAAGCAAGGCCTTAGCTAAACTGCTGCCTTTACATGGGGCTGAGTTTTTCAAATTATTTGAAAAATTAATTATTTTTCAATAAATTCAAAATGAAAAAATTATTTTATTGGTGCCAAACTTAAAAAAAAAAATGTGTGATAGAGCATTAATGGAAGATGTCCAATCCCAGCAGTCAAACCTGGGAATTTTCATCTCAGAGATTATTGGGTTTTTTTTTGCATTAAGGATGAGCAGAGAAAGAAATTTTCTTCTGTAAATTTGGTACTAAAATTTTATAACATTCCATAGAAAAGAGTAATTTCTTATGATATATGAGAGTTCTATTCATTCTAAGTATAAAGATGAAATGTCCTGTTTTGTTCTAAAATTAATCTGTAATTGTATTAAATTTTTTCCAACAGTTCATCATTATTTGTTGGTTAATCATTGTATTTCAAAAATTTTACTTTATGAAGTCAGTGGAAAAATTTCCTTGTCCTAACTCTGGGTGGTCAGTGAGCACATTATAAAATATCACTCAATGCAGTATTAGTATAGTTGTCCTAATATACTGCACATGACAAATTAACAGATTTGTATCTTCTTGGTGTTTTTTCAATGTTTATTTTTGGGGAGGGCTGGGTAGGAGAGGGGCAGAGAGAGATAGAGAGAGCTGGAGAGAGAGAGAATCCCAAGCAGCATATGGCCTGTCAGTGCAGAGCCCTATGCAGGGCTTGATTTCATGAACCATGAGATCATGACCTGAGCAGATATCGAGAGTCATAGCTTAACCGGTTGAGCCTCCCAGGTATCCTCCTCCTTGGTGTTTTAATAACCAGATTCAAAATGATGAGAACATACTTCCTTTTCTTTGTTATATAAAAAATTTACATATACCTAGTATTTTTCATAATCCTGCTCCATACTTTTCTCCCTAAATATCTTTGCTTACACATTTCTGTCTGCCTAGAATGTATTTTATCTTGTCAAAATCCAACTCATCTTTTAAGATCCATTCATATTCTTTTATTCTTACTAACAAGGAATAATTGCATCTATTGAAACATCAGTTATTTGTGTTTTCTTTTGAAAACTTTCATATTGTACTTTTCATTTAAAATATTTGTGTGGAATATTAACTATTTGCCATACCATGAACTAGGCCACTGCTGACTTTACATTGTAATGGGAAAGGCAGATAATTTAAAATACTGTTAAAATAAAGGATGACATCTGCTTTCACAATTTCTTCTCAATATTAGGGTCTAGCTGGAGCAACTAGGCAAGAAAAGGAATACACTTAATCTTAGCCAAAAAGCTGAGAAGCGATGGCAAGAAAAAGAATACAATGCATCCAGAATGAAAATGAAGTGAAACTCTGTTTGCAAATGACATGAATTTCTTAAAGTAGAAAACCCTAAGGAATAGGTGTATTGTAACTATTAGAACTAATAAATAAATTCAGCAAGTTTTTAAGATACAAGGCCATCATACAGAAATCAATTGCATTTCTATAAACTGGCAGTGAACAATCTGAAAATGAAATTAAGAAAGCAGTTTCATTTATGATATCAGTAAAAAGACTGAAGTATTTAGCAATAAATCTAGCAAAGGAAAAGCGCACCTAACTACTGAAAATTATAAAATGTTATTGAAATAAATTATAAACACCTAAATAGATGGAAAAATATTTCGTGTTCATGGATTCGAAGGTTTACTATTAATATGATGGTAATCTCCAAATTGATCGACAGATTCAACACAATCCTTATCAAAACCTACAATTCCTGTAAAGCCTTTTTGCAGAAATTGACAAGCTGATTCAGAAACCCATACGGAAGTTCACAGTTCCCCGAATAGCCAAAACAAACTTGAAAACGGAGATCATAATTGAATGACTCAAACTACTTGATACGAGAACTTAATACAGAGCTACAGTAATCAATACAGTGGAGGTGCCTGGGTGGCTCAGTGGGTTGAGCTTTGGACTTTGGCTCAGGTCGTGATCTCACAGTTTGTGAATTCGAGCCCTGCGTCACAGAGCCTGGAGCCTGTTTCAGATTCTGTGTCTCCCTCTCTCTCTGCCCATCTCGTACTCTGTCTGTCTCAAAAATAAATAAGCATTAAAAAATTAAAAAAAAAAATCAATGTAATGTGGTACGATCTAATTAATAAAGACCAATGAAATAGAATCTGAGAGTAAACCTTTATATTTTTGATAGCTTTTTTTTTTTTTTTTTTTTGGTAAATTGATTTTCGACAAAGGTGCTAAGACAATTCTTTGCTGAAAAGAGTAGTCAAATGGTTCTGGAACAATTGGATATCTACATGCGAAAGAATGATGTTGAGGGGCACTTGGCTGGCTTAGTTGGAAGAGCAAGTGACTCTTGGGGTCATGAGTTCAAGCCCCACATTGGGCATAGGAATTACTTAAGTAAGTAAACTTAAAAAAAGAATGATGTTGAACCTTTGTCATACTGTATATGAAAATTAATGTCAAATATTTCTTAAATATCTTAAAATATATCTTAAATATCTTAAAATATCTTAAATATAAGAGATAAAACTATAAAACTCTTAGAGGAAACCATAGGCCTAAATCTTTGAGGTTTTGCATTAGGTAATGATTTCTTACAAATCTCTTTCTTAGGAAAAAAATGCCTAAGTGACAGAAGAAAAAATAAATTGTGGTAGGGAGAATAAAATCTCCACAAAGATGTCTGTATTCCAGTCCTCAAAACCTTTGTAGATGTGATTAAATTAAGGATCTCAGCCAGGCAAGATTATCTTGGATTATATGGGTCGACCTGAAGCAAACACAAGGGTCCTTATAAAAGAGGAAAACCCAAGCAAGAGAATCAGAGTCAGAGGAGGAAATGTGAAGCCAGAAGCAGAATTTGGGGTGATGTGGGACCATGAGCCAATAAGTGCATGCAGTCTCTAGAAGTTGGAAGAGGCAAAGAAACAGATTGTCCCTGGAGCCTCCAGAAGTAATGTAGCTCTGGCAACACCTTGATTTTTACCCAGTAAGACCTATTTTGGACTTTTGATACCTGCAATTGTAATACAATAATTTTGTGTTGGTTTGAGGCATTAAGTTTTTGGTAATTTGTTATAGCAGCAGTAGAAACCTAATAGATAGATTGTACTTCATTAAAATTAAAATTTTTATGGTTCAAAGGACAACATCAAGTAAGTCAAAGACAGCTTCCATAGTGAGAGTAAGTATTTGCAAATCATGTATCTGATGAGTTGTATCCAAAAAGTATGAAAGACTCTTACATTTAAACAAAAAAGACAAATAACCCAATTACAAAATGAGCAAAGGATTTGAATACACATTTCCTCAAGGAAGATACAAAAATGTTCAATAAGCACATGAAAAATTCTTAGCATCATTAGTCATTAAGGAAATGCAAAGGAAAACCACAATGAGATACCACTTCATAACCACTATGATGGCTATAATAAAAATGATGGACAATAATAAGTGTTGGTAAAGATGTAAGAAATTGGAACCCTCATACATTGTTGGTGGAAATGTCAAATGAGTCAGCCATTCTGGAAAATGACTGATCTTCAGAATGTTAAACAGAATTACCTGTGATCCACCAGTTCTGTTCTTTTTATATATCAAAGAAAATTTAAAACATATTTATACACAAAAACTTGTACAGGAATGTTCACAACAGCTTTATTTTATAATACTCTGTAAGTAGAAGCAACCCAAAATATCTATCATCTTGTCAGGCTCCTGGGTGGCTGGGTCCGTCTGTTTGGTGCCTGACTCTTGGTTTTGGCTTAGGTCATGATCTCACAGTTGTGAGATTGAAGCCCGCTTTGGGCTCTGTGCTGACAGCAGAGCCTGCTTGGGATTCTCTCTCTCTCTCTGCCCTTCCCTTACTTAAGCTCTTTATCCCCCTCTCTCTCTTTCTCAAAGTAAATAAACATTTAAAAAATATCTATCAACTTGTGATTGGATAAATAAGATGTGAAATATCTATATAATGGAATATTATTCAGTAATAAAATGAAATAATAACATGAGCTGCAACATGGAGGAACCTTACAAACATGCTAAGTGAAAGAAACATGTTAACAACAAAAAGATACATAGTTCATGATTCCATTTATTAAAGTCCAGAATAAACAAATTCATAGAAAGTAGATTAGTGGTGCCAGAGGTGGGGGAGTGTGTGTGGCAGAAATAGGGATTGGCTGGCTATTCTTGAGTATGGGATTCCCTTTGGAAATGAAGATATTCTAGAATTTGTGTTTACAGATGCCGTACTCTGAGTATAGTGAAAACTATTGAATTGTACACAATAAAAGATGAAATTTTTAGTATGTAAATTAATCTTAATAAAGCTGTTATTAAAAATAACATGAAATAATATGAAAAATAAAATAAATTTAGGGGAATGAGTGCTCTGAGAGAAAAAAGTGCAAAGTGCTTTTCTTTTCAAAGAACCTCAAAGTGCCACCCCAGTATTATGGTAGGCTTCTTTATTAGAAATATAAGTTGGAACATAAAGTAATTTACTTACTCATATCCTCCTGAAATCTGTGAATTCCCTCATGAGAAGGACTATATTTCTGTGAGATGTGGTATCAGGTAAAATAGCAATTGAAGGGAATAGGTATGACACATGGGTCAAGCCAATAGTACTAGCTAAATGTTATTTCTGCTATGGGAGTAGATTTAACTATATGGCTAGAATTAAGGAATCCAAAAATTGGGCTGTCTATAGTCAGGGTTGAGGTACTGAGCTCCAAGAGAAAGAAAATGTAGATAATGGCTATCAAGAAAGTTTGAATGTGACTGGTGATCAGGGACAGGATGTTCATTAAGAAAGGGTTATTGGACACAGTAGAGGAGGTCTCAGTCCTAAAAGTTTGTGGGAGGCCACTTACAGAAGACTGGGCAATGTGTAGCTTCAGGTCCCCTTGGCACTCACTGTTCTCATATTGATATCCTCCATAAGCGTCTGTGACTTTTTGCTTGAGAGCGTTCTTTCAACCCTCATGGAGTAACAGGAAAAATGCTTGAGGATGTTCATGGCCTGGAGCTGTCCTCAGCCACTAACGAATGGACATTGCATGATAAATATATTCCAAGTTCCTCATTCCTTGGAAGGGACAACTCCAGGAAGTCCCAGACCATCTTCTAGAGGTGGCCAGTATAGCTCTGTCCTGATGCCTGCAGAAATGACCTATTTTTTATTGCATACCATATTGGTTTTCTTGTTTTATGCCTTGCTTTTTTTTCTATTTCATAACTGATTCTTCCTAGAATAATTTTACCAAAAACTCAGTTATACTCAAATCCTTATATCTGGATCAGCATCTGGAAAAAAAAAGGTTCAGGTATCACTGAAACAAGGGACTGTGAGTTTCCAGATCAGCTTCTGGAAAAAAATTTCAGATATCACTGAAACTAGGAATTAGGGAGCAGTAAGAGCGATAAACTAAACTCATTGATTAAGTGGCTAGAGTAGAGCATGAAGGCAGTGTGTTCTTAGGGTTGTGGCAAGAGTAGTACTAAGGACAGTCCGATGCCATTGGTTAATCCCGGACACCACTTTTTTAGGGCATAGTCAATTGAAAGAAAAATTTAAAACAAGCTTAATTTAGCTAAGATCAAGTAGAAAATGGAAATATTATTAGAGAAGGATAATATAACCGCTATGGTTTACATCTATCCAGTGTTTACTCTTCCCTATTCTAATAACAGACCATTCTAGTAACTCAAGAGTGACATAAGTTGGACCAGTTCGAGTAGCTTTCCTTCCCATCTATAACAATTGGTTCCAGGATGCCTGTTTTAGTCCATTTGCTGTAACAATATCCCATAAACTAGAATGGCTTATAAACAACTGAAGTTTATTTGTCACAGTGCTGGAGACTGGGAAGTCCAAGACAAAAGTGCTAGCAGATTAAGTGTATGATGAAGGTACTTCTGGTTCATTGATGGCTATCTTTTCATTGTGTTTGACATGGCAGATAGGGCAAAGGGGCTTTCTGAGTTCTCTTTTACAAATGATGCTAATTTCATTTATGAGGGCCCTGCTCATGACCTTATCACCTTTCAAAGACCTTACCCCAAACACCATCATTTTGGGGATTTGGCTTTAATATATGAATTTTGGGGGTACATGGTATATAACACTGACCAATTAAAAACCTCAGAGGTTATATAAACTGAGGCTAAGGAAGGGAATGTTTCTTGTGTCTTGTTTTGCTGAGTGAATTGTCAAAGTTGAAGGATGTAAGGCTGCAACTCTAGGACTGGTGAAAGCTGTATACAATGGAAAAAAATGGAACAGTGTACAAAGGGATATAATGAAGACAAAGATGGAGAAGGGTAGGGAGAGGGAAATTATATCTGGAAATGAAAGGGAATTAATGAATTATGGCAACCTATTAGACAATCTATACTTCCCAGTCATGGCAACCAGGTAATCATTTCTTTTTGGCTTTAGTTGGCTTTTGTTAGGCTAGAATTGCAGCTGAAAGCCTAGTTATCAGACAGCTATCTTTCCTAAGCATTTTTTGTGCACCAGATTGTGTTCTAAGCACTGTGTATGTAGTCTTATTTAATCCTTATAATACGTTTGAGAGATATGTATTCTTATATTCTCCATTTTGATAAAAAGATGGAAGTTTGGACATAAGTGGTTTGCTCAAGTTGAGATAGTTGTCAGTGTAGGAAGCAGGATCTTAAACATAAGGTGCAAGTTCTTTCACAGCTAGCATTGTTCTGGGAGCTGGGTGGTGCTGATGCCTCAGAGAGAGTGTTGGCCAACCTACATCTGGAGAGTTGGAGAAAAGGCAGCCATCACAGTTCATACATATTTTTGTTTCCTATAGTTCTTGTATGCTACCTTTCTTTAACATATTGTCATTGAATGCCAAATAATTCATGTAGAAAAAAGATCCTAACTTCAACTGATTATATTCAACCAGGAAGAAATACCTTTGTACGCATACATATTTCTAAGAGTATGTTAGAGTCTGGGCATTGTGATTTTAGTCATATTAATGGTTATAAGGGACATTCAGGAGGAAGTACAGTTTTACTCAAGTAGGGAAATAGGATTCAGAAAAAGCTTTATAGACTGAAGTCTTGATGTAAATTAATGTGTGCTGTTCAGGGTGAAGAGGAAGACATTCCAAGGAGGGAGAATAAATGACAAAGGCATGAAGCCATAAAATAGTTCACATTATGGGAACTGTAAGGAGTCAGCTTGGCTGAGTTGTGGGGTATTGAAAGGATGTAGACAATGATTAATTCATGGAAGAACTTGTGTGTGATTCTAAGAAGTTTGAACTCTATGCAGTAGAAAAGAAGGAACCATTAAAGTGTATATTCACACAGACAGACTTAAAGATGGAAGGTGACATTGACTTAAACAAGAGGGGAGATGAGGAAGCCATTTAGAAGACAACTGTGATAATCCAGACATGAATTTCTAACTTTCTGAATCAAGGTTGTGGGAGAGGGAATAGAGAGCAGCTGATGGATGGTAAGAGAGATGTAGAGGACTTTAAATGTGTGTTTTTATTTCTGAAATGTGGAATTTAGTTGTCGGTACTGTCAGAGAACAGTGCTTTACTCTATATAATACTTGTAAGTAAAGCTGTATCTAATTTGTGGTTCTGATCCTAAGATTATATCTAAATAGCAAAGTAGTATCAGTAAGCAAGTATTGATTGAACAACTATCTTGTACCAGTTTAAAGGTTAATCTTTAACAATTAGATGGTTATTCACCGGTGTGATTATGTTTTTCATTGTGTAACATTCCATTAAAAAATTAAAAATAGTGATTACCAGAAGAGACCAAATTTGTTTCACATTTGTGTCCTCAGAGCTTAACAGCATCTCAGGATAATAGCAGGTGCATGATAGATGCCTTATGAATGGGAGATGAAGAAATTTCATGGAATTTCTGGATTTAAAAAATGAAAAAAATTATAAATGGATGATTTCATTATTTAAATAAACACCTACACGTTTCTCAAATATCCAGCCTCTTGTCAACAGGTAGATAGCTAGCTAAGGTGGCTATTTATTATTCAGACACTTTGAAACTATGAAAATACAGACCACAAGATAATAAAAAATAAGTAACTTAATTGCCCAGTGCCTCAGTTTATTCATTAGAGTAGTTTGGATAAGATTGTTTTCCCTTTACATTACTAAAATGTGTTGAGGATTATTTGGGTTTAAAGTAATTAAAAATAAGTCTAAATGGATGACTAAGCCCCTCAGAGAAAATGCTGTTTACACACAAGATAATCATTTCAATTTCTTAATGTCGGCTAATAAAGAATTTGTCTTAGAAAGTAATCACATGTTATCTGAGGATCATATTTTGGCTTGAAGACAGATGCAGTTTTTTATTATTTTAATCCAAGATCCAAACATAGGGATTTAAATAAGAAGTAAGCAGTACTTAATAAACAGATATATTTAAAATCTTCCATTTTCTGCATTCTTTTGAGAATTAAAGGCAGATGATTTTGTTCTTAGCACCTAAAATTTTCATAGTTTTTCAGAGTAGAGAGAATTCAACATATGTTTTTGAAATATGAATATGTTCCAATGAAATTTTGATTATTCAAGATTAGGAAATAAGTTAGAAATCAATTACATAGTTTTAAAAGGAGTCGTCAAGATGAATCAAAGGCTCTAGTTCACATTTAAGCCAGTAGGTGGAAAGCTCTCTGTGTTCCCATTGGATAGCTGCTGCTTGTCATTCAGAGCGCAGCACAAATCTTAACCTACTGAGAGAGATATTTTCCTTGACCATCTAATCTAATCTAGCTGCTGTCTCTCATAGCATTCTGTCTTAACTCTCTACATCACACTACATTTATTCATTTATTTACTTGCACATTATCTGGTTCCCCTCAGACTCTGTGAGACTAGAGACCTTGTCTGTCTCGCTTTACCTTTCTGTCTCCATTGTTCTACATAATGCATTGTGGGTTCTCAGTAAAAGGTTATTGAGTTAATGAGATATGAGTAAAAATCACAATTTGGATCTGTTGTCTTTAGAATAAATCTCTTAAGAGATTCACAAGATGGTGTTATTACCAACCAAAGACAGTGCTGTGGCAAACACAATAAGATACATGATAAGGTGCTTAGTTGCCATAGTTAGAAGTTTGAGAGACTGAGTTGAATATGACCAAGTGATTGAAGTGGGGACTAAATCAGAATTGAGAGATATTTTGAATAATGCTACAATAAATTATAAACAATATAATTTATTAAGAATATAAAAGAACTTCAAGGAAAACTGATTTATCCTTTGATTTCCTAATTTGGGTAGAATGATGGTCATGTAGGTCAAGCCTATACATGTGGCACTCAACTTTTATTTAAAGTAAACAGAGGAAAAGTTGTTTTATATAGATTGTGTTTAGGAATGTAAGTTCATTGATACCTCAAATTTATATTAAGACCATAAATTATTATAATTGCTAAAAAAATAAACTAAGACAAAGAGTCATGAAAAATGATAAAAACTTGAAATCCTTTTAAAGAGAGGAAGAGAGGCTAGCATATTATTTAGAAACATTTCCATCAAAAGGATTAAAAATTTCAGTGTGAAAGAATTCATATTTGGTCACATGTAAAATTCATTTGTTCTCAATATCACATTTTAAAAGCACAAATTTACTAGGATGCCCTTTTTGCTGTTGCATTGTTTATGGAAAAAATATATATATTTCCAAACAGAAGCATTTGTTCTTTAACTGTTCTGGAGACTAGAAGCCCACTGTTTGTGGAAAATCTTGAATGAAGGGTTGGGGTTCATTTTCATTGCACTGTCATGGAAGACTGACCATGGATGTCCCAGCGTGTCCTTCCTCGTACCTCACTTTCCATTTCCTCCCCAGGCCCTTATGCAGCCTGTGTCATGTTAGCGTGTCAGTACACAAATAATGAAAAAATAATACCATATCTAACATTTGGTGGATGCTTACTGTATAACGAGCACTATACTAAGGACTTTAAATTAATTATCTTACTTAGTCTTCACAATAATAATAATATGATTGTTACTGTTACTGTTATGCACATTTTATAACTGAATAAGTAGGTTTGCAGAAGTTAGCTTACTGAAGGTCCATCTTATTTCAGAGCTTGCATGCTTAATTGCTGTTTTGCCTACTGTAATGAATGTAGCTTTAGATAGAATGAGGGGGATGAATATGGAGAATTATTCTTGAAATTCAGTGTGTATTTAGGTTTATATAATAATGGGCCCAAACTAGCAATGTCAAAATTTCAGCGATTTATACAAGCAAATACATTTATTTTCCCCTTAAGGTCAGGTCACTCTATATGTTTTCATTTTGGAGCCAGTAGCTGCTTGGGCATACTCTTCCCATGGAGGAGCAAAAAAGCAGAACAATTTTGTGCTGACTATATAGTCTGTGCCCTGAACAGATACACTGTCACTTCTGTTCAGATTCCAGGGATAAACACAAGTTATGTGACCAAGCCCAACATCGGTGAGGCAGGAAACTGTACTTCCCCTAGAGTGAGAATCGTGAATGGGACTATGTCTTGTATGTATTTCATGTGGTGGAACCTTCTTTGTTTCTGCCATGTTTCCTACCTCTGTAGATCTCATCAACCTTCTGATTTGTTTTTAAAAGACTATTTGGATATGTTATCATAAAAACTTGATTATTCACAATCCTCAATTCCCATTTTTAGTAATCAAAATAGTGTCCTCAACCGGGGGCTGGGTTATTAGAAACTTAAATACTGAGCAAAGTTAGGAGGCAGAAGTGGTGTGGAAATGCTGCCTTCACATCCTCCTTCTACCCCCAAATCTTACTGAGAACTGCTTTCCTAAAAACCAGTTCTTTCCTCCAGTCAGGAAGTAGGCCCCAATGAAGAAAGTAACATACAAGAGCTTGGAGAGTTTTCTTCCCTGTGTGTCCATGAAGATACATGGGTAGGATTCTCATTAACTTGAAAGCTGAATTAAGGGACAAAATGTGAGGCCTGATGATAACTTGCAAATGCTTCCTGATTTCAGATTATTAAAATCTAGCTTTACCCAGTGATTGAGCCATCATGGCTTTAAATTTATTAGCAATCACTTTTCTTTTCTAAAAGAATGCGAGTTAGAGAAGTCTGTTGATGTGCCCCTTCGATGTGTGAATTGTGGAGACTGCCATTGTCACTAAGATGGCTGAGAGGCAACAGGCAGCATGCTATGTAGCAGAAGCATGGTTTCTCATAATTGCAAACCATGGGGTAAGAAAACCAATGCCTTGTACTGACTTAAAACCTCAGGAAAATATAAATACATATTGTTTCAAAAAAAAATGAATGACTTTAAGGGACATGCTGGCGTGTGTGTGTGTGCGTGCACGTGCTTTCAAATATGTAGAAAACCCATATATTCTACTCTTTTCAGAGATTAATGGCAGGTGGATATTTTTCTCTTTACATTTCTTTTTCACAACTTTGTATTTTAAAAATATTTTTCAATGTTTTTACTTATGTTTGAGAAACAGAGTCAGAGCTCAGACAGGGAGAGGCTGAGAGAGAGGGAAATACAGAATCCAAAGCAGGCTCCAGGCTCTGAGTTGTCAGTCAGCACAGAGCCGGATGTGGGGCTTGAATCCACAAACTGTGAGATCATGACCTGAGCTGAAGTCAAATGCTTGCCTGACTGAGAGACTCAGGTGCCCCTCATATTGTTTCTTGAAATGGTTTATAGCAATGTATTGAGTAGAATCCTATTTATATGGTTTCATTTTGTGATAACTAACTCACATGTGAAACTTGAATTTTGGAGGATAAAGAAATAGAAAATAAAATAAATTATAAAATACAGTAAAATAAAACAGAAATAGAATAGAATAGAATAAATATAAATACAGATAAAATAGAGATGTGTTCAAATAATTGCTTTACCATTTAATTGTGATGTGAATTTAACCAAGAAAAGCAATCTCTTTGGAACTACTTCCTCATTTATAACATGGGAATTATAGTTTCTCCCTCTTGGAACTACCATAGTAGCACAATGCCTTATATATAGTAATAGGTGTCTAGTAGAGTTTGGTTAATTTCTGTCTCTTTAAAAAACTGTTTTTTAAGAAGGCTATGGACATCTATAAAGAACTGTCTAACCTCTGTATATCACCAGGATCCAAATTTAGATTTTAGTGTCTTTTGAGAACAATTCTAACTGTTTATGAGGATTGATATATTGTGACTTTTATAGTTTCTTAGAGGTCTTCCAAAGGAAAAAAAGAACACAAATATTTCTTTAAAAAATTAGAATAAAACTCATCCTGTCTTGTAATTATCATATGAATCCATTGAGCCCTCTAAGATAAGGGATTTTAGTGATGTTATTTTTCCCATGTCTTGAAACATTTTGCTATTTCATCATCTCAGGAATTATTTGTTACTCATCTTGTATTCTCAAAAATTCTAAAAAAGACTTAAAAAAGGAAATAGAATTAAAATGAAAGGTGTTTCTCAATTATTGAATAAATCAGGAGATGAATGAAAAGAGACAGTACTATAGACTATGATGTTGCTGAAATTTTTTTATGTAAGTGAAATCTCATAGAATGAATCTTCAAATTATGATATTCTAGATGAATTTTTCCCAAATCAGGAATAAGTGGATGAATAATACATTTTTAAGGACAAAAATAAATATGGTATTCTCACCTCATTAGTCATTCAACTGAAAGGATTTAATCATATAATACTACAAAAACCTGATCCATCCCCCTGTTTTGTTTTGTTTTGTTTTGCTTTTCTTTTAAGAGAATGTGTGCATGAACTGGGAAGAGAGGTAGAGGGAGAGAGAGAGAGTGAGAAAGAGAGAGAGAATGAAAGAGAGAGAGAGAGAAAGAGAAATTGAGTATCTTAAGCAGGCTGCAAGCTCAGTGCACAGCCTGAGGCAGGGGTTGATTCTATGACCTGAGATCATGACCTGAGCTGAAATCAAGAGTTGGACACAACCAGCTGAGAAACTCAGGTGTCCCTGATCCATCCCATTTTGATAAGAATGTATCTTTTATAATATTTGTATCCCACAATCCTAAGAAAAGAGGTCGGTATGTTTAAGGTCTTATTATAAATTATAATGAAGTTTTTCACTATTTCCTTACACTTCTGTAGATTATGCATAAAACTTAAAAATATATATTAAAGAATTGGATGAAGATGGTAAGTGGAGATAATTAATTTTCCTGGTCTGAGGTGGATAAGATATTCATATTCTTTGACCTAACACCCCCTAAGATTTGTCCTGAGAGTATTTCAGTGCAAGCAAGAAGAAATTCACTGTAGCACAAAATGGAAACAAGCTAAATGTATAACTTATAAAATGATTTAATAAATTATGGTTTATGAACAGGATAATATTTCATGTAGCCTCCAATAATGATAATTATGAAGTCCATGGAAATTTAGAAAAACATTTGACGCTAAATAAAAATAACAGTGTGTTAATGGATACATAATAATTACAGATGGACTAAAAAGAAAAAAAAAACATTGACCATGTTGTGTTCTTATGAAGAAGAAAGAAGTTTATCAAAATTAGTTAAGCTTAATTCTACCCTTAATCATGTCTTCCTATGATTACTTGGTTGGGGAGCTGAAATCAGGTGTTGATAATTTCCGCCAAGTAGAACTTCATCATGCTAATGGTTATTATGAAGTCATTTTGGTGAAATAGGTTATTTTTAGTCTTCATTTTTGCCTCCCATCTCATTTAACTTCCTTGTTCCCAGAGATATGCACAGGAGCATGAGTTACTTTGCAGACTTTCCTCTAGAACACTCCAGTTAGGCAAGAAAGTGTATGGACTTTCAAAGAAAGCCAACGTATTCTAAATCTGAGAACCTAAAGAATTTCATCTGATGCTCAGTTTTGTATTCTGGCCTATCTTTCCTCTTCCTAATTAGCTTGTAAGCTTTTTGAAGGCAGAGATGGTTCCGCAGTTGATATATGAGACATAGTAAAAACACAAAAAAAACATTGCTCATATTGAATGAATTTAAATGCTTTTGTGAGAATAAACCTGGTGCGATGAGAATAATACATCCTGAGACAAGAAGTTATTGAAAAAAAAAACTGAGATTTTTTGAATGTCTGGAAGTGCCAGTCATGAGGATGAGAATTCTCTGTTCTTGGGGTAATTTTCACTAAAATTGATAAAATACCTATTTTCATCTCTATATTTTCTAGAATTTGTTTATTTTTAAAATAAAATTTATTGTCAAGTTGGCTAGCATAGAGTGTATACAGTGTGCTCTTGGTTTTGGGGGTAGATTCCCATGATTCATCACTTATATACAGACTCAGTGCTTGTCCCAGCAAGTGCTTTCCTCAGTGCCCTTCACCTGTTTTTAATAGGTGTTAAAATTTAGGCTCAAAAATGTTAAATGTTCAGTATCACATGGCTGTTAGTTTCTGAGCCAAAACTGTAATAACTAGTCTACATGTTCCACACATAGTATACTTACTAATAGTGGCACTACTCCAAACTATGAAAAGAGTAAAGAAACAGAAAAATATTCCTTACTGCATAGGCTATTCTCTAATATTGAGGACACTTGCACAATTAAATGTTAAGTTGGCTGCCATCTTTTACAGTAATGGTAAAACCTAAAAAATGTGCAATGAATTTGACTAGTCCAAGGTTGTGGAATTGACCACTGGGTAAAGAGGAATGAATTTTGATTGGGGTTTGATTCCCAATTTTGTGTTCTATAAAATACTAGTCTGTTTGGCCTTATTAAACACACTTATATACACTGGTACGCGTGCACGCGCTCACACACACACGCTAGTATGATATCTTTACAGTGAACCACCTTGTTATTTCTTGAGGCTGTTAAGCTGGATATAGCAGCTCTGTGGACATATGTCATTCTGTGATAAAGTTCAAATAAGTGGGAATGAAAATAGGCTATAACTAGGTTACTACGCCAAATGTTTTGGGGCCTTTTTTTCCCTTCTATTTTCATTTGGAAAAGGTATAGCAGGTCACAGGTTTGTGTTCACATTTTTACAGTCTGCACTCCAAAGTAACCAATCACAAGTTTACAAAAGCACTGACCTTGCAGTGGAGTTGGGAAGCACATTTGTAGAATTTCATTTTTAAAGAACAGGAAAACTGTAAATGTGAAGACTTGGAATAAAGGAAGAGTAGGACATATTTTCAAGTTAAATTTGTGTGCTGAGGTTTCTTCCTGACCTTATTAAATCTTATCTCCTCTCTTCTGGATTTAATAATATTTCCCATCTCCATTTGCCATAGATAGAGCTTGTAGGTGGGGCAGAATCTGTGACATGAGTTCTGTTTTTAAAGACTACAGAGCTACAAGGAGGAAAGTTGAAATATACTGACGGAGAGACTAGAGTTAGCAAACACAGTGTTGCATTCTTTGGAGTAGGCTGATAGGAAGTTACCAGTTAAATGAGTATTTGACCCACATTAAGCTATTAATGCTTTCATTACCATTATCAGTACTAATATTTTATTTTTTCCCCACAGTATCCAACCAGCATATTTATGCAAGTCTCTTTTCTCATGTTTGCCCCTCAATGGCTCCTTTTGGTTTGTAGTATTCCCATATTTCCAGGTTTACTTTGGGGTTTCACATACTGGAAATATGGCTCTTTGATTTTTATACTGATTGAAATGATTCTTGTACCATCAAGCATAATTTGATTCTCTGATAAGTATAAATAGGGAGATGAGCAGCCAAAGATGCAAAGTAGAATTCTTCTATTTTTAGTTGTTCTTAAGATCATACCAATTATGCACATTAAGAGTACATTATAACAGCAGTTTTTAAAATATTGATCTGTACTCTAGAAAGATTATTTTCAGGGTAAGCTTATTTTTGCATTTGTTTTTTTATGTTCAGAGAATACCGTTTCGTTAAAGCTTAGAGACTGGTTGAAAAAATAGGAATCTGTAATGAAATAGTAAAAGACAAATTGAATTAAAAAATCTGTTTCAAATATAAAGATGCCAAATTAGAAGCGTACAGATACTCTCTGTGATTGACAGACAGACTTGATTCTTAGCTTCCAGAAAGCTGGAGTTGGGGTTTAGGAAAAAGCAAACAGGGGATAATTACATGGCTTATGATACTGAACAGGAATGTATATACCAGTTCTTCAGAGGAAACACAGATTTCTTTAGCACTGTATTCCAAGATGTAATATGTGGGTTTTTATGTGCCTGGATAAGAATTTATATAATAGCCTCCTACATTATATTTTTACATACTATTCAGTATTTCATATATATTTTATATGCCACTCAAAAAACTATTAGGGGCACTGTATTAAAATATCTTTCAGGAAAGTTGATTCTTTGAGGGGCATAACTGACCTAAGTTAAATACAAATCCTTATAGGGGCTGATTTTGATCTCTGATAAAATGTAAAGTACTGAGAAAAGGATGACTCCTACATCTTTTCCTTAAACATCACTTCTCGTCCTTGAAGTTTATTGGATGGCTTATAACATCTACCGTTCTGTTTTCTGATAATAACCTATGATGCTGTAATGACAGAAGTAATTTTTGCCTGGGAATACTTGTGAATTTATATTAATAGTCACCATGTTCAGCCAGCTGATCAGTGGTTCTGAGTGGCATAGTGCGCCTTCTCTGTGTGTTTGTGTAGTGTTTAACAGAGACCAAATGGGGCACCTGGCTTGCTCAGTCAGTTAAGTGTCCAAATTTGTCTCAGGTCATGATCTTGTAGGATGTGAGTTCAAGCCCTGCATTGGGTTCTGTGTGTGGAGCCTGCTTGGAATTCTCTCTCTCACCTTCTCTTTCTCTCTGCCTCTCCCCCACTTGTGCTGTCTCTCTCTCTCAAAATAAATAAATAAACTTAAAAAAAACCTTTCTGAAAAGTTAAAAGACCAAATGATTTTAGGCATTTGCCAAAAATTATATTTTTTGCTTTTGATGGAATTAATGTGAGTTGTTATTTCTTTGAGTATTTCGATATTAGGACCAGGTTGTTGTTTTGTTGCTATTTTATTTGAAAGCTATCCATTATAATAATAAAAATCACAGCAGTATTCGAAAGAGTATTACTCTTCATTGTGCCAGTTTCCCCCCCCCCTTTTTTTTTTTAGCTACCTAATAAAAGTTTTCTTTATTTTTTCATGTACTACAGTGGTGTCCTCTGCAGAGTGAATACGTTGATTGCATTCTATAAAATGCACATGGTTCTCTTAATCTACTTAGAAAAATAACTTGGAATGGAAAAGTCAGAAGCCACTCCTACTGAAATAAATAGTTAGGGGTGTTCTTTTTTTAATTTTTTATAAAATGTTAACATATTTATTTTGAGAGAGAGAATGGGGAGAGAGACAGAGCGAGCCCCAAGCAGGATCCACACTGTCAGCACAGAGCCTGACATGGGGCTCAAGCTCAAGAAAGGTGAGATCATGACCTGAGCTGAAATCAAGAGTCAGATGCTTAGCTGACTGAGTCACCCAGGCGCCCCAGCTAAGGATGTTCTAACACGAGTAAACTGTTAGCCCCATGCTCATGTGCTCACTCACCTCCATCCTACAGTGACAGGGCATGGCCTCAGTCCCAGCTGCAGTAGTAGGAAAGATGGAGTGCGTAGCCTAGTAACACGTAGCAGCAGGAGTGGTGAAAAGTGCACACTAACTGGGTTCAGGTCCAGCTCTACTTAACAGCTGTGCAACTTGAGGCAGGTTATGTACTCGTCAGTGTCTCAGTTTCCTCATCTGTAAGAGGAGCCATCAGTGACGACTACCTTAGACAATTGATGTGAAGATTAAATACTTAGCACAAATCTATAAACTGTTTAAAAACATTTGATCCATATAGTAAGCACTCAGTAAATGTTAGCAATTGTTTATGGTAGTAGTAGTACTAGAAATGAAGGCAAGGAATATTCCTTATTTTAAGGGAAGAGTTTAAACATTACAATTGAGCTGTCATGGCTAGATTAACTAGAATTGTGTTACAATGCATGGTTAAGGAAATTAAAGTACACTGTTTAATAAAAAGAATAATTATAAATTGTAAGCAGGCCATCAAACTGGAGTCATTAATACAAAGTTTGGCTATAGGGGTGAATGAAATAGACCAAGAGGTCAGGGCAAAACAGATCAAAGTCCTGTGGCTGAGCCAAGGATAAGAACCCAGGGGAGAAGGCACTTTGTATCTGGCTTATGCATGGGGTTTGGGCATAGGGATCTTATCTTAACTTAGCAAGGAACCTGGGAATACGAAGGAGTAGGGAAGCATCACAGTTTAGGCTTGTGACATGGGTAGGGCGACAGATACTGGACTTTAGCATCCGGAGATCCCTAATATCTGTTTGTGTTTCATCTGCTTTCTTCCTTGGTTTGATTTGCTAAAAAGCCACAGTGCACAGAACCCATTTCTCCTCCATAAGAACTTCCAGAGGATCTTTGCTTGTACCTGTACAGACATCATCTGAATCTTGTCAGCAGAACAGAGGGAAAAGAAAACAGTGAAAAAAGGCAAACCGTGTCATTTTGGGTTCAAAAGCACTTTTGGTGCAGTCCCTGGAATTCCAAATATTTTCTTCCTATCAATGTTAAAGCTTTACCCTCTGTACAGTGGTAAAGTTTTACCTTCTTGGGATTTTTAAAGATAGCAACATCCTACAGTGAAATCACTTCTTAATTTTAAAAACAATGTTAACAAATTCACAAGTTGTAAACACTCCTTCCATGTCATTTCTTCCAATCAGCTCTTCACATGCTTTTAGCTGATTTCCCACGGCTTATTAAGAGCAGCTGTGTTTAGGCAGCTGGAGCACAAGTTGGCCAGTAACATGCTATATAGATATTTAATACTACTTAGTGCTTTATCAGTCTTTACAACCTCTAATTAGTTAAACCACAGAACATCCTAGCACTTTAGGTAATTATTGCTTTACCCCCATTTCACAGATAAGGAAACTGAGCATGAGATAGATTTGGTTACTACTAGAGTTTAATGGTTAAATGAAGATGCATGCCAAGCCTAACTTTGGGTTTATGAAAAACTGTGTCTGCTAGGATGCAAGTCCTTGGGGCTCTGGCAATGAGAGTATAAAAACATATTGCCTGTATTATGCAAGGATTATAGTGTGATTAATAACATGCTACTTTTCCAGGACTAGAAATAGTCTATGTCCATTTTGCTGGGTTCTCTACCCAACTGTTCATGTTTAACTGCTTGGAAGACACTCCCCAAAAGAATAATGCTCATTTCTTTAGTGTTGTTGTCTTGATTAAGTCTCATAGTATTTCATATTTTCATTGATAATTTGATGGAATTGATGTCTATTAATGTTTCCAAAGGTATAAAATAGGCAGAGAAGCATATTCCTTGATGGATGGAATCAGTTACAGAATTATGTTTTAAATGAGAAATAATCAGTGGTAGAGGGATTGGTCATTGGTCATCATTTCAAGGGACCTGTTCAAGAAAACATAAGATTATCATAAATTAATTAAATTTTTGATTCTTAGCATAATTTCTGCCTTTAATTATAGTGTTGCACTGGAGACAATATGAAAATAATCAGAAGATAAAGAGCATTTGTATAAAAATGCTAATCAAATTTGAGTGAATTTGTTTCTTAATATGAAATTTAAATGACCCTGTGGGTCTGGTTGCTTTACAGTGTTGAGTCGTACTGGCGAGGCCAGAATGTCCAGTTCCATTTTTAAATGGATTGGTTAATTTTCACTGAGAAAAAAAGAAAACTTTTCTCTGCATTCTGTATCTCCAGCTCCAGCTAGTAATCTTCCTAGGAGGTAGTCTGACCGACCTGAGCATGGAGGTGGTGAGATCTCCCTACCAAGAGACTAAAAGAGATGATATTCTGCCTGTTAGATGTTTCAGTGGAATTTCTACCTGAAGAATGTGTTGTTTTGTCCTTTGTAATTGACCTCAGCAGAAAGCTGAATATTAATTGTTCATCCGGTGAACAATTTAGTGAATGAGTCTAATGTTTTAATCAAGTCAGAATTTTAAAAAATTGTCCATTTTTAATCATATTTCAGTGATTTTAATGATTACATGATCACACATTTCTTAAGCAAGATATTATTTGGCTAGAAATTATTAGGACTTCAATGCATAAAATATGACTCATGATTTATATAAAGTTTATATCGGGATATTGAAACTAAGTAATTTTTGTAAAGTAATGAGTGGTATATGGAGGTCAGAATTATTGTTTATGGTCACTGTCCACACATGTACCTTGTATTTTGTAGAGATAGAAATTAGCATAACAGTGAATCATAACTATCAGATGCATTGCAAGAATTTGGAGGAGCAACAGACAGGATTGGCTAGCCTAGGATTCTGTTTGAAACTTCTTTCTAAAGTAGAACAAAACCGAAAGATGTGCTATGCAGAGGGAATAAGGAGAGTAAATGATGGAGGCCAAACCCCAGATTCTGTATTAGTATTCCATTACTTTTTAGATTTGACACCTGAGTAAAGTGTGTGTGTGCATAAGAATGTACTCTGCGTGTGTGCATGTGTTGACGTATGTTATACACTTTTAAGAGAAGATGTGTTTTCAGCTGAAAGTTTGAAACAGAAATGTGGAAAAATTCATTTCGTCCCATAAGTGTGATATATCATTTAATCTTCTAACATAACTCAATGAAAGTGAAGGTATACTCCTTCTTTTATACATGGGTGTGCTGAGTGGAGGGTTAAGGAACTTTCCTAGGATGGGCATATATGTCTTACTCCAAAATCTGTGTTTACTTGAATTTCATTTTGGAGCTTATGTTAGGTAAAGTTTACACATGGAGATCATATATTCAGAAGACTGCGTATGTTCCAGTATCTGTTGTTTCCTTGACATGGCAAAGGAGTCCTCTTTTTAATTTTAATTTTTCCATTGATTTCCATTAATTTTTCCACTCTATGGTATATTTGAGAAAATAGACCAAATATGTAAGCTCATTATTTTAAAGCAACTGAATACCTTCTAATAATATATGTAAATAAAAACTCTTTTCAGTAAATTTGGTTAGCATACAAAGTTCAACTTTTAATTCCATTTTAAACATTTTTCCATCTTCATCAACAATGTGATTTGTTTAGCCTAAACATTGTATTCAATACTTCATTAGTTCTTGCTTTGTAAATATAACCATAAGTCTTTAAAGCACCTTTAGTTTCCTATACTTAAAATGAATCTTTTTGAAATTAAGACATTAGAAAGTCTTACTTTGAAGACTTTTAAAAAATCCTTACTTTTCCTTTGGCAGAATATGAGACTACAAAAGAGAGATAAATATCTGAAATAGACTTATTTGCATTCTCAACTGGATTATTATTGAAGTATATTGAATTAGTGATGATGTTGTGAACTGTAAGTAATGGAAATTCTGGCAAAAATGGCCTAAGAAATAAGGGCATTTCTTTTTTTTTTTAAATTTTTTTATTTATTTCTAAGAGAGAGAGAGAGAGACAGCGTGAGCAGGGGAGGATCAGAGAGAGAGGGAGTCACAGAATGAAACAGGCTCCAGGCTCTGACCTGGCAGTCAGCACAGAGCCCGACGCGGAGCTCGAACCCACGAACCGCGAGATCATGACCCAAGCGAAAGTCGGACGTTTAACCGACTAAGCCACCCAGGCGCCCCGAAATAAGGGCATTTCTTATCTCCAGAATTTGTCAGTGCTCAAGAATTGATTGTTGACTGAACCATATCACTGGGCCTTTCAGCTTATTTGCTCTGCCATTTTTGGTATATTAGCTTTTTCCTCAGGCTGTTTTCCATTATGGTTGCGAGTGGACTGAGAGTGGGAACTAGGACCATGTTTATGCTTTGTTAATTTGGTTTTTTGTTCAATGAGAGATAGAGAACATATTCCCCAACTATGAAGATTGGTCCTCTGTGACTGGGCCAGATTAAAAAGCAGTTGCCATGTTAATGCCATACATTGGATAGCTCAGACTAATCAAGATTTATTTCCTGGAGGCAGTGATGGGAAGGATACCTGAACAAAACTGTAGATTGAAAACAGGAAAACAGTGATTAGATTTTGGCCTTAAACACTACATAAATACATTTAAAAAAATTTATACCAGTGTTACTCGGTTTTTCTATAGAATCTTTGAATATGAAAGAGAGTTATTTTGAAAGGCAAATACAGGCATTAATGACACAAGGAACACTAGGTTTGGTTTTATTATTTATTTCATTAACCAGCCAAGTTTACATCAAGAATGACAGTAGTTTTATGTTTTAACTAAAGGTGAAAGAAGAAACTTACGTACCAAAAGGAAGTAATAATCTCCAGATAGTGGCTTAGTTTGTGAGCATCAGCATTAACTTACGTAGTGCACATTTTATAACCAACAAAGCAAGTGCCGTTTAAAATTGATCATATAAAACTTAGGCATTTCAAATAAATTATTTTGAATCCAGCAACAATTTTAAATATGTGAAGCTTTTCTTATTACATACTGTACCCTTAACAGAAATACAATTTTACTAGTCTACAGTGATTTTTTAACAGCAATTATCTATATGTTCTTCACCTTTATTCTTACTTGAGAAAATAAGTGAATAGTTTGGGGGGCAATTTTTATTGTATGGAAATTAGAATAAATGACCATATAAATAGACTTTCAGTGGCCTGAATCATCTATGTAACTTTTCCAAAGACACATTTTAGTATTTTCTTTACCACAAAGAGAATGTCCTTTTTTCTTTTAAAGACTATTTTTAAAATATTTTGTTTAGTGTTTACTTTTGAGAGAAAGAGCGAGCATGAGGGAGGGAGGGGCAGAAAGAAGGGGAGACACAGAACTAGAAGCAGGCTCCAGTCTCCATGCTGTCAGCACAGAGCCCGACTCTGGGCTTGAACTCAAGAACTGTGAGATCACTACCTGAGCTGAAGTTGTACACTTAACCAACTGAGCCACCTGGGCATCGCAAGAATGTTCATTTTTTTGTGGTGACTTTTTTTTTTTTTTGCTAAAGATTGATGATTAGTCTATATCTCATGCTATCATATTCATTATTTAGATGTGGTTATTACAAAAAAGAATTCACAAATAATTGCATTTATTAAATTGGAATGATTCATTCAGTTTTATATTTTGTTTAAAAATACAAAAAATGAGGGATGGTAAATGCTTTAAGTGGACGGGAGTCAAGGAAGCTGAACAGCCTTAACACTTTGACTTGTACCGGAGTAAAATTCCCCAGAACAGCAGTTGGTTGATGACTTTAGTCTATATAGACAGCATGAGGTCCATAAAATCCACATGTGATTTAAAAACTTTTAACTTTAATGACCTTCCTTGTGTCATAACTCAGGGAGGCTGGAACATAATCCATAGTGTTAGGGCCGCAGCAGTACTGACTAGTGAGGAAAAGCAAGGGAACAGGGGTCCTGTGGAAGCAGGGGAGTGAGCCCAGGAAAACTGTAGGGCTGACTCCGTATGGGAAGAGCTAGTATGGGAGCAGCCGGGAAAGAGCTAGTATCAGCTGTTTGGTGCATACCAGCAAGCAGAGGGACAGGAGGTATGAGGGAATCTGATAATTTATTGCAGAATTCCAGCTAGACATGGGAGTACAATAAATAAAATATACCTCATCAACAAAAGGGACGTGATTTCATTTGTTTATATATATGTAAATAAACATTAGGTATGTTATATTTATATAACTAAATGTGTTATATGTTACATATATTTATAATCTAAATATATATGTACATACAGACATGTGGGTACACACACACACACACACACACACACACACACCAAAAACAAGGCCCCCCGGCTCAGCTAGAAACAGGGATGTTAGGGAAGATGAAATCAGAAGCCTAGGCATTCTTTGGGTCAAGCAAATGATGGGAGCAGCTACCTCAAAAGGGTGTGTGACACAGCTCTCCCACCAATGCTAATGCTGTGGACACTGCATAAAGCAAGACTTAATTTCACCTTGCCCTTGACTGTTGACCATGAGGTACTCCCTGTAGTGATTGTGATGGACTCAGAAAATGGTTGAAATTTCCCTTTTTGATGACTATTGCTGTTTGGGCAGGCAAACATTTGAATGGTTGCTTGAGTTTATATTTCGCCATTTGGTGTTTCTGTGATAATATATGATAAGCATTTGTCCCTCAGTTGAGTGGACCTCACTTTAGCTAGTCATAGGTGAAACTTAACATCTCATTCTACTGCAGACACTGGTTTGGGACAGTTTCTAACATAAGAATACATTGCAAATACTTGTATATGATGGATGTCTGAATTATCTTTTTAAATATTTTATAATAGTACTTTATTTTAACCTTTTATCAATATTTCCTCAACATTTAAAAATGCTTAATTATTTGAGACATCTGCATAAAAACTTGAACAATTTCATGCACAGCTTTTCTTTTTGCAAAACAATATGTATTTATATGTATACATATATATATTTTAAGAAAATGAAGTAAAATTTATAGATTATATCTGCCTAGTTTACTATCTTAAAAACAAGAATATCTCCAAGCAGGAATTCTCTAAGGGTTCTGTAAAAAGTTCTATTATTAAAAATAATCATTTATCAACATAAATTCAGCCCTAGGTTTTATTATAACTGTCATTATGTAATGTATATTCCCAGTCTACCCTAAGGGAAAGAGTAAATTTATACAATATGCGAGCACATTTTTTATTTTAGGAATACTTTTAAACATAGGAATAAATATAGGAAACACTTACTGTAACAGAGGCAGAAAACTCATCAACATGGACAAAGCTGTGCATATATATGTTGTCTTTGAAGACAGAGGCTAATTATAAAATTTACTACTTAAGGGCTTGCTTTCCTTTGTCCGTTCACATCTTTTATTCCTGAAATCCAGGAATGTTTACTCATTATTTTTGGAATCTTGACAGTTGTTCTTCATTTTGTTTAGGTACAAATAATGCACTCCCCCAGAAAACTGCTTGGTGAGTCAGTCATTTTCAGTAAACATTACTTTTCTATTGAAAATATAACTTCCTCCAGATGCTGAATTAGAATCAAAACTGGCATCATACCAGTCTAGACCTAAAATTGGAGGATATCAGAGAGGACTTATTTTTTTCTTACCTCTGCCCACTTCTACTTCAGATTGTTTTAAACCAGGATTGGAAGTTATTTGAAGGATTATGTTATTTTTAAAAGCATTATACTTTTATCCACAGGCATAGATGAAAATAGAGTCTTCACCCAATTCTAAATCTTGTTTTTTAAGGAAGCTGGAATCATGGTCTTATTTATTCATCATGTATTTCTGGCACTGCTCCCCACTTGCCTTTTTTTTCATTGTCAACTAGGCCATACAATTCCATTATTAAAAAATTCATGCCGACTCCTCTCTTTTACCAGTTAGACCATTCTTACTGGTATCTTAATTTGGTAAGTGAAAAGATTTTAATGAAAATTGTGGACAATCCAAAAATCAATTTACTTAGCTTACAGATCCATTTGTAATTCTTCTGTTTGGCAATGTGGGGAGGTGAGTTTTGCATGTACAAACTAACAAAGTGAAGCTAAATCAAAATGGGTTAAGGATCATTCACTAAACACACACACACACACACACACACACACACACACACACACACAACCAGTTACCCAGGGTAAAACATATTGCTTGCTAACAAACAGATCTTTGTTCACCATTATAGTATCTGATATTGAATATGACACATAATAGGTACTTAGTAAAAGTATGTTGAATGAATGAATAAATTAACAAATGGATGTAGTTGGAGACAATGTAATATTTATGAAGAACCATCTCTGATTTGAAATTTTAAAAGACGACTCAAGCTTCTTAGTATTGTATCTTCTCATTGCTCCCCCTCCCCAGCATGTCCAGGAGCTGGAAATAACATCTCTCATTCTCTAGTTCTTTAAGGTCTATTGTACAAGGGTCTTTTCTCATAATTGATTTGTGAGCCTGGACTATCAGGAAGTTTTATAGACCTAAAACGCCAGATGTGAGACACTAAAATCAAACCTGTATTCGATTTTTATTTTACAAATTATATACTTTGCGTAGATTTTTCCCAGAGATAAGGTGAGAAACCACTATCTGAAATGTCCCTAATCTTATGAGGATGTTTATAATCAATTACATACTAAAATATGTCCATCCTCAAATTTTTGTGAATTTGACTTCCATTCGATATGTAAATCTTACCTCCATCATGATGCCCTTTTTGTTCCTATTTTATCATTCAATAATAATTCATGAAATGTGTATTATATACTTATTTTGGACAGAACAATGATTTATGTGCTCTGGGAACAGAAAGATTCAGAAAACATGGGTTTGCTTCCCAAGGAAGGTGTGGCATGGGGCAGAGATTCTGGAGAGTGGCATCAGGACATGTAGCATTTACCAGGTATGTGTGTCTTTGCATCAGCCACTTGATCTCTTAGGATCTTTGTTTTGCTTATTGGAGAAATGGGGTAATTTGCAGATTGGAGTTATTGTATGGATAAGACTTAAAAAAATTTTAATGTTTATTTTTGAGCAATAGAAAGAACACTAGTGGGGGAGGAGCAGAGAGAGAGGGAGATACAGAAACCAAAGCAGGGTCCAGGCACACAGCTTTCAGTACAGATCCTGATGTGGAACTCGAACTCACGAACTGTTGAGATCATGACCTGAGCTGAAGTTGGATGCTTAACTGACTGAGCCATCCAGGTGCCCCTGGATAAGGCTTTTTTAAATGTGGAAATTCTAACAAATTATGGAAGACCACATAAGAATATTAAGTGTGCTAGAAAAGCTTAGAAACATAAAAGAATTATTGTATACCCATAGAATGTTTTACTTTTCTTGTAGTAAAAATATCTTAGAGATGTAATGTTAATAATAGCCAGTATTTATTGGGCATGCATTATTTGGTAGGCATTTTTCATTTTAAACTCCAGTTATCATTCCCCACACTCCATGAAGTTGGGACTGTTACTATCTTTATTCTGCAGATCAGAACAAAGAGGTTAAGAAACTTAAATAACTTGACCAGTATTTTCCAGCTCGTATTCCATTGCAGAAGCAGGAATTCGAACACAGGCAGTCTAGTTCACTGCTATTCTGCTGAAGGTGGTAAGATTTTGGAATGAGAGTTTACTTCTGTCCATACTCTGAAAAGGGGGCCTTTTGCAATTCAACCTTGAAAAATATATAGAATTTTAACAGTGGAGATGGAACTCTGACTAGGGAATGACAACAAGAATTTCTCTACTCAGGGAACTAAATGAGGGAAGCTTCAGGGGTGGGACAGCCTTGGGCAGGGTTTGGAATCACTGATTATCTGGTGACAAGTGGGGAGAAAGTGAGTTATAAGTTTTGATAGTTGGGTTAGGTCAGATTCCAGAGTCTTAAATGTCAAGGAACTGAATTTGTGTTTGATTTAATGGGCAGTGTGGTCCCATACACTGTCTGTTGTGGTATCCGCAATGACAGACAGAATCCAGTTCGGAGCCAGGGATAGGGCACAGCCCAGTGACCAATACTGGGAAGCACATGTGAGTATACCCACTTAAATGCAGCTGTGGTGGAAGTAGAACAAAGAGCCAGAAAGCAGGTATCCGAATAGAAGTCATTCAAGAAGACTAATTGTAAGAACCTGAGCCCATGAGAGGCTTTCCATTCAGAAATGTAAAGATGCAAAGCAAAGGTAATCCTCAAACTCAAACAGCAGTCTTACTAGGTTGCAGCCTGTTTGCAGAGCCACAGTTTGCTCTCATTGATGGGTAGGCAAAGGGAGAGCTTCTGGGGTTTAGAAATGGGGCTGGTGTGGAAAGGAGGGTAAATCGTAGAGTTGCATTTGTGGAAAATTACTGTGACCATAGGTTATGAGAAAGGTGGAAGTCATTAAAGTTAGAAGGAGCACAAAGTTTTGGCCAATGGAGTTATTTCATTGTGGAAGATAGAGAAGAGATAGTGACTCTCATTTTCATTGGCTCACTATGGCTCTATTTCCTTTTTGAGAAAAAAAGAACGTGCCTTGCAAAGTGGAAATAATTTAGAAACCTTCTTAAAACATCGCTTTAATGAATTATTACTTATACTCCTACTTCTGAGTCTTCCTCTTGAAGATGTATTGTCAAGTGTCCCTTGCACATATATTGGTCAGAATGAAAATGCTTTCCTTCCCAGAGTTAGGAGTATATTTTCTTAGCTTCGTTTCATGCCAGATTTCATCAGTCTCTCTTAAATATAACCCACAAACTCTACGCAGTTCCACTCCCCTAGTTTTCATGAGTATGAGACCCCAATGCCTGAAAATATTGCACTGCTAATGAATGAAAAACAATGGAAAATCAAGGTTTCTGGATTCTAATCCTAATGCTGTGTTGGCTAGCTGTATGACCTTGGTTAAAAATATTTGCCTTGGGCTTGCCAATTTAGGCCAGAGAAATCACTGGCAATCCTTTTTTTCCCCCAGTGAGAACATACAAAATATTAAGCCTATCACTTGTTGCCAGCCTGTACTTGGACAAGGCCAGCAGTCCAGCTCCAGTAATCTCCTTCCCGTGACATCTATAGGACATAAATCAGCATTCAGAATATTGCTTTTGGCTGAGATGAACTAACTCATTCTATATTTGGCCTTGTTCTGTAATTCTACTAGGGGAAATTAGAAAAGCAAAATACGAGAAGGAAAAGAGAGGTAAAATAGTGCCATGGCAGCCTGTGGAAATAACTTTTGGCCCCAGTTTTCACATCAATAAAAGGAAGGAACCTAAGGAAGTGATTGCTGAATGCCACTCCCAAGTGTAAACTTCTAAGATTCTGTATTTGAATATGACCAAAGTGTCCCGAGGTAGTGGTTTAGGATAGAAAGAGTCCAAGTTCAGTCACTGACTCTGGTGAAATGGAAAATGAAGTTCTTTACTTTTAAAATGAGAAAACTAGATGAGCTTATTATTAAAATACCTACCATCTAAAAATTATTAATCATGAATACAGTTAGGGAAACAAAAATATTTGTTATTAAAAATAACAAATAGTTTAATAACTACTAGTTATTTATAGTAGTTATTAATAACTACTAGTTATAACTACTAGTATTTAAAATACTAGTGATAAAAATAACCCACTCCTTGTAAAATTTTCCAAAGAATCATTATTAACTCCTCAGCCATCCAGTGTGCTTGTATATATGCACATCTTCATCCAATTGGGATGGTTTAGTTCTAATATTCCTGGTGTGGTCTATGAAGACAATTTTTCTAAGTTTTTTGTCCCATTCTTTTGAGCTTATGTTTCTGTTCTTATGTACAAACATAGTAAAAAACATACATTTCGAACAATAAGGAGCCTTCAAAGTTATTTTTTTTCCTAGCAGCAAAATTTCCATCCATATCTCTGTTTTCCTGTGAGATAAAATACAGACAAACTACTAGGTGTGCGATATACTCATCAGACAGTCAGATAGCAAATGTAGAGGCTGGCTCAGAGAAAGGAACTCAGCCCAAATCAATAACACCTGTAACAGAACTCCCACGCTGAAACCCAGGACACAGGCATCCAGGGAATCAAATGCTCTTCCATAATGGAAAGCGATTTCAGCAACTGAACACTCCCCGAAAGTAAATGGATTTCTTAAATGATAACAGAAAAAAAAAAAGAAAAAAATAGGAAGAAGGGTTAAAACAGCAAGACTCAAACTAAAGTGTATAGAACTACTATATCCCCACATGAAAATCAGTAGAATACTTGACTTCATTTCATCTGTGACTTTGATATAGGAAAATACAGGGTGTTTGCATGTTACCTTCTTTACTAACACATATTTATTGAACACTTAATATGTAGAGAATAGTGGGAAATTCTAGAAATGTAATGAAGTGTAAGAAATCCTGTATCCTCATATACCATGAACAGGTAAAATGAACGATTCTAGGTCAGTACAGACCACTGTGGAATGAGACAGTTAGCAAAATTACGTGGAAATTATTGTACTTGAACTGGTCTTTCAGATAACCTAAATTTTAATAATACGGGATTTCTTAAAGTATGTACATTCAGTAGACTGCAGTGGCACTATTAAAACGTTTTTGACAAATAGTTAATGATATTATAAAGTAAAAATTCAGTATTTTTTTTCTTATGAATTATATCTTACACTATTGATATATATCCACTTGTATGGGTTTGTATATATGTGTGTGTGTGTGTGTGTGTGTGTATAAGAAAAATTTCAGAAGTATTTCAAAATATCAATAACGAGATGACATTATCTTTTGTCTTTTGAAAATTTCTAAACATTTCACATGTTACTTAATTTTTTTTTAGAGAGAGAGAATGTGAGCAGGGGAGGGGGCGGAGGGAGGGGGGAGAGAGAGGGGGAGAGAGAGAGAGAGAGAGAGAGAGAGAGAGAGAGAATCCTACGCAGCCTTCAGGTTCAGTATGGAGCCCAACATGGGGCTCAATTCCACAACCCTGGGATCCTGACCTGAGCCGAAATTAAGAGTCAGGTGATCACCCGAGTCACCCTACATATTATCTTAGTTAGGTGATTATTTATTTCCATCACATAATGATACAAGTTTTTGAATAGCTATCAGTGGTTCCAGGTGGCTGACCAAAATATACTTGTTGACTTCCAGGTATTTCTATGCCTCATCACTATAATTTAAAAATAATTTCTTGGGCATCTACTCTGTGTCAGCCACTTTCCTTTTTTCTAGGAGGCAACAATGTCACTAACAAAATAGACAAAATCCTTTGCCAACAAAAACTTTATATTCTAATTGGGAAAATTAGGTATGATAATTAAAACCATAAACACAATAGGTGCATCAGATGATAAATAATACAGACAAAAAAAAGTGAAAAAGCGTCCCGGAGAGTGCCAGGGAAGAAGTCAGGGCTGCGTTTTAAAATAACATGATAAGGGGGCGCCTGGGTGGCTTAGTCGGTTAAGCGTCCGACTTTCGCTTAGGTCATGATCTCGCGGTTTGTGGGTTCGAGCCCCGCGTCGGGCTCTGTGCTGGCTGCCAGCTCAGAGCCTGGAGCCTATTTCAGAGTCTGTGACTCCCTCTTTCTATGACCCTCCCCTGTTCACGCTGTCTCTCTCTCTCTCCTAGAAATAAATAAAAAAAATATTTAAAAAAAAATAACATGATAAGGAAAAGTCTCACTGAGAGGGTACTATTTGAACAAAGGTCTGAATTGTTCAAGGGAGCCAGGCAGCCAGCAAAATAGCTGAGGGAGAAGAAATCCGTAAGGAAGGTAAGTGCAAAGATTCTGAGGCAAGAGCTTGCTTAGTGTGTTCCAGGATAGAAAGGATCCAAATGTAGAGTGAAAAAGGCAATGTTGAGAGTGGTAAGCTTGTACAGCTTTTCATAAGCCACTATAAAGAATGTGACTGTTTTTCTGAATATAATAAGCCATTGGTGGACTTTGACCAAAGCAGTGACATGATTTGCCTTCCCCCCTTTTGCTTTTCCTTTGCTTTTGTTTTTGTTTTTTTTTTTGTTTTAAGTGATAGAAAGGTAAAGACTAGTTAGAAGACTATCGCAATAATATGGTAGGGGCTGGGTTTGTGGTTTTAGGGCTTGGACCAGTGTGGAAGGGGTGGGAATTATGAGTTGTGATCAGAATCTGACTGTATTTTGGTGTAACATATAGAATTTGTGGAAGGATTGGATACTGTGGTCTGAGGGTAAGAAAGGAGTCAGGGATTATCCCAATATATGGTCAGAACAACAGAGGATGCAGTTGTAATTTACAGAGGCCAGTGAGACTGGCAGAGCTCGCTTCTTCCTTCCTTCCTTCTGTCCTTCCATCCTTTGTCTCCCTCCCTCTCTCTCTCTCTCTTCTATTTTTGTTGGGATATATCATGAACTCAGTTTTAGACATGCCTCTGTAACATCCAGGTGATATGAGTAAGTAGATAGTTGGGTAGTCAAATCTGGATCAGGGGAGAGGTCCAGGCTAGAGATACACATTTGGGAGCAGTCAGACAATGATGGAATTTAAGGCTTTGAATCTAGATAAGATTTCTGGTAGAGTGAGTGCTTATTCAGTAGGAAAGAAGGTCAAGGACTGATTATGGAGGAACTATACTATATAGGGTTACTGAAATGAGACAAAACCAAGGAAGACTAAAATGGAATGGCTAGAGAGGAAGAAGGAAAAGCAGAAGAATTGAAATCTTGAAATGTTATTTTTAAAATTTTTTAATGTTTATTTTTGAAAGAGAGACAGAGACAGAGCGTGAGTGGAGGGAGGAGCAGAGAGAGAGGGAGACAGAGTTGGAAACAGGCTCCAGGCTCTGAACTGTTAGCACAGAGACTGACAGGAGGCTCAAACCCACGAACACTGAGGTCATGACTTGAACTGAAATCGGCCACTTAACCGACTGAACCACCCAGGAGCCCCTTGAAATATTATTTTTAAACTAATTTAAGAATAAACTCCAAATGACCATAAATCTTTTAGTAATGAAGTATACTTTTATTGGAAAACAGAGAACTAATTTGAGTCCTTTTGTATTTACTACTGTGGCTGTCACTTCTACTCCTGCTTCTCTCTGTCACCCTGCACATAAAATAATTTCCTCTTACTGCTTCCATAATAATAATGATAGACTATATTGGGAAAGGGCAACTGAGAGTTGATTTCTTACTTCAATAAGAATTCCATATAAATATAGAAATTATTAGAAATATGCTTTCAACTCCTTTTGAGGTGTTGTTTTCTACTGTGTCAAGGAAGAGATATGAACATGTTGTAGTATGAAGGTCTTGGAAGTCTTAATGTTGTCTATTTCCGTTACTTTCTATTTTGTGTTTTAATTCTTGAGAGGTGCTAGATTGTAAATATAGGAGACATTTGATAATGAAGAAAACTCCTCATTGGGAGATTAGTAAAAAACAGATTGGGAGAACATTTGGAACTATTTTAAAAAAGGGTGCCAAGGATACCCTTTATTTCAGTAAAATGCTATCAAGGAATTTCATGGAGACCCGGAGGAGCAATATGTATGTACTTAGGTGGCATGTGAAGAGGCAAGAACATCACAGTATTTCGCATGAACTGTGGCTACATGTAGTAGAACTGTTTTAATAGAACAGAAGAGCATAGAAAGCAAAAATGTGTGTCCCCAGGCAAAGAACAGGCTTAGTGATTTCTGAGCTGGTAATCAGAAATCATCCTAGTGGATTAAAAGCTGATCTGTGATAAAAAGGAAAATGAAAACTGCCTACCTGTCTGGAGGCAGAGTTTAGAGGTATGTATATTTTGAAATATTTTTTGAATCAAACACAGTGTTCTCTGAATTATATTGAATAATTACAGTTTTGGTTTATTTATTTTGAAAGATGTCATATCGTGCTTAAATTCTCTATACATTTGTTTTGATTTGTATCTTTAGCTAAAATTTAAAAATATTTTAATAGAATAAAGTAGATATTTAATAAAAATATATTTCAGTAACATAATTTAATAAAAATGCATGTTTTGCATTTTAAAAAACACTTCAGACTGTGGAAATATCCCAAAAGCAAAAAGGAATGAGACTCTGTGCTTTTAAAGGACTGAGTTGGTTTGCTTCCTTGATACTTTCTCGGGACCTGGTCCGCTGGGTGACTAGGACTTGGCTTGGAAAGGTTAAAGATCCTTAGGGAGAAACTCTCCCACTCTCTAAGTGTGCACCTTGAGCCAATATCTGGGCTTTGCATTTAATGAGGGAATGTTTCTTGATATGGTACTAGTTATCAAAAATGAGATCTCCCTAGGCAGAATTGGGTGTAACTTGTAGCTGAGAAAAATCATTGTCCCTTCTGCAGATTCTTACATGTAATTCCAGGAATTCTGCTTTGCGGCTAAATGCAGGACAGTGTCTATTTACAAAGACACAGTTTATGAAGACTATGGTGAGGCAGAAATTTGTCAGAACAGTTTTTGGAACAGTGAATTAAAAGGTGTTATAGAGAATGAGTGAATCGATCATGTTGGACTTACATACCAACTAAGGACTGTTGTGATTTTGTTTATTCTTAATTAAGTTGTCAGTTTTACTAGTAGGAAGTTTGGAGGTTGAATAGGTACACATTTAATATCAAGTCCACGTTCCTTGCAATATCAGTGGCTTTGTAATAGCAATTTTTGCCTTTGTATGCTTGATGATAATTGATTCTGAAGAGAGTGGTGGAAATATTAACATGTTGATCTGGCGTGCCAAACACACAATACTGTATCTTACAGCCATAGCTACCAACATGGAGGAGATTAGAATCAATTTCTTTACTAACAAGTCACAAGAAGGGTGCCTGTGTGGCTCAAAGTGTCTGATTCTTGGTTTTGGCCCAGGTCATGATCTCAAGGTTCATGAGTCTGAACCCCTTGTTGGGCTGTGCACTGACAGTGTGGAGTGTGCTTGGGATTCTGTGTCTCCTTTTCTCTCTGCCCTCCTCTGTGCGCTCATTCTTTCTCTCTCTCTCAATAGATAAACAAAACAACAAAAACAAAAAGAAGTCACAAAAAAAGCACTGTGTACCCTTTACTTCTTTGTTTAGAAATGGTCACCAAATAGCTTTGGAAAACATTTTTATAAAATCATCTCTACTACAATATGAGTCTAGTTAGTCTACTCATATGACAGTTATGAATTTTAGTGGGAACATATTGAGATTATGAGGCCAGAAGAATATTGAGGAAGCAATACCCAACAAGACGTTAGAAATATATGCTGATAATTTATAAGTGAGTTTAGGAGCTAAGAAATAGATTTAGGAGCTAATTATATTCATCATGTTAGGCTGCTACAAAAAAATATCACAGACTAGGTGGCTTATTTTCTCACAGTCTGGAGGCCAGAAGTCTGACATCAGAATGCTAATACGGTTGATTTCTGATGAGAGCTCTCTTCCTAGCTTGTTGATGGCTGCCTTCTCACTGTTGTGCTCACATGACCTATCTTCCTGTGTGTGTGTGGAGAGAGCACTCACTCTCTGGTGTTCTTATCAGGACACTAATCCTGTTAGATCCAAGTCCACCCTAATGTCCTCATTTAACGTTGGTTACAACCCTATAGGCCCTCTCTCCTAATACGGTTACAACCTGAGTTAGGGCTTCAACATAGAATCTGGAGGGATCTCAGTTCAGTCTGTAACAATAGCCCAAGCCAGGGAGTAGGTGAAATCACTAATGCTTTCTGTACAAAGAAGTAAGGCCCAAGGGAAAAGTCTGGTAGTCCAGTGTAATGAGGACTTAAGAAAGCCATTGACTCTATATATTAAAAGTCATCATGAAAGGAGCATTTCTGGAATGCCAAATAAGGACGCCCCCCCCCCAATAAAACTGCTATTTTATTGAGAGAGAGAGAGAGAGAGAGAGAGAGAGAGAGAGAGAATGAATGAATGAATGAATGAATGAATGAATACTGGCAAAAACTATCAACTTGAACTTTATTAGAACTCTGGAAATCAAAAAATTGTAGTAACTTAGGGAGTATTTATTCAAGAAAGATTGTTGAATCTAAGAACAGAGAGTTTTGTGGCAATTTTTTTTTACCTTCTCTATATTCATATTCCTTTCTCTAGCTCCATAGTAATTATGAAAACAATCAGCCTTCCAAATGCAGTAGCTATGAGACTAGCAGCCAGTTAGACCATTTTGGAGCCCCTCAAATATCTCCATCCTTTAAAACAATAATGAGATACTACTATATACCTATTAGAATACCCAAAATTCAGATAACTGACAACACCAAATGCTGGTGAATGTCTGGCTGGTGCTGTGGGAACTCTCATACGTTTCCGGGTGGGAATGCAAAATGGTATGGTTAGTTTGGAAAACATTTTGGTGACTTCCTACAAAATTAAACATGCTCTTAAAATATGATCCAGGAATCATTCTCCTTAGTATTTACCCAAAGGAGTCTAAAACTTATGTTTACACCCAGACCTTCACATCAGTGTTTATAGTAGCTTCATCATAATTGTCAAAATTTGGAAGATTTTGTTATTCAGTAGATGAATAGATAAATAACTGTTGGCATATCCAGACAATGGAATGTTATTCAGTACTAAAAAAAATCAGCTATCAAGTCATGAAAAGACATGACAGAACCTTAAAAGTATATTACTAGATTTTAGAAAGCCCACCTGAAAAGGTTACATACTGTATGATTCCAGCTATATGACACTCTGGGAAAGCCAAAACAATGGTAAAAATATCAGTGGTTGCCAGGAGTTGGGAAGGAGTGTGGAGAGACGGATGAATAGATGGAGCCCAGAGGATTTTTAGGGAAGTGAAAATATTCTTCATGTTACTATAATGCTGGATACATGTCATTATACATTTGTCCAAACCTATAGAATGTATAACATCAAGAGTGAATCTTAAGGTAAATTGTGGATTTTCAGTGATTGTGTTAATGTTGGATCATGAGTTGTGACAGATATACCACTTTTGTGGGGGATGTTGGTATCGGGGAAGGAATGCATGTGATGGAGCAAGGGGTGTAAGAAAAATCCCTGTGCCACCTTCTCAATTTTACTGTGAATTCAAACCTGCTCTAAAAAATACTGTTTTTTATTTTTTAAATGTTTACTTTTGTAAGAGAGAGAGCATGTACAAAAGCAGGAGGGGGGCAGAGAGAGGAACAGACAGAGAATCCCAAGCAGGCTCCGTGCTGTTAGCGCAGAGCCCAATCCAGGTCTTGAACCCATGAACTATGAGATCATGACCTGAGCCAAAACCAAGAGTCAGATGCTCAACCAACTGAGCCACCCAGGTGCCCCAATAATGTTTTTTTTTTTTTTTTTTTTTTTTTTTTTTTTTAAAGATTCATCACCACTGAATTGTCACTATCTGACCTGTCTGGCATATTCCTAGAAAATGTCCATTAGTAGGGCCTGTGTTTATTTGACCTGATTCAGAGGTTCCTCAGTGAGGAAAACCCTATCACCAAGCAGTCATTTGAAAAGAAATTTAGCTATTAACAAGTGAAATGGTGATACCATTGGACAAAACTAGAGGCTGACCAAAATCTTAAAAAGAAAATTTGAAGAATAAGAGATCTGCAGGGTATATGAAACTCTCTGACATACTTCTGGAGATCTCGAAGCTCACAACAATATGGCTGTGTTCATGCCAAGAAAGTAATTCAGAAGACGTTAATTTCCTACCTCTGGCTGATCTTTAGGCTTTTCACGAATAAGTGAAGTCTAAGACAGAGTTTAAAACTGATGTAGTTTTAAAGTCATGCCTCTGACATATTTACAAATCGTCTCTTCAGAGATTTAGACACTTTATTCAAAGCATTTAAAGAAATCTCTGTCCAGTCATTGACTGCTCACTAAACTAAGCTGAAACTTCACTGGCTACAGATGACAAAGAATACAGACTTTTCCATAATTAGTCCAGAAGATTCATTAAACAAATAGCAACAACAAACTATGGGAATGAAGGATGTGATTTCTTAAATTGTACAGCTTCAATAACAACAAAATACGACATATAGAATGTAATGGGAAAGTGTGACTCATATACAGGTCAAAAAAAAAAAAGTTAAAAGACACAGCCCCTTGGGTGCCTGGGTGGCTCAGTTGAGCCAAGTTCAGCATCCAACTTCGACTCAGGTCATTATCTCATGGTTCATGGGTTTGATACCTACTTCTGGCTCTGTGCTGACAGCTCATAGCCCAGAGCCTGCTTCAGATTCTATGTCTCCCTCTCTTTCTGCCCGTCCCCAGCTTGCATTCTATTTCTCTTCCTCTCAAAAATAAACATTAAAAAAAGGAATAAGAAAAAAAAAAAGGAAAAAGATTAAAAAAAAGAAAAAAAAAAAAGACTTGGTCCCTGAGTGCCTTAGCTGGTTCAGTAGTAGAGTATGCAACTCTTGATCTTGGGGTCATGAGTTCGAGCCCCATGTTTGGCTGAGAACTGTAAAAGAGCGAGAGCGAGAGGGAGAGGGAGAGAGAGAAAAAAGAGGTAAAGAAAAGAAAGAAAATAACAGTCCCTGAGGAAGCTCACATGATGGGCTTACTACAAAGAGACTCTAAACCAGCTATTATAACTATGTTTACCAAACTAAAGGAAATTGTGTCAGATAAACTGAAGTATGAGAATGATGTTTCATCAAATAGAGAATATCAACAAAGAGATCAGACTTGAAAAATATATAACCAATTAGAAATTCTGGAGTTGGAAGTATAAGCAACTAAAATGAAAAACTTGAAAAATTCACTGGGCATGGAGGTGGATTTGGATCGAAAGTAGATTTGGTAGAAGAAATAATGTGTAAACTCAAAAGATAGGTGAAGTGAGATTATTAAGTTTTAGGAATAAAAAGAAGAAAGAAAAATGAACAGAGCCTCAGACACCTGAGACACTATCAAGTATTCCAAGATACGCATAATGGGAGAGTCCTATAAAGAGTGGAGAAAAGGAGGCAGAAAGAACATTTGAGGAAATGATGGTCAAAACTCCCCACATTTGATGAAAAACATACATCTACATACCAGCTCCAAGTAGGATAAACTCAAAGAAATTCGTACCTATGTATATTATAATTAAATTGTCAAAAGTCAAAAAGCCAAAGACAGAATCTTAGACACTCCAATAGAAAGCACCTTGTAACACATACAAGGGATTGTCAATAAGAACTAAAGCTGCCTTAATCAGGAACCATGAAGGCCAGGAGAGAATGGAATGACATATTTAAAGTGCTGAAAGAAACCAATAATTCTATATCCAGCCAAAGTATCCTTTTAAAATAAAGTAAAATTAAGAAACTTAAAGAGAAACAAATTGAGAGAAATTATCAATAGTAGACATCACCTATAAGAAATACAGAATAAAGTTCTTTAGGCTGAAATGAAAAAGAAACTAGGCAATAACCCAAATCCACATGAACAACTAAAGAGCACAGAATAAAGGTAACCACATATATGCATGTTAAAGACAGTATGATTATATATATATCTATATATTTTTTTAATATTTTTATTTATTTCTAGGAGAGAGAGAGAGAGAGACAGCGTGAGCAGGGGAGGGTCAGAGAGAGAGGGAGATACAGACTCTGAAATAGGCTCCAGGCTCTGAGCTAGCAGTCAGCACAGATCCCGACGCGGGGCTCGAACCCACGAACTGCGGGATCATGACCTAAGCGAAAGTCGGATGCTTAATCGACTAAGCCACCCAGGCGCCCCTGATTATATTTTTGTTTATAACTTTTCTACTTGACTTCAAAGGCAGATGCATAAAGCAATAGTTTTAAAACTGTGTTGATAGGTTTCTAATTTATAAAGTTGTCATTTGTATGACAATAGTAGCACAAAGCCAGGGAGGAAACAGCCATTTTGGAGGAGAGTTTTTGCATACTGTAAAATTGAGTTGGCATTTATCCTGACTAGATGGTTTTAAGTTAAGACATTAATTGTAAACCCCAAGGCAACCACGGAGAACATTATTCAAAAATATAAAGAACATCAAGGGAATTAAAATAGTATACTTGATAACATCCGTTTCACACATAAGAAGGGAAAAATTGAAGATTTGAGGAAGCAAAAAAGATGCAAGATGTGTAAAAATAACTAGCATGATGACAGATGTAAGTTCACTCTTGCTGGTAATTACATTGAATGTAAATTTATTAAAGATACGAACCAAAATTAAAAAAATATATATATATCTACATATATATCTACATATGTATATATATATATCACAAAGGAAATTAGAAAATAACATGAGATGAATGAAATTAAGATACAACATACCAAAATGTACTGGGTGTTGCTATGGTAGTACTTAAAGAGAAGCTATAAGTTTATAGTTGTGAAAACCTATATTAAAAAAAGAAAATGGTCTCAAGTCACCTTAAGAAACCAAGAAAAGAAGAGCAGACTAAATAGAGAGTGAGAAGAAGGAAGAAGAAAAAAAGATTAAAATGGAAATAAATGAAACAGAGAATGGAAAAACACTAGAGAACATGTAAAAAACCAAAAGTTGTTTCTTTGAAAGATAAATAAAATTGGCAAACCTTTAGCTAGAATGACTAAGGTGGGGGGAAAAGAGGAGACTCAAATTACTAAAGCAAAGAATAAAGAAAAAGATATCACTATCAACTTTATAGAAATTGGATTAAAGGGAATACTATTAATTAGATATCTTTGGTTGCTAGCTCAAATTTTCACAAATTTAGTGGCCAAAACAACATAGACTTACTATTTTATGGTTCTGAAGTCTTCAATGAGTGCTCCTTGGTTAAAATTAAGGTATCTGCCAGGCTGCATTTCTGGAAGCTTTAGTAGAGAACGAGTTTCCTTGCTCTTTACAGATTCTACAGGATACTTCTATTTCTTTGCTTGTGGCCCTCTTCAAAACCAGCAACACAGGTGGAATTCTTAGATCACATCAGTCTGATCTCTTCTTTTGCCCTTCTCTTCCACATTTAAGGACTCTAGTGATTACATTGGGCTCACCCAGGTAAAACCTTCCCTATTTTAAGGTCAGCTGAGTAGCAAACTTAATTCCACCTGCTACTTTAATCTCCTTTGCCATGAAAGCTAAAATATTCTTAGGTTCTAAGGATTAGGACATGAACACCTTTTAGAGGACGATTATTCTGCCTTCATAATATATAAACAAATTTATGCCAACAAATTAGGTAACCTGGATGAAACTGACAAATCACTAGAAAGAGCTGCTGAAACTGACTATAGAAGAAATAGAAAAACCTGAATAATTATATAACAAAGAGATTTTCACTTGGGGAAAATTTTTAAAAGTTGCCACAAAAAAAGCTTCAACAGTGATCTTCCAGACTTTCAAATGATAATTAACTATATTCCCTCAGAAATTTCCTCATCCCCTGGAAAAAGAGTAGGAAATATATCCCAACTCATTCTATGAGGTCAGTATTACTTGTACTAACACCAGATAGATATCACAAGAGAACTAAAGACCAATATCCTTTATGGATATAAATGAAGAAACACCAACAAAATGCAAGCAAACAAAATCTAGAAACATTTATAAAAGATTATATACAGATGCACTTGTGTGGCTCGTAAGCATCCGATTCTTGACTTTTGGCTCAGGTCATGATCTCAGGGTTTGTAAGATCAAGACACACATGGGCCTCTGAGCTGACAGTGCAGAGCCTGCTTGGGATTCTCTCTCTCCCTCCCTACCCCACTAATCCTCTCTCTCTCTCTCAAAATAAATAAAAATTTAATCAATGAATTAATGGTTATACAGCACCACCAAGTGAGATTTATAACAGTTCAAGGTTGCTCCAACATCGGAAATCAATTAGTATTAGTAAACAGCAAAAAATTACATGACCATTTCAATAGATAGATTCAACAATCCAGGAATACACATGAACATCTTCATTCTGATAAAAAGGATCTCCATAAAAAAGAAACCCAGAGCTAACATTATACTTAATCATTAAAAACTGAACACTTTTCCTCTATGATCAGAAATAAGAATGTCTGCTTTTACTACCACAATTCAACATTGTACTCTCCTGTCACTCAGGCAAGAAAAAATTAAATACTTTCATATTGGAAAGGAAGAAATAAACCAATGTCTGCAGACAACTTAACCTTTTTTATGAAAAATCCTAAGGAATCCTAAAAAAGTTAGAGGTAATAAATATATTTAGCAAGACTGGTGGACACAAGATCAATGGAATATACATCAGTGTATTAGTATTGAGGGTTCAGAAGTTAACTCCTACCTTTACGGTTAGTTGCTTTTCAGCAAAGATGCCAAGGCAATTCACTGGGGGAAATAATAGTCTTTTCGAAAAAGGGTGTTGGAGAATCTGGATATCCACATGCTAAAGACTGAAGTTGGACTCTTACTTAAGACATATACAAAAATAATTGCAAAATGGATCATAGACTTAAAAATAAAAGCTGAAATCATAACCCTCTTAAATCAAAGAAGTAAGTCTTCCCAGCTTTGAGTTAGGCATTAGTTTCTTGTATATGGCACCAAACACATAAGCAACAAAAGAAAAAGTAGGTACATTTGACATAATTAAATTGACATTTTTTGTGTTCTTAGGAAGCTGTCAAAAAGAAAAAAAGGGAGAAAATATTTGCAAATCATATTTTTTATAAGATACTTTACCTCCCAAAAATATATACTTTGTAATTTATCAATAAAAAGAGAAATAATACAATTTTTAATGGGAAAAGGATTTGAATAGATACTTCTCCAAGAAGATATATAAATAATAAATACATGAATAGATGCTTAATAATTAAGCTATCTGGAAAATTCAAATGAAAATCATGACATACCGTCACTTCAGAACTTCTAGAATGGCTTCAAAATTAAAAACAAAACCCAAAATGTAGAAAATAACCAGTGTTACTGAGAATGTGGAGAAACTCAGATCCTCAAAAATTGTTGAGTGGGAATGTACAATGTTGCAGCCACTATGGAAAACATTTAGAAATTTCTCAAAATATTAATCATTTACTTACCACATTGCCTACAAATTCCACTCCTAGGAATATACCCCAGAAAAGTTAAAATGTGTTTTACAATAAAAACATGTACACAAATGTTTATAGCACTAGTATTCATAACAGCCAGAAATTGGGAACAACCTAAATGACTATTAAGTGATGAACTGGTAAATAACATATAGTATATCCATACAATGGAATATTACTCAGCAAAAAAGGGAATAAAGTAATGATACCTGCCATACCATAGATCAGTCTTGCTGAGAGAATGAAGGCAATCACAGAAAACCACGTGTTTTGTGATTCCATAATGTGAAATGTTCTGAATACGCAAATCCACAGAGGGATAAATTATATTAGTGACTGTTAGGAGCTGTAGGAAGGACGGAATGGGGAATGACTCTGTGTCAATGGGTATGGTGTTTGTTCTCAAACACCTGAAATTTGTCCTGAAATTGTTCTAAAAGTAGATTTTGATGATACTTACACAGTTCTGTAAAAATACTAAACAGTTGTACAATACAATACAATTTTATGGTACATAAATTATATCTAAAAAGCTTTTGGTTATAAATGTCATCATTAGACCTTTTGCTGAAAGGGTAATAAAGAGAAAAGGAAAATTATGGAGAGGTTGAGATTGAACCAGATAAAATATACTAATACCCTTTTAAGAACTTACTGTGTGCACAAAAGAAGAAAGAGGACAGTAATGTTTAATGGAGTAAAGGAATCATTGATAAGTTCTTTGGAGACTGAAATGTTTGCAGACAGAAGGGAAGAGATTGAGAGAACAATGGAAAATTTAAGTGAGGGAGCATGGTTTGATCATTTCATTGCATGTGGAAAAATTGAAACTTTTCTAATACAGATACATTGCTTCTAATTGTAAATGATTGCTCTTGTTATCAAATTAAAATTATCTAATTATACAGTTTATGTACATTAGCGCTTTTCTTCTCCGAAAATTTCCATGACATCTAACCAGAGCCAGATTGGTGAGTTAGGTCTATGCTAATGCTATGACTAGGAAATTTCAAAACTGAGTATTTTTGACCTTGACCTTCTGGGTCATGAGAGGTTGCTATGCCTAGCTAAAGTCTTCATGCTTTTCTTATTTGTCAGCTTATTAGTTACTTCAGGCTTTGTTGAATGGTTTACAGTTGTCAAAATGCTGAAATAGGAATATGTGAACTTCATTCATCTGCTTCAACAATTTGATTGTTGGCTTTAAAACTCCTATCCCAGAGCTGTTTGTTTTTGTCAATTCTAGAAAAAAGTATTTTAAATATCATCTTATTAGAGCATCTGACTTTTATATGTTCTATTCCCTGGTATGTACATAAACCGAAAACTTCTTGAAATCTAAGAAAATGCTATTTAGAGGTTTCATAGCTATATTTTCACTATATCAAAAGGACTAATGGAAGTTTACATTTACTTATCATAAGGCTGCAGGGAATACCTATGATCTTTTGTTTAAACTGAAAATACGTCCACACAACGCAGAAATGCAATTTTGAGGTGACATCTTGAGAATAGAAGCCCTAATTGTATGTGTAGCTATCTTTCTATCTATATATTAAAAATGGGAATTTAATGTGTTATTTCAAAACTAAATAGGTTGATAAAAAATTCTCTTTAAAAACCCTCTTTTAAAAAGACATATAGAAGTCATAAACGAAAAGCTTCAGATGTTGTAGTGCCTACTTTGGAATGGAGAAAATGTGGTAGACAAATATATTAACATGTAAATCAGATTTTTTAACAATTTTATTTCATGTTTTTACTTTTTTGAGCGGGAGAGAGAGAGAGAGCGAGCCCAAGAGCGTGTGTGCATATACTCATGAGCACGGGGAGGGCAGAGGGACCGGGAGAGGAAGAGAATCTTAAGCAGGCTCCATGCCCAGCGCTGAGGGATCCTGACCTGAGCTAGAATCAAGAGTTGGGTGCTTAACTGACTGAGCCACCCAGATGCCCTTGTCAAATTTACTTTTAAAAGAATGATTGACATCTACTCTAAAAGTTAACAAATACTTGGCATAAGGAGTTCCTTAAATGTTTCTGGAGTGCCATGACAGATTTATAAATGATGTATTAAAACCAGTATTTTTGGTTTGCATGTGAAGATTTCCAGTTGTGGTGTAGTTTCTGTTTTGCCTGTTTAATGATACTCATTAATTAGCAAAAATTGTTCCCTCCAGATCTAGAGAGATGATATAAATTTAAAATGAAAGTATCAGAGGCAATAGGCATTAAGAGATACATGCCAGACAACATTTTAAGCATTTTTCTTTCCTTGTTAACTCAGAAAAATCATTACAGCTACCCCATTATCAAATGAGACATGGAAGACCAGAGAGGTAAAGAGCATTCAAAGTCATACAGCTAGTTAGTGGCTGAGCTGAGCTTTAAATCCAGACAACCAGGCTCCAGTGACTTCATTCCATAATCACTATTATGCACGGCAACTGCTTGCTTTCATTGAGACCAAATATTTTTCTCAATCCTCTTTTCTCCCAACTTTACCAACATCTCCAACATAAATGCATTAAAAATATGTTAAAATTGTGTTCATGTATTCTTTTTATTCTTTTAAGAAAAGTATATGTAGATTTTATGGCACTAAAATTGTCGAGTTATGTACATGATTTCATTTTCTTGTTCAGTATAACATACACATTTAATGCTAAATTACTCAGGTGAGCAAGATCAATTTTTAGAAATACTGTATGAAAATGGGACTCAGATGAGTAAGACTCATTTCTCATTCTGCACATGAAAATCAGTCTCAGTATTAGCATGGTTGTAACAATAATTGATTTTAAAGTTTATTTATTTTTTAGTAATCTTTATGCCCAATGTGGAGCTCAAATCCACAACTCTGAGAGCAAAGTCACACACTTCTCTGACTGAGCTAGTCAGATGCCCCACAATAGTTGATTTTAAAGGACACCATTGATTATAAAAGTATGTGTACATTTAGCTGCTTTAAAGAATTACATTTGATACCATTTAAAAGTATATAATAATTTTCTTCAAAATTACCTTCTCCTTTGAAACTCATGACATTATTATTCATGGAAATGAGAACAATATTGGTACCATATTATTATCTCATTTTAAGGAGTATGAGTGTGTGTATGTGTGTATTTTTTTAAATTTATATTTATTTAGGAATTAAATATTATGGTTAATAAGACAAATTATTATGTCACTAGTAAGATTATAAATATGAAATACAGCTTTAGAAAATATACACTACTATTAACAGTTTTTATTCTGTATATTCTAAAAACAGTAACCATTCTTTTAGATCTTGAGACCTGTTGATACCACTTATATATGTGCCATAAAGGAAGTGAATTGAGGTTTTGTTTTGTTTGCTTGTTTGTTTTTAACTCCTGTGCTTTTGCTCTGGTCACAATTTACTCTATGACAAATAAAAATTTCTGAACATGGAACCAAGGATGGGTTTATAACCAGCAAGGCAAAGAATACTGGCCCATCTACTTATTTAACTGGTTTTCTTATTTTTAAGTGAATATATAACTATTTTTATTAAGAATCTGTCATACATGAAATATTATAATATATGAGGTAAACTTTCAGTATCAGATATGACTATTTAATAATCACCAAGTTAATGTGTTTTCTCATATATTTATGTTACTGGGCAATAATGGCAACAATATGGAACAGTTGGTGTTAGTGCATTCTCTACTCAGTGTATTTTATATTAATCATATTAGTAATAAGCAACCACATTTAAAAGCGAGGGATATAATTTATATCCATTTACAAATACTCAACTGATGCCGTTAGAATTTAAGTAACTTGCTCATATTCATACCAGGAGGAAACAGGGCTAGATTTTAAATTAATGACTTCTTACTCCAGAACCTCTGTGTTTAATCTATTTTAAACTTTAAACTTTGAAAGAGTTTAATAAAGCAGTAGCCAACTTTCATGCTTTCCCTTGAATAAACCTGGAATGTGAAGTAGCTATGAAAATACCATTTCTCTATCAGCTAAAGCCAATTTATCTTCTGTTAACTCTTCTTGGCATCAAGATTCCTAACTCCTGCTCTCCCCTCTTCAAAATCCTGTTGGAAAAATCCTGGTGGAAACTCAGAGGAACACCTGGGAAAAGAAACGGGAAAGATGAAGAATTTGAGGAGATCAAATATTCCTGGAGTTTTCTCATTCACTTGTTAATTTTTTTGAGCACAACAAAGTGATAAAAAGAGGTCCTGGGATGAAGAGAAAGGGGCCAGTGTTCACGTTCTGTAATTAACACAGACAACAGTTGTGACTAAGGTTCTATCCATGCTTTCTATAGCCTATTAGCATAGCCCTACCCCTGTTCCATCTGGAAATGCCTAGAATATACCGAACCCAGTTTTTCTCTGAAATGTAGCTGAGTCTTCATTCATTCTCCAATGGTCAAAAACTCACTACAAGAACTTATGTGTTGTTTACCTTTCACTATCTTATTAATAAAGAAAAAATAAGTTAGGACTAAAATGGAGCTGTTTTATTCTAGAAACCCTTTTAGTAATTTGTGTGAGACACTCTCATGAAAAACCTAAGGACCTAAGCACTTAATTCAGGAAAATATGCCTTAGGGAGAATTTGTATAGACAGCCTGTGCAGTTTCTTTGTGAGTTTTGGAGGGTAAATAATTTTGTTTGATATAAAAGTGAGACCTTTAAATTAATTCATTCAATTTACTTTTACCTAAAGTGAATTAGGTACTATTCCAGGGGCCAGTCCTTAAAGTGAACAGATTAAAGTCTCTGACTTTATGGAGGTCTGCTGAAGAAAAGAAAGGAGAGAACCTGGGAATCAGAGGGACCAAGAAAAAGTATTGAGGATTTGAAGTAATAGAAGCCCCATACACTCAGTCCCAATCCTATAGCTCTCTGCCTGCCTCTTCTGGGATGTCCAGATCCCTTGTCAAAACCAGAAGTGTTTTTCTATGTGCTTTACTTTGAAGAGTTTCCATTTCTGATGTTCTTTACGTAGAGTTGGAGGCAGAGGAAAAGTTCTTCTGCAATAAATGCTTGATGGTCCACATAAGGGCCTTGAGTTTGTTTTCCTATAGACATGTGATGGTTCACTTCATATTCAAGGTTCAGAGAATATTATAGCCTACTTCAGCGATGCTATGACTTAGGTAGATTCTGTGAGTAAAGAGCTATGTGTGCGTGTATTTGTATGTACATAAGCCCACATATATAGAGACACAACCTCAAATGAGTTTATTTATATATCCATAAGCTTGTATATATTCTTGGGACCGTATATTCAGAAGCTAATATGGCATAAAAGCAGTCCATATTATTGGTAGATGAATAATTGTGTGTTCTATGCCTTCCCCACTGTGGCCCCCTGACACCCTTTGGTGCTTTCTATCAGGACTCTTCCCCTGCTTAAATGATCACATGCTGCTCTCAGACTGTGCCTTGTTAGTTTCCATTTCTTGCCTTTGCTAGATTGTCCTCCCTGTTATTTAAACTATGTCATTTTGCATGAACCATGTTTTCCAAGTTCATATTAAAAGGAACCTTCTACATAAAGTATTTCCCCCCACCATCTGTAACCTCTTGTCTTCTGAGGAATCATAAAATTTCATTTGTATTTATTTCAGAGTAGTGCTCATACTCCATTTGATTAATAGTTCTGTTGTTTTCCTTGACTCAGTACATTCTTCTCCATTTTATCGTAATACTAGTCATTTATAAGGAAGGGGTTGTGTTTTAAACATCTGAAATTCCCTCAGAAATGCCTAGCACAGGATTGCATACTTACGTGAACACTTGAAACACAGCCTTTTCATAAACTGGGCTATATTAATCCTAGAAAAACATCTTCCATAAAGTTACACGATTCCTAAGACATCCATAGTGCACTTGATGGACGTGGCTTTCAAGTCTCCCCCACACGTACACCAACCGTCTCCTTTATTTCTGTTTGTAGCACACTGTTGTACGTGAGACTCCTGCTGTATTTTCTTTTTCTCAGTTTTAAAGATTCATTGTAAGGATCCAAGCAACTTTTTTCCCCTTTGACCATGACAGAGTTGTTAAATGTCATTGATTGACGCCACAGATTTGAAACGTATTTTAAGGAACAAAGCCTTCTTGGCAGAAAGTCACCCGTGTAAATAATATATCATAAGTAGCACCCTGCACAGTTTTCATTGGTTTTTGGTGTGTACAGAACTTTAATCTATGTTCTTGTTTACAGTGTATACCAAATCGTGAACCTATTCCTTTTTGAAAAATAAAGTGTTACCTAGCATGGGATCTCTGCCCCCTCTCTAATCTTTTCTAATCTAGAAAAACATGAGATGTTTTCAAACCAAATATTGAGTTTAGCTGACCACAAAATGGAGATTTCCTCTTTAAATAAAAGTGTGTGTTGATGGATTTTAGAGTGTGTAGTTTAAACTGCTTCCCAGCCATTAAATATGGACACTTAAATACATTTAGAGCTTAGCCATCAGCTTTTAGTGGTATCAGACTTTCTATTTTGTTCTTTTATTTGCACAAATATTATTAAACACAGCCAGCAGTGACTTAGAATTAATTCGTGGATATGAAACTCATTTGTCACAGAATTTGACAGATTTTTACAATACTAACACAAGACCAAATTTTTTTAATTTAAATATTGAACTTGGTGTTGCATAGTTGAATCACAGAAATGATTCTTTTCTGGAAAAAAAATGCATTTTAGTTGGCACAGATCATATAGATCATTATTTTATACTCACCTCTCTTAGTATCATTTTGTTGGTGAATTAATTTAAATCTAGAAAAAGTTGGTTTATCTTTAAGAATAAACCTAGTCTGAACCTACAGATCTCTGGTGATCTAAAGTAATTACAGGAATTACATGATATGACTCTCATGTTATCTTTATTTCTCTATACAGATTTGATTCCATTAGATAATCTTTGTATTCTCCAATATAGATTGGCTGGAAGAACAGGTCTGATTAGTTTTGCTAATTAGTTTCTTCCCTCTGGTGGGAAGAGAGTCTTCAAAGCCGAATATTTAGAGGTTATTAGCTTACTGATTTGAGATTCAGCACACAACTCCAGACTGATAGTGACCATCCCTCTGTACAACAAGCAGACCAACAAATTAACAACAAAGCAAACACAGGGGTCCTGGGTGGCTCACTTGGTTAAGAGTCTGACTCCTGATTTCCACTCAAGTCATGATCTCATGGTTTGTGAGTTTGAGCCCTGAATGGGGGGCTCTGTGCTGTAAGCTTGGGATTCTCCCTCCCCCAACCCCTCTCACTCTCTCTCTCGGGATTCACCCTCTCCCTCTCTCTCTCTCTTTCTCTCTCTCTGCTTCTTTCTCTCTTTCTAGTTCTCTCCCTCAAAATAAATAAATAAAACATTAAAAGAAAATACACACAAAGAAACAAAAAGCTTAGCACTAGATGTACAAGAGGAAACATAGCTGGTAGGAGATATTAATTAGGCTTGGCAGATGTGAGATTGACATATTGTACCCATTCATACAGAATTGGATTTGAAATGGAATTGATTATTTTACATAATTTTTTGGCAATGAAAAAAACGTGGGCAATTCAGGAAGCATATATTTTATTGTGGTTGTTAGCCCATGACTGCGTTTGAAATAATGCAAATCATATTTCAAATCATCTGGAAAGCCGGTTAATAAAGGCCACTCTAGCCTTCTAATGCTTTTGTAAAAACCAGAGGTGCCTAAAAACTTAGTCTTATAACTGGTTAAGCCTGAACACAATTAGATTTTTTAAATTTTTTTCTTTTTTTTTTATGTTTATTTTTTAGAGATGGAGTGTAGGGGGTGAGAGGAAGAGAGAGGGAGGGAGGGGGGGAGGGAGAGGAAGACACAGAATCCACAGCAGGCTCCAGGCTCAGAGCTGTCAGCACAGAACCTGATGCCAGGTTCAAACTCACAAACTGCAAGGTTGTGACCTGAGCCAAAGTCTGACACTCAACGGATGGAGCCACCCAGGTGTCCCCACAATTAGATTTTTGGTGACTGTTATTTTCTCCCTGGTGATAGTAACCGTAGCATAGCCTATGACATATTTTCTGTAATCATTATATTTTTTTTTAAAATATTTTTTATTTATTTCTAGGAGAGAGAGAGACAGTGTGAGCAGGGGAGGGCCAGAGAGAGAGGGAGATACAGACTCTGAAATAGGCTCCAGGCTCTGAGCTGGCAGTCAGCACAGAGCCCGACGCGGGTCTCGAACCCACGAACCGCGAGATCGTGACCTAAGCAAAAGTCGGACGCTTAACTGACTAAGCCACCCAGGCGCCCCTGTAATCATTATATTTTAAATGTGTGGACATTATCTTTAGTTTATTTGAATATATTTGCTATTAGAACTTTATATGAACCAATCTCAAACCTTCAAGACATTCCTAAGGAGTAATGAAAAATTTTGGCTAAATATCTCATGGTAAATATAATGGAAAGATACTGGATTAAGTGAGGCTTATCATGTTTTCTCCAAACCTTTATATGTTAATGTTTTTTGAAACTCTTGCAGAGAGGGTTAATAAGCTGCCCCCCATCTCCTGCCTTTTTTTTTCCTCAGAAAATCTTACTGGACTATTTTGCAGTATTCACTTTACCAAATGATATTTTAGTGCTTAATATCTTACAGAGAATCTTTCAAACATCTCTCTTGATGATTTATAGATTTTTATGGAGTTTGGTAGCTGGATTAGATGATTTATGACTATAACTCTAACAGACTGGATGAGAGAACTCAAGATATTTTTGAATTATCTGAGTAAATTCATTTGAAGTGGCAAGAATAAGGGACATTAGCTTATTAACCATGGGGAAAAACTGGAAAATTAATGGTGTCACCTGCTCTGAAGTTATATTCCATTCAGTGTTTTGGACCATGCCTACATCCTTAACTCTCTTAAATCAGAGTATTAACACCTTCACTGATGTTCTCCTTGTTTCACGGTTAATATTTGTTCTCTTCTTGACCATTTAAGGGCAATAAGTGTTAATGTTAATCACTCATGACATAGCTTTGTTCCTAAGGGAATTTATTACACTTTCATAATTTTATAATTATTTATTATATTATTTTCTGCATTTTTTATATTTTTTGCTTCCTGTGCTTCTTAAAAGTATGCATACATTCCTTTTTATAACCTGAAAAAATGCTTTCATAAATCTGTTTTCTAATTCAACACAAAGCACGACACATCTTTGAGTTAACCACTTGTCACTATCCAGAAGTAAGTTGATAGCACAATATGAGAACATTTTTAATAGCAACATTTTAGAAATTTTGTCTCAAAAAATCTTTTTAATCTAATTTGTTTTATTTTTATTCCAGCTGACTTATAGATAGGTAACAACTTAATCCTTTTGTGTCAACAGAGACTTACTGTTGTTAAAGAAATCCTAAATAATATTACATCTTCAACCTAGGCATGATTTTAAATCATCTCCCTCTTAAACTATACTAAAGTCAAAGGCTGTAATAAGTGTTGACTCTGAATTTAGCAGCAAGAACATGAAATATCACCAAGGGTAAAGGAAAGCTGAAAGAACATCAAATAGACCTTTTGTAATCAGCCTCTGACTTCCCTTTTGTGCTGGCGGTGGAATCAAATTTGCTTCTCAGAGGTTTATACATAAAACCCATGGAGATTTTGCGATTTACCCATCTCTTCAGAAATAAATATGAGGTTTTCAATGTTTGTTAGAGGCATAATAGCAAAAGATATTGTGAACAGAATACCTCTTTCATGGACTCTTGAGGAGAAACAACTACTTTGTTGAAAATAAATATTTTGGCCCTATAAAATATTATTTCCTCTCGGTTATTATGGAGTTACAGAACCATGGAATACAAGTAATGGTTTAAGACTATGGAATCAATTCTTTTGCCTTTAAAAGGAGATACTTCGTAAGAAAATAATTACCAGTTTCTTCTCCCCTGCCCCCTCTCTCTCTTGTCTGTCTCTGTTTAGTTCTCTTGTGTGTTAGTTGCTAAGGAAAGTAGATGATAATGAATTGAGAGAATAGTTCAATAAAGCTCAATGTTATGTGGTGGAATGGAGTTATAGCGCTAGGTATTTGACTTTTATAAGAGGACAAGTCTTCTGTGATTCTCCTTATTAAGGAGAAATGGACTTAGGCTCCTCAGGGGAAAAGCAGCCAGTGGCCTGCAGGAACAACTAAAGGATTATATTGAAAAGTGATGAAATGGCTTCAGAACAAAATGGCAGGGTTTCCCGAGGAATTCAAATGCTGTGAGAAAATTAGAGATTGGAGAGGTAGAAATTTATCTAAGTTCTTATAGCAATCAAGAGGTAGAGCTGTAACTCGATTCTTTTTTTTAAATTCCAAATCAGATATTCGTTCTGAAAATTTTCTAGGTGTAGGCTACTGGCAGAAAATGCTGAAAGAATCAAGGATAAAAAGAAGGCAGAGGGAGAGACAATGATGCCTTTATGGGGGTAAAGCATTTTTGATAAAAGAGAGGATTGATGCATTATGAGTTTGAGCATAAATACAGAAGAAGGAATTTGGAGATAAAGCATGAAATTTCCATAATATATCAGTGAGGGAAAATCATGTGGCCTCCTGACTGCTGTGGCTGCATTTTGCCACCAGGTATATTTTGCTGATCTTCAAGATGTTTTAGTTTTACTTTTGATTTCTTTTGTTCTTAAAATGAATTAGCGACTATATTTAGAAACTAAGAGATAATGCCCCTTTTGTAAAAATCTGAAAATGGCAAGGCTACTTGCCAGTAGAGATGATGAATAGCCACTCCCTTCAGGTAGGGTATACAGTCCTCACTTTACCCAGCTACTCACTTCAGCTAGCTTACCTGCCTGGCATATATGTACCCTTCTGGATTTTTTAACCTCTAAAGTAAAGAGTGAACAACCATCCGTGCTTAGGTTGTAGAATAAAAGTCTTTCATTCTATGTGTCCTTATTGATCACCAAACATGTGTTAGATACTAATCTGGTACATAAACTACAGTGCAGTGAAAACACCAGCAAAGTTCCTTCTTAGAGGTTCTATTCTAAAGTGAGTGGCAGACAATTACCAAAATAGTCAACTAAAATGTATAGTGTGTTGGTGGTAAATGTCGAGGAGAAAAATAAAGCAGGAAAGTGGATAAGAGGCAACAATGGGTTGCTGTTTTAAATAGGGTAGTTAAGGAAAGTTTTATTGAGAAGGTGACATTGCTAAGAACCTGAAGAAACCTGAGTGAACAATCCCTGTGGCTCTTTGAGAGAAAAACATTTCAGACAGAGGAAAGAACCAAGTGCAGTTGCCCTGAATGGATTTGTTACTATGTTAAAGGAACATTGAAGAGGCTGGATTGGAGGGCATGTAATGAACCAGTGGGAGAGTAACAAGGATTTGGATCTGGAATGGCTTTCATTCTGAGTATGAACTATGTGGCCATAAATATTAGGCCCTAAAGGAAGTGAGTTCATGCTAGACCTGCTCTAAGCTACACCATTAAGCTGGATCTGATTTACTTTATCTAAATATCCCTCAGTTCTCTAGAATAGAAATAAGGGTAATGTGATCCCTTTCAACCACCTAGATACGCCATGCGGCCATAGATTGATTGATTGAACGAGAAGATGTAGGTAAGTCCAAATGATAAAAGAATCAGAATGGTCATGTGCTAATAGGAGGTTTTTGTTGAGAATGAATTCCTCTTTTCTTGAATGATGTTCTAAATAGTGATTCATTGCCTTAGAGTTCCAAATCTACCCTTAATTACCTGCTATATTATAGTGGAGTTAGACCCTATAAACATTCTTTGCCTTTGCAGTAATCTCAATATTAAGCTTTGTCAGTAGAGGGCACTAAAGCAAAATTGCAGAAGGAAGAGTGTTCCCTTTCTGGTTCTCCTGTGAATCTGTTTTGCTGCTGCTTCTGCCAAAATGCCAGTTTAGGAATGTGCAGTGGCACTCTGCTTCAACCGTGTACCCAGAGCACGCAGTCTGATGCGACACTGCTGTGGCTTTCCCAGTGGGGTATTATATACAGCAGGTCTCCTGCTGATCTGCTGGTGAGCAGGCTTCTAGTACTCGGACACCATCTGTAAGCCTACCTGGTTGCACCCCAAGAGGTGTTTCCTGCTTCCCTATCAACTGTAGACCAGCGCTGATAGGAACAACTCAGCCGACTTCACTCTCCAGTGGGCTGCAACCATACCTTCTCCATTGATATCTGAATTCCACACATGGGGATATCTCCCCACCTGTCCAAATTGTACCTTCCTTGGGTATGCTCCCTCGGCTCCAGAATTTTCTCTAGATATCTTGTGACACCTTTATAGCTAATTTATATATAATAATTTTTTGTTCATAATTTAAAATGATTTAATTTTTTATTCTGTTAGTAATTATTTTACACTTTGCCTATTCAAATCATATGGTGTCTTTTTTTAATGTTTTATTTATTTTTGAGAGAGAGAGAGACAGCTTGATCAGGGGAGGGTCAGAGAGAGAGGGAGACACAGAATCTGAAAGGGAGACACAGAATCTGAAGATAGGCTCCAGGCTTTGAGCTAGCTGTCAGCACAGAGCCTGACACGGGGCCCAAACCCACGAACTGTGAGATCATGACCTGAGCTGAAATCAGCCGCTTAGCTGACTGAGCCACCCAGGCGCCCCTCAAATCATATGGTTTCTAACTCCTGATTAGACCCTGAATGATACAGGTGGTAAGAGCAAAAATTAATTCCAACACTTAAAGACACATGTTTGTTTCTTTCAGTATTCTCAAGAACACATCAAGTTGAAAAATTCAGCCAAAGTGTTTTTTGAGTTGCATTCATCAGAGAAGCCAAGAGTGAGACTACCATGACAGGTGGAGTAAGAGAGACAAATGACATAAATGCAAAGCATTCTTGACTAGCAAAGTGTTGTGCACTTAATAAGGGATAAACAGAGATGGTTTAATTCAGGGCCACACGCATTTATGGAGCAATTTTTACAGTCAACTATGCCACTTTGACTGAAACTTACAGTGATCCATTTATTCAATAGTTGACTATTGAACTGCATGGATCCTTTTATATGTGGATTTCATTATTTATTTATTTAAGTGAGTGAGAGAGGAGGGGTGGAGGGAGTGAGTATGGGAGGGGAGGGGGGTGGGACAGAGAAAAAAGGAGAGAGAATCCCAAAGAGACATTGCACTACCAGTGTGGAGCCCAGGACAGGGCTCAAACCCACAAACTGTGGATCATGACCTCAGCTGAAACCAAGAGTTAGATGCCTAATCAACCAAATCACTCAGGTGTCCCTGTATGTGGGTGTTTTTATAGTACATATTATAAATGTGTTTTCTATTCCTTATGTTTTCATAATCACATTTTCTTTTCTCTATGAGTACAGTATGTAATATGTTAATTGATTATGGTATCAGTAAGGCTCTGGTCAACAGTAGGCTGTTAGTAAAGTTTTAGGGGATCAAAAGTTATACGTGGAGCTTTGACTGCATGGGGATGCCTATGTCCCTAACCCTTGTGTTGTTCAAGGTCAACTATATATTCATTGAGTGTCAGGTAAGTGCTGTCACTAGATAAATGCTGGGTAAGTGCTGTGATAATCAGAGTGGGCAGGGAATTTTTACCTTTCAGATAACTTAGAGTTCTATGGGAGAGAGAGAGAAATAAATACATACACACACACACGCACACACACACAAACACACACAGAATTACATCACGATGTGATAAGGTGATGATGGAAGTGACAGAGTAGAAATGTAATAGAAAGGTCAAGTATGCCTGTTGCTGAGATTTAGAGATGTTTTGAAGGCAAACAATCCTTCCTTTAAGGATCTCAGTCTAGAGATACTGCATTGGTATCTTTACATGGTATAACACTAAACCTCAATGAGAAAGGTAATATCTGAGACAATTTACTTTTTTTTTTTTTTTTTTACAAGTCTTAGACCCTTTGATTTATCACTCCTTGTTCTAGAACAATAATTTACTGAATCACCTGGTATTTGAATAAGAAGTCAACTTCTTAGATTCTACTGAATGAACATTTGTAGAATAGTTTACTGTCTAGATTCTGCTAATTGGAAAAAAATAATTCACAAATTTGAAATACCATGCTAATCAATCAAACTTTAATGAAACATTAGTAGAAGAGAAATGTCTAATAAATTTATTTCATCAATAAGCAATGTATTTCCAAAGCATACATTTGCATATGGATAAAATGTGCTAGCACAGATTTAAAATATCATACCTTTATTTAACTACTGACTCTTTTAAGTAATTAGGACATAAAACAGTCTAATATTGTAATTTAAATTGCAAATAGAAACACACAGAGGACCTATTTATCTGAATCTGTATTGTCTAAAACATCAGTGCTCGTAACAGTGCTTTTCATTTAACAGTATTTTTTCCTACCATATAAATAATACATTAGGATATAAAACTGCCCACCTGTGCTGTACATGGTTATTATTCATTATGCTGTTCTTGGGAAGTCTGGTTCCTAAATATTTATTAGTATGAACTCATCGAGTTGTTTTAATCCTTAAGGACAATGTTGAAATCTTATTTCTGTTCTTTTGAGACTCAGCGAACCCTAGAATTAATGTGGTAGCCAAAATAGGGGGAAGTTTAAACCACAATTCTTTGGCACAGGATCAATAGATCTGTTCCATTGTAAACAAAGGTTGGTTTAGTCAAATCAGCCATCTGTCTCTGATGAATTTAAACAGTGATGTGACATATTTCAGTAGTGTAACAAGCTTTTTGCTTATTTTTAATTTTTTTTAAAAGAGAGAAGTTATCAGTGGATGATAGGCCCCAGGTTTCCTCTTCAGATTAATTCTTGAAGTGCATTGTGGCATTCCTCTTCATGTCAACAGCTGCTGCAGTTTGTTACAGGTCTGAAGAAACTTCCCATTTCTAGATTCTTCAGTCCTTAAATTATTCCAGTCACTTGACTTCTTTTCAGTCTTTTTTCTTTGAGGATTAACAAATTAAGTCTGCCATTCTTTCATGAAGTGGTCTATAAGCTTTGATTACTTGCTTAAATTTAGTGCCATATTTAACTTTTGAATAAATAGCAAGAGCAAGAAGGTGTCTACTTCTCTTGCTATATGACTACCCTTGGCGCAAGATCATATATTCACAGAAATTAGACTACTGAAATATCACGGTAGCCAAGCTATAGGGACTATCGTACTGAGCTGTCACTATTGTTGGTGACTTAAAGGAAAGCCTTTTACTTCTTAGAAAGAAGTTATTAGTAGTTCTGCTTTGTCTACTGGAAAATTTCACTTTATTTTACAAACTTTCAATTATGTCTGACAATGGGATGAATATATTCTGTTATTTATTCTTCTCTACTGTTTCAACTGGTGTAATCATTGACTAGTATGATTAACTAATCAATGTAGTACTTGTAAACTCTCACTCTGAGTAATAGAACGCTTGAAAACTACCATCTGCTCTGGCAGTGGAAGACTTACAAGACCCTTCATACTTAACAATAGATGCATGTAAGACAATTACTACTTTGTGTGTCTAATGTTTATAGCACATTAGTGCACATTAGCACCCAAGGTTACAGGTCTGCTGTGTAAACATTAGACTACAAGCTGGAGGGGAAACATATGTTTTAGTTTATTCTGGGCTACTGTGACTACATACTGCAGGTTGGGTGAATTTTGAACAACAGAGATTTATTTCTCATAGTTCTCGTGACCGGGAAGTAAAAGAGCAAAGTGCCTGAAGACTTTGGTGTCTGGTGAGGGCCCATTTCCTGGTGTATAGGTGGCTGTCTTTTGGTTGTGTCCTCACATGGCATAAACGTCAACTGAGCTCTTTGGGTGTCTTTTATCAGAACACTAAACCCATTTAGGAGTTTAAACCTCTACTCTTATTACCTAATCACCTCCTAGAGGCCCCACCAGATACTGACCAGATACTGTCACCTTGGGGATTAGGTTTCAACATATGAATTTGGGGGACGTAGGGGAAACACATTTAGTCTATAGCAGCATTTAAGTTTGTTTTTAATAATGTATCCTTTACTGTAATTTTCATTTACTTGAGTGTTTTTTTGTGGTAGAAATAATTACTGGCTCTCATTCTTCACTCTGTACTGTATTGTCTGATTCCTGGCCCAGGGGTGATGAAGGTGGAGGAATAATGCCTCCTGGGTGCAGTGGCCAGAGAGAGGAGCTATGGCTCTGCATGAGTTTGCGTAGCAAAGGCATGCTCTGGCATGCTCTGGCTTTGATATCTCCAAGAAATGGTTAGCCCAGGAAGGGACAGTCTCTCCCCAGCCAGAAAGATTTTTAAATATGTGAAGACACCGTGATACAGAGAAGAGAGAGAAAAAAGAAGTACACACTCATGATACACTGGTTGTCAAGTGTTCAGGAACAAATGGTCTAGTTTTAGTGTATCCTGATACACGAAAGAAATTGTATAAGTGATATAAATGGTAGTTATCTGACTGCTTTTTAATTTTTTTCTTTTTGCTAGATAGGGCCTAAAATATAGCCTGAATCAATAGTTAACACCTGGCAATTCTGATGATGACAAATGGATTCTGAAGACACAAAACTGAAAAACATGTTGTCATATTAATATGGTTATCTGGCACAAAACTTTTCACAACTCGGTTTCTAATTTTGAGACACAATCAGTGTTCCCTAGGCCTTCCCTGAGTAGCATTCACAAAAGAATGCAGTTAGAGCAGCAAGCAATATTGTGTTCCTTGAGCTCTGTCCATACCCATCTGTGAGACATCCAGGCTCTTGAGCTTCCCTTTAGATAGTTGTGGAACTCCTGGGGAGACTCCCAGGAGTCTGCTCCAGTGCAGCAGCAGGAAGACTGCTCCAGTGCAGTCCTCTAATCTATCCTGTGTTGTCTGACATTTTCTGCCTTACTGGCTGCTGATGCCCAGTGCATTCTCTCAAAGTCCACAGACCTGGTTCAGAGAGCCAGTGTTCTCACCAAGACAACCTATGCCCATGAAGCTGCTCTATTTGTTCTTGCCAAAGCTGTCAAACCCAAAGCCAGCCCTTTTCATTGTTACTTGCTTTTTTATTGAAGCTGCCAGCCTCCCGGTCACCTGCACCTGCACTTTGGGATTTATGTGTGAATTCATGAAGAGTGGACTATAGATCAATCACAGCGACAGAATGTTTTCTCCAGTTTAAAGCACTCCGAACTCTTCAGCACTATCTCACTGCCCTTGAACCTCTTTTGAGCCTCACATCTCACCCATAAGATATTTTTCCTAGTTTTCTCAGTTCCATAAAGCTCCTTAGGCATATCCACATCCATTTGATTATTATGGTATAAGATTTAGGTGACTTAAACTAGGATGTCCTATGAAATACAAAGAATATCTCCCAGTAGTTAAGATATTTGACCACTTCAGCTGTATTTACTGTGATTAATGCAATGTCAGATGGTACTCTTTGTTTTCTGTTTTTACTAATTAAAGAATAGAATAATTACTGTTATTTAATAACTAGATATTTGGGACTGACTCTGTACCATGTCTTTTGCTGAACTCTGGAGCTAATACATAATAACACATGATTCTTTGAAATATGTGTGCTATCTACTAAGGACACATGTATTTATTTAAAATATATGGAAGTGATAGGATATCAAGGCATAGACATAATGAGGTCTTAATTCTCAAAGTTCCAAATTACAGTACAGGCATGGTAGTATATACTGTTTTCAAATTATATTCTTGATGTGCGGTTGTGTTTTGAGCATCCTCCCTCGATTTGTGGAGGTGAAAAGATGCATGGATAGACACACACTTTTCAAGATCTTACCTTGCTCCTCCAACCATCTAACAATGGTTCGAGTTGGATTTACATAAACCATTTGATCCAAAAATGTTTGCAGGTTGGATATTGATCACTCCAATAAATTCCAGCATATGTGTTAGGGATCAACTCATGGATCTTTTTGAGTGTTACATATTGTGGGAATGGAGGAGGGGTTTATAGAAAGGAAGATTAGGATTTGTACGTGATCTGTGCTTGCCATTTACAGTCTGATCGGTACATGTCTCATACATGTACCATTCTTCCCATTCTTCCCAGCACCAGTTTCCTTTTTGCTCAACACAGTACCCTGATTTTATTTTGAAGGTTTTATCTGCTTCCATTCTAAGTCTTGTACTGTGGGGAAACTTGAAACTACCTCTGATTTAGCAGACCCATCTTTGATCTCAGTAATTGATTTAGGGGTATACATTTAACCTAAATCAGACCAAGAGAGAAATAATCCCAGGATTTGTGTGAAGACTGTCAAAAAATTACAAAATTCTGCTGTGGGGAGTGTGATGTGAGAATTGGGGACCTAGAGCTAATACAGCTTGGAGCCTGCTTTGACTTCTGTGTCTCCTCCTCCCTCTGTTCCTCCCCCACTTGTGCTTTTTCTCTCTCAAAAATAAATTAAAAAAATTAAAAAATTATTAAAAAAATTAAAAGCAATAAAAGGAGGAGCTCCCCAGCACCCTAGTAAGATGAAGTAATACTGCTTAGTTTAATGTCCTAGAATAATGACAGTAGACATACTTTGTTCCCAGCACTGTTGTAAATGCCTTCTATGCATTAATTCATTTAATCCTCATAACAGTTCTGTGAAGTATATTATAATCCACTTTTTATAAGTAAGGCATTGAAGCTCGGATAGGTTAAGTCACGTACTTCATTATATTGTATTTATCCAATGGTTGCCTAAAATAGTTCAGATACTTCTCTTTCCCTTTTAATATGGGTCTTTGTTAGTACTGGCTTGTGAAGGAAACGTAACATGTGCGCCTTTTGTGATTATACGTCTTGTATCCTCCTCTGGAAAGTGATCATACTGGAAGTTTTGGTGAAAGCAGGGTACCAAACTCCAAAGACTGGCATCTTCTACCCTGGTAATGTGTTAATTTTCTGGGCATTTTTAAAGCTGCCTTTGTAAAATTAATTTAACATATGAACTTAAGAGAATATGGATTACATGGGCTAAATTAACTCATAATTTGGATAAGGAGACTTTTCAGGTGAATGGTAGGAGAAAAAATGACTATTTTATTTCACCTATCATTGTGACTGCTGCTATCCTATCATGTTTCTGAGTGGCAGAAATTCAAACTAAGGAAAATATTCATATAACATCCATGGAGAATGCTTGGAATTGTATAAATGGCATAGCCACACATACCCCGCTGCAACTTCTGGGCAACTGTACAATTGTCTTTAATGACAAGATTTCCAAAATAGAAGTCTCTAGCTGTGACATGTATAACAATGTTTAGTTAAATACGTAGACTTACTCCTACCCATCAAAAAAGACTGACCTTCTGAGTGTTGTTCTAGTTGACCATTCCCAATATTTTCATGAAAAAAAATTCAGAAATTCAGTTTAGGAGTTTGGAATGCTTAAATAGAGCTCTCTGTTAGAGGTCACTGAGAATATGGAAATAATGAAAAAAGAGGAATAGAATTTTCCATTTTGCCTTTATGAAAATACTTTTTAAAACCATGGAATCTCTATAAAAATGCAAATAATAAATGTTTATGGTAGATTTTCTAAGAAATGATGGGGCTAATATGTGTCTCTGATTTGTAGTTTTTTCAGGGATGATTATCCAATTTGGGACTCACTAGGCTGTACAGTAATAGCTGTGTAACAGACATACTTTGTTATCATTGATACTGGAGGAGATAGTGATACCTGCCCCTTGTTCAGAATCTTCTAAAACTTCTTCATGAAACACATGTACGTTGTCCCTAGGAGTGGATTTTTAGTTAGATTGTTTTATCTGTGTAGTACATAAGTTGTTTTACAAAATAAAATCTATTATTGACAGTCCTTCTTCATGAGCTTCCTAATTAGATGCAAAAAGAGCATTTTATTTTAGGCTAGGTAAAATCATAAGAGCATTGTTTGATTTGGTCAATTCAGTCTAAAAACTAACGTATTTGAGAGAAAAGAAATATTAATCCAATTGATTATTTGTATTACAGAGGTCATTTTAAAAACCTGTGAGTGTAAACATTAAACATTTGTTTCATTGACTTTTGTTGGCGTAATATATCTGTCATTTTAGTGAATGCTTATTTTCTAGCCTTATTACCTGAAAATCTGCTAGAAACCTATTCTCAGGCAGTGGTAGAAGAGACCACGACTTCTCTCTTTATTAGAAGATGGAATGGTTTCCACAGCTGACTGAAGAGCTTCCATATTTTGGACCTGATGGTGGTCTGAGGGGAGCATATACCATTCTGTAAGCATCTAGAGCATAAGTTCCAGGACAGCAGGAATAGTGTCTGTTTTGTTCACTACTATATTCTACATGCTAAGTATCATGCTTTGTCTACAGGAAGCACTGATTAAATATCTCTTGAATGAAAGTACTAGATGGCAGAGGTGGAATTTAGAAGTGCTGTGTCTAGGTACAAGAGGAAGAATACAACCCTACTTGGACATAGATAAGGCCTGACTTAGTAGCACTTCTTCTGAAAAATATGGGGTGGTTTTATTTAGTGTTCAGTTTGATGTGCACCTGCTCTGAAATGTGACTACCTAGATAGATAGATAGATAGATAGATAGATAGATAGATAGATAGATAAAATTCAGGGATAATTGTATTCTCAATGATAACATCCGAAGAAAGGATCTTATTTGATGAACTTTGTGTTCCCTTCCATGCATTTTCAATTTCTGCCTTCTGATTATTCCTTGACTTCAGTCTTTTAATATGCTCCAGTCTCTCACAGAGTTAGAAGTAAAGAACTGTTTTGCTTTGACTCACTGCTTTATCTCTTTTCTTTCTCTTATGTCCAGATATGAAGGAGAATAATTGATGGTTGAGGTCTTTCATTTCTCCTGTCTTATTTCCTCTTACCTCTCGCAAGTCTACCTTTGACATCGCTGCCCTGCTCAGAATATTTCCATTTAAGCCACCAATGCTGGTATTAACAAGGGTCAAATACAGATGATATTTGTAAGCAATATACTTTGCTATACTTGAGTCTTCTGCTCAGGTCCTGTTTCCTGAAATACTGATGCTCACGTAGCTTCTTCATAGTTGCTTCTTCATAGTTGCTACTTCACCCTCACTTCTTCCCAGCTTTCCCCAAAGTTCTTCTGTTTTCAGCCTGCTGCAGTTTTATACAGCCATGCTTCATAGCTAATCCTTTCCACTGTTAGTATTTTTTAACACATTCTAGGTGCTCATGGCTCCCAGCTATCACCTCACACACTTAACCTTATTCTGTATGTTGAATAAAAGGACGAGCGGGTGGACACTATATTGCAGTCATCTTTGTAGATTGTTTATTGCAGAGCTTAGGATCTAGTAAATATTCAGTAAACATTTTTGAACTATGACAACCTCATTGCATGCTGCACAATTGAAATAACATTAAAATGAAGACAAGGATGAAAACCCAAAGCAGACAGGACTTGGGCCAACATTCTGGAGAAAACAGACCACCATGATGATCCCAACAGTTTTTCTACTTTTCCCTCACAGAATCTGTCAATTTGCAGCAAAGAGAGGAGAGAACAAGGAGCAAGCCTCAGCCAGAGGCTTGTGACAGATTTGCTGTGGTTGAGAGAGAATTTAGCATTTAGGGCTACCACAAAGATCAGGACTTGATGTGAGGAAGAAATCTTTGAGAACTGAACTGCAAATGATGTGCATTATTTCCTCTGAAATCATTTGCCAGTTTTTGAGCTATACATATGTGGGGTGAAACTCCTAGAAATCAAGTAGAAATGTGTTCCAAGGAGACTAGAGAGCTTAGTAAAGATATTGACAATCTGGTGGTCTTAGGTAGAGAGAGGTTAGACTTTCGGGTCCATGAAAGTGGAGTGGTCTTTGTAAATTCCACAAGCTTGCAGTTTTGATCCCAAAAGTACTATAATCTAAGAATAAAGACAAACTGAAAAAAAGATCAACCCTAACAAAACCCAAAATCCACACTTAAATGAACATGCCCAATACTCTGTCTGCCTTCCAGAATAAAATAAAATTCTGTTTGGAAATCACATCAACCAGAGCAGTATTTTATATATGATATCTAATAGTCATTTATAATTACCTGGCATGTTCATTGAGCACCTGGGTGGCTCAGTCGGTTTAGCGTCTGGCTCTTGATCTTAGCTCAGGTTATGATCTCACGGTTTGTGGGGTTGAGACCCATGTGCTGAAGGGCAGAGGCTACTTGGAATTCTCTGTCCCTCCCCTGCTCCCACTCTCTCCCACTCTCTTTCTCAGATGAATAAACATTAAAAAAAATTACTTAGTATGTGTATAAAACAAATCCAGATGATGCAAGTAAAAACAAAATTCTATAGACAGAGATCCAAAGGATGATTTAGGTATGGGAGTTATCATATGGGAACCTCTAACTAACAATCACCAATATTTTCAAGGAAATAGATGGAAAATGTAGATTTTCCAAGTCCCAGAATCCAAAAGATGTTGTGAGTGAGAATTAAAGATTCAGTGGATGAGTTAATAGCAGATTAGATGTGTCAGAAGAGGGGATTAGTAAACTGGAAGATAAATGACTAAGAATATCTAGGTAAAATCTCAGAGGGAAATGAGGAAGGATATAAAAATATGTGATATGGGGCGCCTGGGTGGCTCAGTTGGTTAAGCATCCGACTTTGGCTCAGGTCATGATCTCACGGTTCGTGGGTTCGAGCCCCGCGTCAGGCTCTGTGCTGACAGCTAGCTCAGAGCCTGGAGCCTGCTTCAGATTCTGTCTCTCTCTCTCTCTCTCTCTCTCTCTTTCTCTTTCTCTTTCTTTCTCTCTCTCTCTCACCTTCCCTGCTCACACTGTCTCTATCTCTCAGAAATAAAACATTAAAAAAATAAATAAAAATGTGATATATGCCTAGTGTATACATAATTTAGGGTTCTAGAAGTGAGGAGCAAGGGAAAGGGACGGGATCTTGGCAATTAAGACACAGATCCAAAAATCTTCAGACTCCAAGGAGGTAAATACAATGAAGAACCACATCAAACTGCAAATGAAGAAGAGAAATTCTTAAAATCAGTGAAACCACATTTTAGTTTTTTTTCATTTTGAGATCCCCATTTACAGAAGGTAATTGAAAATGACAGAAGGTAATTGAAAAGGTAGAGCATATCCAATGGCAAGTGGATATGGCAAATGTCCAGAAATCATAACTGACTTAGGGACTGGGCTTGGCGACCAGAAAATAATAAAAAGGTGAGAGAGGTGGGAGCGTTAAACCAGAAAGGAGTAAGTAAGACAATTTTGGTAATCTTTAAAAAATTTGAGGTGTTGAGAGTGCTGCTATGAACATTGGGGTACATTTGCTCCTATGCATCAGCATTTCTATATCCCTTGGGTAAATTCCTAGCAGTGCTATTGTGGGGGATGGGCACGGAGGGGGGCACTTGTGGGGATGAGCACTGGGTGTTATATGGAAACCAACTTGACAATAAGCTATTTGTAAAAAGAAAAATAAAGTTTACTTTTTCTTAAAAGCAAAAAAAAATTGAGGTGTTGTCAGGATGAAAAGGCAATTGTGCTGTGTTATCCAGGGGACAGAGCTAGGATGTGAGTTGAAATGAAGCAGCTTGTGACTCAACAGAGGAGAGTAATAAATAGACTTGAATGAAAATGGAACAGCGAACTCCCAATCACTGAGATTTTTAAACTGAGATTTTAGATGACCAAGCTTCAGAGAGGAAGAAGGTATTCTTAAATTGAATGTGAGGTTAATGAGCTCTCCTGTAAGATTCTTTGTAACTCCAAGGTTAAATAATTCTATAACGTGCATTCCCGTGAATGATTGTTGTATTTTCATGACTGCAACTGATTTAAGAAGCCGTTCATTTAATCATTAACTCAGCCGGATGTTATTGAGCACCCACTTGGTGTCAAGCCCCATTCACAGGCAGGGGAGCTACCAGGAGACATAAGACATAGTTCCTGGCATCTTCTTGATTGTGCACATGAGAAAAGCCAATTCTGGAGAGTTTATAACTTATTCAGGTCACTATAATATAACTTAGTGCAAGGGAAGACAGGACATATATTATTAAAATGGAGCTGAATAGTGTAAAAGAATAATTCATCTCCACTAAATGGGTATTTTATTCCTTTTTACAGAGGAGATTACATGCTGTTTGTCAAATTGAACACAACTGCTATAAATATAACCCTTTTCAGGACAACCAGATGATCTTAGCATATTATTGCTTCAGTGTTCTAGAAGGCCATACTTGGAGCCTCAGTGTTGTTTAACCATCTTGTATTTCTTCAATAATCCCTAGTTTCTGTATTTGTTGTTAACATAATGGTTCTAGGTCTCTGTCATGAAGTGATCACATATATCTTTATATCATGGTAGAAGAAAGTTGTTATTCATTATAATTTTTAAATACATTTTCTGTGCCATTAAATTAAGACATTGCAGTTATTTTCTACCCCAAATGTCTCCAAAGTTTAATGGGATTGAGAATCTTTTTAAAAAATCTTTGTTTTCAGAGAGAGAGGGAGAGGGAGAGGGAATATCCCAAGTACGCTTTGCGCTGTTAGCACGGAGCCTGACATGGAGCTTGAACTATGAACTGTGAGATCATGACCTGAGCTGAAATTAAGAATCGGATGCTTAACCGATTGAGCCTACCCAGGTGCTCCAGGGATCTTTGATCCTGTCATTTTAATAACTCAGGCTGAGAAGATGGCTTACCTTGCAGTCTGAAAAGAGAACAACACAAAGCTTAAAAAACTTGCTTTTCATAGCAAATTCTATTTTTAAAACTATCTTCATGGTAGACAATATATTTTACATTTTAAAAGCACCTTTTTAACTGGAGGGGGAAATAGTTGGAAACACCACATACCTCAGGGTTTTTATTTTTTGTTTTTAATCTGTCCTTGATTTGCCCTCAAGCATTAATGAAAAATATCATCAGTTCCACTGGCTGAAGATTGTTTTCTGGGGAAAATAAATGTTTCAACTGTAACATTGTGTTCCCATTTGATACACCTTTCAACTTGTAAGCTGCTGAAGAAAGAAAGAGGGATGTTTTGTTTCAGTCACGAGCTAAGGCAAAGGCAGCTTCTAATATTATGAATGGCAAAATAAAAATGGAGATGTCCCTTTGTTGGGACCATGTGCTGAAGGCTTAATGAGTCTTTGCATAGTCCAGCTATAACCCATGTGCAGGAGGCATAGGAGCAGGGAATTCCTGTGGGACAGGGCCCCACTGATAGAGTGTCTGGAAGTAATAGCAAAGGGTTCTAGCCTTTCCCTTCTATCTGAATGGACCTTACCTTGGTCATCCCTCCAAGTTCATGTGAACATAGGCCCAAGTTCATCTGACCGATTACAGATATCACCTCTGTGTGTTCCCATTTTAATCTTTCTCATCTCTGTTTTTTGCTGCATACAAGGAGATTATACTAACAGTGTACTAACCTGAGGGCCTTCTCTAATACTTCAAATATTTAAAAAAATTAAAATGAAAATAAGTATTAATAACTTAGGGCCAATGTCAAGTAAATTATATTCAACCATGTCTGCATTCAGCTCCTGCTGTATTTCCCAAACTATTTTGGTGATTCTGATAAGTCCAGGTTTTACGTTAATAAAATTATATTCTTATGAAATTCTTTGTCCTTTCAAAACTCACTGAGAATGATAAATGGACTTGATTGTATTTTCATCTTTTTTTTTTTCTTTTTTGTCATCCTTGGCTTTTGCTTAATTGGCATGCCCAGCTAGGGAGATGGGCTGTTTCCTATTTCAGGAGAATGTTGTTAGTGCTTGATAACTATATAAATGTACACAACAATACTGACGAGCCAATGAAATTAAGTTTTTCAAAGGGCAGCTTTAATTTGTTGATTTGGAGCTTGAAAATGTGGGTTATTTTGTGATTGAATAACAGCCTTGAATGTTTAATGCATGGCTCCATTTACCTTGATTAGCTCAGCAATTCACTACACATTATTTCCAAAGATGCTAATCAATTTTAAATCAAAATAGATTGAATTGCCTCTGAAATAGTGAAGATTGCCCGAAAGTGTCAATCTCTTTGGGAAATTGAAATTCTGGCATCTTAATTAATACAACCTAGCTATGGAAGTACTGTATAAGAATAAGGGGTTTTGGAAATAGTATAAGTCAGGGATAAATTTCTGAACATGATAGTTACAATAAGTATTGCTTTTGTTCTACTTTTGTTCACAGAAGAAATACCTGTGGTATTCCTGTAGATCTTACTCCTTCTAATTGATAAAATACGAAATTTAGAATTACTACTTCACAGCTTGTTAGTTACCTCATTTACTTCTTCTAGACTGTTGAAACTTTACAATTTTCAATATTTTCCTTTATCAGACATCAATGACATTGCTCAAAGTTGCATGTATAAAATTAAAGCAAAAACAGAAGACACTTTCTGTAGTGAACATATCCAACTGAATATAGGATTTCTAGTTACATTTAATTGTGTATCTTTATATATACGCACACATGTATATACACATGCATATATACACAGGAGAGCATTTTAACATATTTTGGATATTCAGATATGGGAAGACCGCGTTACGCTTTTTAATAAACTATTTAACACATTAAAGACAAACATTTATACTGCAAAAGAAAATCATTTGCTTGTCTGTAGAAAGAAATGAAATGCAAGAGCTTCTGACCATGACTTTATGTTAGGTGTTTAGTTCAGAAGAGTATTTAAAATTAGAGGGGAATGATTGGAAAGGGAGAGTGTGTTCCCACTGAAGATTTATTTAGGGTCTACAATATTAAGAAGTGGAAGAGAGGTTTATCGATTTTTTAAAGATTTTATTTTAAAGTAATCTCTACACCCAACATGGGGCTCAAACTCACAACCTCCTAGATCGAGTCACATGCTTCTCTGATTGAGACAGCCAGGTGCCCCATCTGTATATATTTTTTAATATGAAGGCGTTCTGTAGAGTGGTTGTAGCATTTTAGAGTTGAGTTCGTAAAATCCCATTTTAAACTTGAGCTCCTCTCACAACTTTCTTTGTTGCTTTAGTCAAATTACCAAATTCTTGGAGCTTCCTTTTTCTCATCTATAAAATAAGACTAATTATAGCTGCTGCATAGTTTTGTTTCATTTTTTATGGTTTTTCTTTTCCCCTTTTGTAAGAGAAAGGGTAGTGGTAAGATCAGTATTCAGTACAATATATGTAAAGAACTTAGCACTGTACCTGTTAGATGTTGTTGTTCTAAGTGCCCTTAATGCATGAGTGAGGAGTCAGAGAACTTTGCTAAGTACACTGAATAAGGCTGAAATATCAACATGTGTGAGCATCCAAGAAGTAATTCTCCAAACCCAGTTTCCGTTTTCTCATTCAATAATTGAATATTAAGAATAACAGTCATTGAACCAATTATTAAGATGCTCTGGAAGGAGCAAGCAAGTCTTTTCATGAGAAGATTAAGACCAGATTTGAGGGAAGTGGGAAATCAATTTTAGTTTCTGTGTATGTGTCTGCCTGCAGAGTGGAAGTTATTTTTGTTAAATATTATATCCATGGCAGGTTTTGCCATCTTTGAATTTAAGTCAGTGACAATGCTTTTCAATAAATGTTAGAGAAGAAATAAAATTCTGATGCTAATTAAAATCCATTCTGTATTCAAATTGCTGTACAAATTATTTTTCTTTACTTCTGGATGACACCATTCCTATACTTCAGGAATGGTTAATATTTTAATTTGGAGTTATCTTTAATTTGAGGGAAATTTATTTGTGCCTTTCATGTAATGATTCCAGTAGTTGGGAATCATATTTCAGGAATGGTCACTCTTTCCTTCAGTGTTCTGAAGTATACATTCATTTCCAATGTGTCAAGTGCTTAATTTAAAACATTTATTGATTCTTGATTTTGCTTGGCTGTGAGCTCATTTATTTTAATGGAGTTGTTAATAAAATGTCAACTTTCTCCTATTCTGTGTTCTATATCTATTTTCTGACTACATTTACTTGTGATCTGTTATAGAGAAAAATGATTAATACAATTTCTTGGGGCTTACAGACTACTTGCACTTTAATGTCCATCTCATAGATTTTACATTTAGAAAGTTCACATGGGTTCATGATAATGCAGTTTTACTTGTCATTGACATGAGCCTCTTCTGGGAAATTCATCCCATGAGTTGCTTCTAGTGTGCTAATAGCAGCCACTGTGGTTTTGGACAATTATTTTCAGTGCTTTAAAATTTTAGATTTATGTATGTATTTATTTAGTTGGTTGGTTAGTTACTTTTTCAGATACACTTGAGTGCACTGTGCTTAGCTGGCTTCTAGAAGGGCACATTTATTGAGTCCAAAACCTATGGTAACTTAAAAAAAAGAAAGGAAAACATCAGTAAAGAGAGAATAGTCCTCAGTGAATGCAAATCCTGAGGGAATTCTTAGTTACTACTGAAAATAAGTGATATAGGGTAATTTAATGGGGTGATGCCTCACAGAGGGCCTGGCTTAGCTGTCAGTGAGTGCTTCATAGATTTGGATGTAGCCTGTCTACCAAGCCAAGTGCATAGTCATGGCGATAGCCTTTGCCAAATCTGAAATGCACTTCTAAAAATTATTATTTCTGGTATAGTTCTCTTTGTTCACAAGCAGTGAGCCCCATTGTTTTAGTATCTGGCTTCATGGAGAGGTTTTATTATCAACAAGGGTAATTCCAACTCTGTGCAGTGATTTACCTGAAGTAAAAATGAGACAGGAAGAAAATTGTTGGATTTTTGTATTAGTTTAATTCCAGAAGAGAGGAAAAAACTAGTTCTTATTGAGTTGGAAATCATTATCTCACAAACTATATGGCCAATTAGATACCCAAACATAAGAATGCCTATATGTGGGATAAATTAATGATTTGTTTCCAGCTGACAGGCTGACTGTAGAAGAAGGCCCAGATAAAGGGATTTGGAAGGTAATCAAAAAGAGTAATGAGGGATAGAATACTTTCTCTGCTCTTCTGACAAAAAAAGAAAAAAAACAGTCAAATGGAATCTTGGGAGAATTTAACCTTTGCCATTTCTGTACATTCTTTTACCTGCCATTTTTCAAAGAAAACAATTAACCATTTCAGTTAAGCGTTGCATGTAAATTAAAATACTTTGAAAAAAATTTTTTTAACATTTATTTAGTTTTAGAGAGAGTGTGAGTGGGGGAGTGGCAGGCAGAGAGAGAGAGAGAGAGAGAGAGAGAGAGAGAGAGAGAGAATAATCTCATGTAGGCTCCAGGCTCCATGCTGCCAACACAGAGCCCAGTGCAGGACTCAAACTCATGAACCCTAAGATTATGACCTGAGCTGAAGTCGGATGCTTTACCGACTGAGTCACCCAGGTGCCCCAAATTCAAATTCTTTCATTTAAAATGGAGTCAAGGGATGCCTGGCTGGCTCAGTTGGTTGAGCATCTGGCCCTTGGTTTCAGCTCATGTCATGATTTGTAGCTTCGTGGATTCAAGCTGGCAGTGTGTAGTCTCTTTGGATTCTTTCTCCCTCTCTTCCTGTGTCTCTTCCCCACTTCCACTCATGCTGTCTCTGTCTCAAAATAAATACACTTAAAAAATAAAATGGACCTGGAATTTAATTGCTTAAATGACTATTTTCAGTCATATAGTATACATAAAATTGCATTTTAAGAGAGTTACATGAAAAAAAAACAAAATGGGTGCCTGAGGCATGTCCACCTCCCATTCAACGAAAACCTTTGGAGAAGACTGAATCAAAAAGTAAATCAGCTCCTTAAATTAGAATGTAGCCATGCATAGAATACAAATTAGGTTAAGAACTAAAAATAAAAATAAATAAAATATTTTTAATTTGATGGGATTTAAGAACTACTAGTTATTGTATTCTATGTTTTTGAACATTCTACATAAAATAAAAATGAATATTCCCTAAAGATACTCACCAGTACTTGGCTAAAATATAAAGCAAAATACCACTAAGTTATGTGTGTCTAATAGTATATTTTTCAATAAAAAGGACATGTGGACCCCTAAATGCAACAGAAAGTGAAAACAGTAAAAATGATGATGCCTTAGCAGTTACTTGGTTCTGTGTCCCTCCTGAATGTGTGTTTGACAGCTTTCCATGTCACCAGACCTTCTATAAAGCAAATTGCTGCTGTAGTTGGCTGAGGGGTTTTAAGTAACTGTCAAATTCCTTTAAGTACTTTTAACACGTTCTGTTTACTTTTTTATTTTCTATTTTTTTTAATTAAAAAAAATTATTTCTGAGAGAGAGAGTGTGTGTGAGCAGGGGAGGGTCAGAGAGAGAGGGCGATACAGAATCCAAAGCAGGCTCCAGGCTCTGAGCTAGCTGTCAGCACAGAGCCCCACGTGGGGCTCGAACCCACGAATGGGGAGATCATGACCTGAGCTGAAGTTGGATGCTGAACCGACTGAGCCACCCAGGCTCCCCTACTTTTTTCTTTTTTTAAAGAAACTGTCTCTATAGGGGTATTTAATGTTACAGAATAGCAGATAGAAAAAGCATAGAGGCAGCAGTAAAATAACAATTATGTTTTCTTGGCAAGTACACTGTTGCAAATTATGTACACATTTCTGTCAGTTTCAGTGTGTGATGTGTAGATCAATAATAGAAAGTCTAAATTGTGTTTTGTTTTGTACTAAACAATTAGTGTCATGTAACAGTTTGTACCAGTTTTTATACCTATATAAACATATTTCTATGCATATGTATAATTTCAGCATGTCTTTTCTCCAGAAATTATTATGTAGATATGTTTAAAAATTGTTACCATTGCTTTCTTCTTGTTCACAGTAAATTTACTAAATCTTTTTCACCTTAGTATCTGTGAATATTTTTGACCTTACCACCACCTGCCATCCTCCACTCCCACAAATTTAGTATGTTTTTGTGGGTAGACTTCTCTGCTTCTAGGACTCTGGAGTCCCACCAGTTAGTTGCTGGGGAAAAAGTATTTCTTGGATTAAGCATTATTTCTTGATAATATACATATGTATGCTTGTTTATATCAGCACACCAGGATTTCCTCACCTTTTACTGCTCCAGCCACCAATATAGTCATATTCTTCTTAGTTCATCTATGTAATTCCTCCCCCTCAACACACATACCCAACATTCTTACACATAGAAGCATATTTACACATATTCTTTCTCATTATGGGCATTCATCACCTTAATTTTCTATACTGCTGGATTTGAAAGATAACAAAAAAGAAAAAAATGAGGAAATTTAAGGCACATATTATGTTGGGAATATATTTTTTCATATCAAAACTTTCCAGTTTTCTAGTGGGGAAATAGTAAATTAGTAAATAGGGATCAATGAATTCACACAATTAGGCTATTTGGCATTTTTGTAATTTTTATGCATCCAAGTAGAAGTTATCTTGGTGATGTTTGAGTAATATGATGCTACTCATTAGGTTTATGCACTAATGTGTGAAGTAACCGAAGGTTAGAATGTGTCTTTGTAACTACTTGAGCTCATTGAGCTGATTGCATGGCAGAATCTAAATTAGATTTCATTACCTCTGTCTTTCTGTAATGGTCTAATTTTATACTGAATCATCTAACATAATGTTTTGCATATAATATAAATTTAACATATATATGATCTTTTGATTCTCTCTCTGACTTGCACATTGCTTTTTTAAAATGAAGTTAAGGAAAGTTAACGTTTTTGGAAGTTATAACCTACGTTCTAAATATTGTCCTGTAAATATTCTGTTTTCTTCTCCCTCTTTGTACTCTAGGGACGAGTGTACACATGATGGCACACTAACATCTAGGCATTAACTTTTGCTGAAGGATATATTTTGACATCATAATTTCCCTTTGGAGTTCTAGGATGTTTGAAGCTTGACTTGTCTCAATTTTAGTCATTGAAAGACTCCCACTTGCAGTCAGAGTTGAACTCTGAAAGTCAGGTGTAAGCATTTTTCGCAGGCATGATTTTCCCCCATATACTCATGAAAAAATTCAATTTAAGATGCCTTTTATCTGACTGACATTTTTCAGTCTGAAGGAGGATAGTCATATGTGAAAACATTTGTTGTTTTTAAATTCTTTGTTAATAACACAACTACTCTGAGTCTGAATCTGCAATTCCTTCTGATTCAACTTCTGATTGTTTCTCTGATGAATGTATTATATGAGGCAATTATTTTACTAAATAAAATGTTTATTATTTTTGTTCTTGTATGCAAGAATATGTCTTCTAATAATTTTCTAGTTTGCCTTCAATTAGGAATCTTTGGTTGCATGTGGTAGAAAACCTAATGCAAGTTGGCTTAAAAAATAAAAAATAATTTGACTTAGGTACCTATAAAATAAGAGATTTCACTGACTTTGAGGCACAGTTTGATTTAAATGTTCACTCTACTCTTTAGACTTTGGCTTAGCTTCCCTGCAGTTCTCTAGCTGTGCACACGCTGTGTGTAGGCATTATACCCAGCTGAGCTTCTTGCATGGTGCCACATAGGGGTCACCTTTGTCATTTCACACTATGAAGTCCAGAAAAGGGAATTCTCCCCTAAAAGAAAGAAAGAAAAGAAGGGAAAGAAAGAAAAGAGGGAAATAGCTTGGCTGGAAGCCCCAGCAGATGCTTCCTTATGGTTCATTGGCTTAATAGTCATTCCTGAACCAAAGGTTGAAGCTCAGAGTATGGAATTTACTACCTGGTTTAAGCAATGTGGCCTCTTGAACCTGTGACTCAAATGGCTGAGGATAGGTTCAAAGGGATTTGCCAAAGGAAAGTCTAGGTGTTATTGGTGAGTGAAGGGGGTGTTAGATATTGAAGAAGCAACCACCAAATGTCTGCTACAGATCTATGTATAAAAGACTATTTTACAACACTCCTTGTGAAAAACAATCATTGATTTGTTTTTAATTTCCTATGTGCTAATGGAGGCAGACATAAACATCACCTACTACAGACAAAATGGTCACCTATGGGACAAGTCTCATTCCTTATAAGCTATGCATAAATACAGTCAGTGCTTAGGAAAATATACTGAGTCTTTTGAATTGGGGTTGATGATTGAACCATGTGTATTTTCCATTGACTCTAGCAATGAGTGGTCTCTTTCTGCATTTAAGTTCCTAACAGTGGAATTCATGCAGGCTTCAACTTAGTAATTGGTTGTGATAACAAAATATATTTAGAGGTTCAGAAATTGGAATGAGTGCAGGCAGTTATTGATTCTGTAGTATTTTCAGATGAGAAGACTGAGTTTCAGAGAACCTAGTGCAATTTGTCCAGGGTCAGAGAGCTAGTAAAGTGGCAGAAGCACTGTTTATTCCTTTGCGTTCTGTACTCTCAATCAGCTGCATACACTGTCCTTCAAACTTGTTTCATTTTTCCTCTAAAAAAAATATGTGGTACTTGATGATTCCTGCTTCCAGGCTTGCCTGCAATGGCTTTTGTTTCTTTTCCTAGTGCTGAAAGATACCATTCTAAGACTTAAACTTAACCCCTCAATATAGGAGACTCTCATATCTGTGTTATGTATTTGTTGATATTTGACACCCAGTGACTGAATATCCGTTCTATTTTTGGTATGTCAAGAAGCAATGCCCCACTGACCTCTATGCAGATGAAGACAGCAGATATTTTATTTCCCTTCTTTCCGTCTGCTGAAGTGCTAACCTGTGAAGCAGACTTGACACATCCAATGTGCATTGTGTATCTTGATGTGTGCAGGCTGTTTACAGGTTATCCCTGACAGCGGTAACAAAATTGAGAGTCCAGCAGCATTGCTGAAAACTACCATGATGATGCTAGTAGCAGCATCCTAAGTATCCATTCCTGTGGCATCACCTTTCTGTAAAATCAACTACCTAGCCTGTCATCCAGGCCTAATTCTTTAGTCTCCTCTGCAAGTCAGTGAGCTACCCTAAATCCTGAATTCCTTTTCTGCTTAAGCTCTTCATCGTTACTTTCTAACTCTGTCAGAACCACTTTGTGTACTCCCCATTCCTCAACTAACGTGTTTATTCAAGAAACATCTATAAGTAAATGCAAAATGAGCACATTTACAAGGGTAGAACTTAGCGTATATGAGGAGATAAAGTATAGATAAAGTATAGCCAATCTGTGTTTCAGAGATAACTACACTTACATTATCTAGAGCATTTCGTCCCAGAAGATGGAATGAGGGGCCACTGGCTTATTGTTGATGTGAGAGTAACTAGAGAGGTAAGAAAAAAGGAAAAACTTGGGGAGAATTTTTAACACTGTTTTAAGCCCTTCTAATCATGAGTTTTGGCTGATAAAAAGGTTTTCTGAGAACTGCAGAGAAATAAATGGAGAAGAGAGATGAAATAAAGAGAAGAAGATCAAGAAGAACACTTTATTGAGAGTGTTATTCAGAGGTGGTCATTCAGTTACAAAAGAGAATTTCTCTTAGGCAAGTATAAGTTAAGTACCAACTGTATAAAATGTGCTTTATGTCATGGGATGGAATGGAAGATTCTGATGATAGAATTACAAAGTATTGTTTAAGATCCAGTACTGGTGTTAATTGGTTTGTGATTATGGAAACATTCCTGAGTGAGTGTTCTCACTTGTAAAACCAAGATTAGAGGTCCCCATAGATTCCTTCTTCTCCAGTCATCCTGGAAAACTCAAAAGAAAGACAGTTCCATAAGTTAATTTTAGCTTCGGAGGGCTGTTTGATCCAAATTTGCTTGCTTCCTAAACCCACTTGGTGTTCACAAATGAAGACTGGCTTGTACCTGTCACCTTCCCCAAGAATTTTGGGGGGCATTACCCATCTCTATTTTAGACTTTGGAGGAGGAGGCACATTGTTAAAAAGAGGGGGAAATGTGTCAGGTGGAGTTTGTTCTTATCTAGCAGCTAGTCATTGTAATAAGTACCCTTCCACTTTTCTGAAAATCAAAACCAACAAATCATAAACTTCATAAAAGTCTGTTAAGGTGCCCCATCTGAAAGCAGACTGTTTATTAAGTGTGCTATTGGTGCTTAGTTCTTAGTTTCTGAGGTGCATCTCCTGGCTTTCAGTGTCACTACATTCTATGTGGTGTTAAAGCTTGGTAAGCTTGGTAGGCAGTTCCTAGAAATCAACAAGAGTTGTAGAGCATTTGCTGTATTTCAGATATTACACATTATCTCAGTATATTCCAGTCGCATCTGGGTACTTAAAGAAGGGACACATAATGAATGTATGTTGAATTGATTTACAAGTTTATGTTTTAATTTGGATAAACCATATAATATTAATTTTTACAGCATTAGAAACAGAGGTCAATTAATCCTTAACTGGGGGCATTAGGGAATGCTAATTTAATGTGCTCCTCAGTTCTTTGAGTTTGAAATATTCTGCAGCTCTCACTTATGTACAGTTATTAGCTTTAGGGACAATATGTATTTGAGCTTACATGCTAGGAAATGCTTACACTGTAATTGATTCTGCTCTCTGTTACTGATGAAATGCTCATTTATCCCTTCATTTTTTAGACCCCCAAATTATCACTCAATTTCTCTGTGTGGGTAGAAAAAGTATCACAAAAAACATGGAGTAGGAAATGTTTAATAATTCAGCATTTTTTATATCAGGAGCCCTAGAACAAAAATATTAATTATCCTATGAAGTTATTATAATAACTGTTTTTAGAATATTTTCTTCCTTGTAACCTCCATTAGGACATAAACTATACTATTACTGTTTTGTTCACTGTTGGATTGGACATATACAAATTTCTCAAAAAATATTTTAAGAATTTAGGAGACTATGCATCGGGCTCTGTGCTGACTGCCAGCTCAGAGCCTGAAGCCAATTTCAGAGTCTGTATCTCCCTCTCTCTCTGACCTTCCCCTGCTCACACTGTCTCTCTCTCTCCTAGAAATAAATAAAAAAATATTAAAAAGAATTTGGGAGACTAGTTCTCTTACATAATTTGCTGAATTTTCTATCTTCAATTAACTAGCACCTTCTTTTATCATAGATTTTACTTCAATAACACAGGTCTCTAAGATATACCATTTTTGTACAATTTTTGCAGTGTATTAGATTTATTTGAAAGAAATGTGCAAACTACAAACATTGATGGATACAGCAGAACAAGATAATACAGTTCTAACCAAATATACATGAAATAAATTATGTAATAACTGGGGAATATGTAGTATTGTTACAATTATCCTTGAATGACATTTAGTCAAATTTTTTTATGCCATTGTATAAAAATAAAGCAGAATTTCAAAGATCAGCTCTGAATTGTGGGGCGATTTAAAAAGTATGTTAAGTAAATATGATAATGTGGACCATATTTTCTCTCCATTCTTTCATCCAATTCAAAGATGGCTGACACCTTCAGAGTAAGATAAAGCCATGGATTTTGAGTGGCTGTACAGGGAATCTGCTGTATAAGAGACTGACATCAATAATTTCAACATTATGCTGTCATCTCTTAAGAAAATCATTGAACTGTGGATTTAAATTAGCATTTCACAGTTGAAGTACTGTTAACTATGGACCTTGGCATAGACTATGATAGATTTATGATGTCGATAGAGCAAAGCATCTCTTCATAAGTCATTCAGATCTTTGGCACTTGAAAGGTTGATACCATTTCAGTAAGTAAAATGGATGATTTGATTTATGGCTTTGTAGTCCTCTAATTTTGGGATCCCTCTGAATCTTTATGAGTAGTTTTGAACTATATCTGGATTGAGATCATATTAAATGTTTATATCCAGTGAATTACTGTATATACCAAAAGTTTTAGTGATGTTTCAAATGTAGAAAAATCAGAAGAAAGAATCTACAAGGAGTAAATTTACAAATCCACCTTTTTTTCAATCTGGCAATTCAATTTTGATTTTCATTGTTGGAGATCAAAGTCATTTATAAACAGAACATATTTTACACTTTAACACTTTTATGTGTCCAAGTATGTTACCTGAACTTAGAAATAAGTATTAAATTAAATGTTATGCTGTGCTCACTGGACAGTTTTTAGTACTTCCCAATGTGTCCGATGAAACAGTAACATGTACCAGCTCTGTCTTGGCTTGGTCACTACTGAGCCCAAGTTTTATTATTTGTGGGTTGTTGTCCTTAGGTATTCAAGGTGGCTAGAACATTTTTGGGTTTGTAGGCCTGCTAGTATTGATTGTAAAAAACAAACCAACAAACCAACCCTGTTTCATTTGAAGCAAATCTGATTATGACAGCCCTAATTTGTCTAGCTGTAGACTTAGCCATGAGTCCTTTTTCACAATCTTCATATTTTTTGTCTATGGTAAAGATAGACTTCCTGCTTGAACTGGCTGCTTCCTCAGTTGCATAATTTCTCATTTAGAAGTGTGTTTGTATGTCTGTGTATAGTCTGTGTTTCTTTCCTACCATTCCCCTCTCTTCCACGTGTACAATAGCCAACAGTCTTAAAAAAAAACAAAACTGGTGGAAACATTTTTATTTTCAGGAAGGTATTTGTCATGATTAAGTCCACTCAGGTTGAAACAGTCAACAAAGGGCAAAGAAAAACAAAACTTTCCTACATGTTAATTGCACATAAAACAAAATTTTAAAACATTTAATAGAAAATTTCTATATGTTATACTTTTCTGTAAACATATTTGATACTCACTTTTTGGTACGGTCTTTCAGAATTTAATTTCCTTTTCACCAGTATTGAGGTTTCCATTGGGCCACAGTATAAGTTGTCTTCATTTATTTTAAGACATTTTAATGTGAATTGTTTATAGAGGACTTTCTACCTGTTCAGTACTACTCCAAGATCTGGAAATATATTAATGAATAAAACACAGTCCTTGGCTTCATGGATTTAACAGGTATAGGTGGATTGCTAGAGAAAGATCAAACCAATAAAAATAACAGTATTGTAGAAGATTCTGTCTACCATAAAGATACTACAATGGAGCAATGAAGTATGCTTGAATGACAGGTTGTAGGGGGAGTCAGCTTTAGCTAAGATGGTTTATGCCAAGAAAATCACATCTAAGCTGATGTAGGTGTTCCTGCAGTACCTTTATTAAGAAACTCATATTCCAGATTTGAATAAATGATACATGTAAAGTCCCTCAGGCAGGAATATGTTGGAGCATGCGAGGAATGCAAGGAAGGCATATTTGATGGAAGGTACAATGTGATGAGGTCAGAAAGCGAGGAGCCTGCTAATGTAAGGACTTAGAGACAACCACAAAGAGTTTGGATTTTATTGCAATAACAATGGGAAGTCATTGGAGGGCTTCCCATTTGTCCTTACATCACTTGGATGACATCAGTCTTTAGTTCCAAAAAGAAAAGGGGGAGGAGGAATAACTAAAGGAAACAAGATTATTTGAGGCAATGCTGATTATGTCAGATTTTTAAAAGAGACATTGAACTGGAAAATAAAAATAAATAAAATTGCCTAGAACTCTGAAGCTAATATCAGAAAGGCTGAAGAGCAAAATAAGATAAGGCTTGTAAAGTTGCTAAACAAAAAGGCTTATTTTGAGCCTTATTTAGAGCAACAAGTTAAAGAAGGAGAACTCTGCCTCTTCTATTGTTGTATATTTTTTACTATATGCCTCTTTCATATTTCATTGCCTTCCCACTTTTGAAATACAGGGATTCCCCGAACTTCCTTCTTCTATACAAAACGCTGCTTTCCTTGAATGATCTAATCTACTCTCATGGATCACGACTGTTTTTATAATCCCCAAACTGTTATCTTTAACTTGTTCTCCTTAGTTCCAGAAAAGCATTCCACTGGTTTTACTGGATATATCTACACTGAACCCTATCCTGTCTCACAAGCCTCTTCTAGCATTCTCTTTTCTGTGTGGCATTCTACTCAATTATGCAGTGTGGACTAAGTTCTTTCTAATTTAGATATTTCTGTTTTTCTCAGTCCTCTTGTACAAATGACAGCTACTTTCTTCCTTTCTCATTTTTTTGTCTTGCCCTCAATAACTCAACTTTTCTTATATCTTGTATCTCTGCAAACATCTTAACTCCTTCCCTGTAGATCTGTAGGAAATTGTGTCTCTTTCTGCTCAACACTTACTTGTATATGTGTGTATTTATCTTATTTCCACTTATATTGTGCAACCCAGGGTCTCTAAGTTATCTACCAGATACCAAATCCATACAAAATAACTACTAAAGGGCTAAATGGTGATAGACATTAAGGAGGGCACTTGTTGGGATGAGCACTGGATGTTTATATGTTAAGTGATGAATCACTGGGTTCTATTCCTGAAACCAATACTACACTGTATATTAACTAACTTGAATGTAAATAAATAAATATTAAAAAAAAGCTACTAAAAACAAACAGTGAAGCATCAACAAAATAACTTTCCTCATGCTTAGAGATGTTTTTATATCAATAATGAACAGAAGTAAAGAGAAGATCCTTGTCTTTTTAAAATTATTCTATTTCTCATTTATACTGAAAAAATCAGAAAAATTACTGTTAGAAAAGGTAATTGAGATAGATGATAAAGCAGGAAATACTTGGCTGGCACTATTGAACTCTACTCAGATGTTTTTGGGTAGTTACTAAACTATTAGAGATGCACACAAAGTTTGTATTTATATTAAAAAAACAAAAAAGTATACTCCAACAGTAATGATACTTATATTAGATACCAGCATTGATTCTTTTGCTTATTAGTTGGATGATTAGTACTACTTAAAAAGAGATTCAGCACCTGGAGCAGCATATATGCACTGAGGTTAACACGCAACAGTACCTAAATTTTTTACTTTGTTGTTACTGTTTCTGTTTACTTCTTTATATTCTTGTACCAGACTTTAAAAGCTGATGTGCTTTTTCCAATAATGGTATTTGTGGTACATTTCCATTTAATCACATTATATAACAAAATAACTTTTGAAATAATTTGACTAACATGGAGAAATAATATCTGAATGACAAAATATATTAGGTTAATTTCATAAATAGGTTGAATGGCTGTGCATGATATATGATTACTGAATGTACTCAGCCTAGAGGGAGGTCTTCAGTGGCATTCTCCTGAGTTTAATTTTTAATTTTTGTTGCTTAAAAAATTCTTGTTTATAATTTTGAAAGGGAGTTTGCTAGCATAATGATAAAATTTTCAAATAAAGTTGTAATGAATAATTTGGGTACAAGATTGGGATGCACCTATTTTCTCAGTAGATTGGAATCATTAGGATGAGGCAATCAAGGTGAAATTGAATAGGAATTCATACAAAATATTTTCCTTAGATTAAAAACTCCACACATACAAAATTAATAGCATATTTTTAAATATAGTTTATTGTCACGTTAGTTTCCATGTAACACCCAGTGCTATTCCCAATAAGTGTCCTCCTCCATGCCCATCACCCATTTCCCCCTCTTTCCTACCCCTATCAACCCTGTTTGTTCTCAGTATTTAAGAGACTCTTGTGGTTTGCCTCCCTCCCTCTCCTTAACTATTCCCCTTCCCTTCCCCTATGGTCCTCTGTTAAGCTTCTCCTGTTCCACATATGAGTGAAAACATAAAAAAAAACCTAAGAGCATATTTTTAAAAGACCTGATAATTTAAAATGAATAATTTTATTGTGCTATTATTTGTTGTTATATAGGAAGATCCCCTAGTAAGTTTTAAGGTAGCAAAGTATTGAACTGGTTTTAGCTAATGGTTTGATACATAAAGTAATGACTCCTCTAACTTTTCTGCACTGGTCAAAGTCTCTTTTAATTTTGTAGTCTCTTGTAGAGGTGTGAAGAATATGGTTATACAGATACATGCTCCAAAGTTAATGTTATAAAAGTAGGGCAAACAGCTGTATAAGCGATGGCTTACGGATGGACATACTTATTCTGAAAAGTACACGTATCACAGACTGTCTTTGAATATTTGAATTGTAGTCTTGTTGAAAAAGAATAACCTTTAACTTGGGAACCCACAATAGAGGATTGAAATGATTGCACTACTATATCAGGAAGACTTCCTAACAAATAGAGCCATTCAAAACTAGGATTCTTTTTCACTGTTGTCAAGAACAACAGTGACATTTAGAGAGAGGCAAGACTTGTCAAGAGAGCAGTAGAGAGATTCAAGCATGAGGATATGTTGGACAACATAAGATTTACAATCATTGTTTCAGTTACTGCTCCACTTCTCAGAGTCTATGTTGGAATGTAGTAAAGAACAACATAGGCAATAAACTTTAAGCAAAAATTTAATTTCATCAGTAACCCACATAATCTTGGAAGCCACAGAATTTATTTTGAATTATTTAGGCAGTCTGACAATGAAGATAATACACATGTGAGTATTATCTGGAAAGAATCCTTTAGATATAAAGAAGAACACTGAGAGAATAATGCATTACCTTTATCACTTGGGAAAAGTTGAAATCACTATTCAGCACCTATCTTCTTCTACTGTCTGATAATCTATAGATAACATGTTAGAGCTACTTGAAAGGAACTTAAAGTGAGAGGTTTATCAGCTCCTTTTTATTTAGTATCAGACATGGATAAGTGAAATCCTGTCCTCTTCACTATTCAGATCTGGCCTGGCTTGTACACTGTTTACATTTGGTATTATATTGAACTTATTTTCTCAGGTTATTTCCATACAACAGGGTTTCTAAACTGACTTTTCAGTCCTGCTTTCTTGCTAGTTTCTCTTCTAGGTTTTTAACTCATCACTGACTTTTTTTTTCATAAACTATATTAATAATTCCCTCTTCCTAATCCTCTTCCTTATTCTGTGTTACCTAATGTGATAGTAGTAGCCCAGTCTCTGTTGTCTCCTAGGCTAAAATCATATCTAGTTTAATTCAATTCTGAATTCTCTGGTTTCCCTCTCTGTTCCATCTTTTACATCCTCATTTGTAGCATTAACCTATTTGATCTTGTAATCTCTGCTTACTTCACTTCATAGTATGTACAACTGCCAACAAATGTTAATCAAATATAATGGAGTACTTGAAGGAGCAGAGTGATGGCATATATGTGCCAAAAACAATAATAACTACTTTTTTTATTTCTTCTTCTTCTATCTGCTAGAGACTGGGAAGACAGAAAAAAGCCATCCAGTGCCATAATTTAAATGTCCAGATGTTGGAGGTGTAGCCAAGGTTCTTCCATTCTTCCCATGGCTGTGTATTTTATAGCATTTTTCTCACATGTGTCCTTGAAACCTATTCAAATGCCAGAAACTTCCAGCCCATGAGAAAGAGTGGAAGAAACAAAATTTAGGTTAAGAATTTATTTTTATTATTTTTAATGTTTATTTTTTGAGAAAGAGTGTGTGTGTGAGTGGGGGAGGAGTGGGGAGAGAGAGGGAGACACATAATCTGAAGCAGGCTCCAGGCTCTGAGCTGTCAGCACAGAGCCTGATGTGGGGCCCAAACCCACCAATCATGAGATATGACCTGAGCTGAAGTTGGACGCTTAACCGACTGAGCCACCTAGGTGCACCATTTATGGACCTTTTAAATAACACCAAATAAAGCAATATAGTATAATTAACTCTATATACCCATAACTCGGCTTCAGTAATCAAGCAGGGTTCTCTACTTTTATTTCATTTCGTCTCAGCACACATTTGTCATATTTTTAAGGGAAATCTCACACATCATGCCATTTTATGTGTAAAAACTTCATAATGTATTTCCAACTAATAAGGGAGTTTAAGTGGTGTATTAGTTTAGTAGGACTGCCATAACAAAGTACTACAAACTATGACTTAAACAACAGAAATTTATTTTCTTATAGTTCTGGAGGCAAGAAGTCTGAAATCAAGATTTTAGCGGAATATGCTTCCTCTGAAGGCATCAGGGAAGGAACTGTTCCATGCCTTTCTCCTGGCTTGTGATAGTTATCTTCTTTCTGTGTCTTTTTACATCATCATCTCTCTATGTGTGTCAGTCTCTGTGTCTAACTTTTTTCCCTTTATGACATCATTCTTACTGGATCAGGGCCAACCCTTATGACTTCATTTTAACTTGATTACCTTTGTGAAGACTGTCTCCAAATAAAATCAGTCTGAGGTATTGATTGGGGATTAGGACTTCAGCTTATCATTTGGTGGGGGAGGGAAGGCACAATTCAACCATAATAAGCAGTAATCCATTTAACACCATTATTACACTAACAAAATCCTTAATAATACACAGTATCCCAGTTCCTATTCAGTGTTTTCATATTTAACCCTAAAGTAACTTTGTAGAATCAACTTGTTAAAATCAGGAGCCAAACAATGTTCACACATTACACACATTTGTGATTTCTTTTTCATTCTATAATGGACTGTGTCCATCCGTTTTTTGTAAATGTCATTGATTTAATCAAAGTGATTCATTTGTGCTGAAGAATGTTCCACATTTTGGATTTGACTGAGTAATTTCTCATAGTGTTCTGGAGCTTATTCTGCATCACCTATTACCTAGAAACTGGTAGTTGTAACCAGAGGAGATCTTACTCACGGTCAGATTTTTTGATTTTGCATCCTATCAAGAAGCCCACTTTTGGTGATGCTAAAATTTATCAGTGGTTTCAGAGGTTGTTACCCTTACTTCTGCGTTATAAATTTGCCATCAATATTTAATCTAGTAACATTCACTGATGATTGTTACATAGCTCTGTTATTTCTAATTAGAGTTACAGAACAGCATTTTTCTATTACTTTTTATATTTTATCTGGCATTTTTAATAAAGAACTCTCATCCAGATTATTATTATTATGGTATATTTCCTTATTTAGCAACTTTCAGTATAATAAGTTGGTTCTAACTAACTTGAATTATAATGGGTTGGTTCTAACTTTTGTTAACATCATTGTGAATATATTAATTTTTAAGTATTTGATGTATTTTATCAGTTGTAGTCATAATTCCTTTTGATGTTAAAATTATCACATCTTGAATAAGTTGCTGCCCTTTCTGCTTGATTCTGGCAGCTTCTGTGTTTGCCGACACATGTCCTATGCTCATCTTTCATGTATCCTCCTTTAGCCCAGAAACCAGCTCTTTCTCCAAGAAGTCCTGGTTCCTTTAATGGAATTAGTATTTGTATAATACAACCTAGGTACTAAGAGTTGAATTTTGATTTTTAATGAAGTCCCGTTTCAGACTTCCTAGCTCACATACCTAAATGAATATATGTTCTTTAGTACCAGTTTTGATCTGTCTTCTATTGTGGTTTTAATTTTTTTTTTTTTTTACCTCAACAAATGGAGAAGACTCCTAGTCACAATTGTAACATCCAAAATAATCTAAATTGAGAAGAGGTCTGTTACTGGTTTCAGCCTTTAAGTGGTCCTTCAGTCACAGAATTAGTTTAACTTTTGAAAGAATAAGTAGGATAACCAATGAGGTCAGTGTTTGGGAGGATATGGGAAAATTTGTGCCACAGAGTTTTTGCCCTAAATTAAAAATGGTATGATCCCCAGATTTATGTGTGATCGTACATGTTTTCATGGATACTTTTTCATGTTTTGTGACCATCTGCAAATGATTTTTCAGTAGACTAGACTTGCAGATTAAAATAAAATAAAATAAAAACTTTAAACACTTAAATATACTAACACTTTTACTGTTGGTATATTTTCCAACACCATCTACCAGTAAATTTCAAATTTTCTTTCATCTTCAAGTTAAATATAAGTATGTATTTCTCTGTGGTTATCTGGGCAAAGATAAACACCAGAACACAAAACCAGATAATGCACAGTTTTCCATAGACTAAATTAGATCTGATTGAAAAAAAGAAAATCTATTTGTAAATTCTCATGCCTGGAATTGGGGTGCCCAAGAACTGTCTTTTCTCAGAAGGCAGTTCCTGGCTGTCCTGATTTAGTCAGTACAAAAGCTCATCAAAAGATAAGTGTCAGTGCTCCCATTGTGGCTTTTATTCCTCTCTTTATCTTTAGAATAGCCGATCTACACTCCTCTTTGTTGCTGGAAGCTATAGGAACATAGGCTGACAGTGGTGGGGAGCTGTGGTATAACTGTACTGTGAAGATCCTAGCAATGCACATAAAAAATAGATTAATTATCTGCTCACAGTTTGTAAAAACACTTTCTTGATCTAGAAGAATAGAGAGGAATACAGTTTATGTATTTATGTATATTGTGGCTATACATAGAAAGGCATTAATCTGATTGGTTCTAATTCTGTTCAGATAGATACACAACTGTATTTGTGTATTGGACCAGAAATATAAAATAATTTTTTAATAACTTTTCTCTGAGTAAAAAATAGACATGAAGAATTGTCATATAAAGGACAAAGCTCCTCTTGATATCTCCAATACTCTAGGATTTGCTCTAGGTTTAGGATGTCTCAGTCTACTCAAAGACCATTCAGTGGGAAGAGAGCCAGGTACATTTTATGCAGCTTTATTCCATTACATTATGGATCAGCTCCAGCTGGAATGATTAGGAAGAAATATGCCTAAATAATGAACATACACCTTTGGTTTTAAAAATGGACTAGGATTAGTTATCCTGGAAGAATATGAACATATTAGCACATGATACAATGAAAAGAAATCCTACACGAGAAAGTGCCAGATTGTGAAATATTAAAATCCTGGATGACTACTTCCCCTCAACATGATTTACAAACTATGGATTCATAAACTATGAATGGTGATGTCATGACAATGAATAAGAACACTTCCTTTTTTTTTCTTTTTTTTTTTAAGTTTTCAAGCCAAAATGTATAATAATACATGGGATATATATATGCCAAAACTGTTGGACTGAAATCCTTCTCTATATAACAACACTTTTCCATCTTTCAATGCAGGTCTTGACATGTTTATTTCTTAATAATTTAGTTTCGTTAAGCCTTGGGCACCTTTATTTCATATTTCATTTGCTACAGTGGTGATACTAGTTACAGTGCATTTGTAGCAACATGGATGGAACTTGAGGGTGTTATGCTGAGCCAAATAAGTCAGGTAGAGAAGGACAGATACCATATGTTTGCACATATAGGTGGATTAGGAGGAAGTTAACGGAAGACAAAGTGGGAGAAGAAGGGGAAGAATAGGTGGGGAGAGGGAGGGAGGCAAACCATGAGAGACTCTTGAATGCCAAGAAGAAACTGAGGGCTGAACGGGCTGGGGGAGAGGGGAAGGGGGGTGATGGTCATGGAGGAGGCACTGGTTGGGATGAGCACTGGGTGTTATATGGAGACCAACTTGACAATAAACTATTAAAAATAATAATTTAAGTAATGTCATTTTTATGACTTAAGAGTTTATCTTTTTATTAATGTTTGCTAATACATTTTGAGAGAGAGAGGGAAAGCACACGTGCTGGAGGGGCGGAGAGAGGGAGGAAGGAGAGAGAACCCAAGCAGTCTCCCTGCTGTCAGTGCAGAGCCTGATATGGGACTCTAGTTCATAAGACGTGAGATCATGACGTGAGCCTAAATCAAGAGTCAGACACTTAACCCACTGAACCAGCCAGGTGTTCCTTAAGAATATATTTTAAACAGATACTTTGTTGGTGAATTCCTGAAGTGAAGTTTTCCTGTGACCACTTTATGAAGCACTCTTTCACTTGTATCTCCCATAGTGGGAAAGGCATGATGAGCACATGTATCTACCAACAGCAGATAATAAGGATGAGAATTCCTTCATAATAGTACAAATGTGACTAAAGAAGTCAAGATTTTCTGTATCTATCTTGTTCCAGTAAAAACTTCATGATTAAAAAAAAAAAAACTTTTGTTTGCCCTTTACTTAGCATTTCACAGTAGGAATATTAGCTAAGTTAACAGGTTAGCAACACATAGAATTGATAAGAGGGGGTAACTGCCTCCACATACTCCATGGAAATGAAGAAAATTACATGTAGCAAAGGAGAGTATTTGTAGGAGATGCTGGTATCTGGATGTTGATAGAAAAGTCAGAGATTTACAATGACCATATCAGTTATCCTGGTCCATGGTTCTATTTTCATCTGTGCTCCTTCTGTTTTTTGCTCTTTTCTCCTAAAGGAGCTTGTTGGATAATTACTTAATCTTTGGAAAGGGCACCCCAAAGAGAGTATTATAACTGATGTTACTTAAGGAAATTTTTATCAGAAAAATAATACACAAAATGCATTACTGTGAATTACTGTATATTTTTCTATTGCTTCACACCAGTAATTCAGACTTTGAGATTTTTTAAAATTTCTGTAATGTTTATTTATTTCTGAGACAGAGAGAGCGAGAGAGGGTGAGCATACGAGGAGAGGGCCAGAGAGCGGGACACACAGAATCTAAAGCAGGTTCCAGGCTCCCAGCTGTCAGCACAGAGCCCAACGTGGGGCTGGAGCTCATGAGCCCTGAGATCATGACCTGAGCCGAATGAAGTTGGACACTCAACTGACTGAGCCACCCAGGTGCCCCCTAATAATTCAGACTTATTACTTAGTGTTTGTGATTTATTCTCAGTGTCAATAGCCTCTGACCCTGTAATTTTTATAGCTTCCCCAAATTTGCAGACATCAGAAATTAGTGGTAACAGATAATTCTTATAAATTTAGTAACCAATTTAAAGAGAATGTTCTAATAAAGTAATCATAAAAGAAAAAAATATTCAAACACTAGTAATTATATGCTAGTATCTTTATTTCTAAATTTGAATTGTATCCAATGTTTTAATTGGAGCATATCCTATTCACAGAATATAAAGTCAAATTTTAAGCCCTCTGTTAAATTGAAGCACAGACAGATTCAGTGAATTATCCAAAATCCCTCACCAAGCCAATGAGTGGTAATAAGTGACTTGTTTTTCAACTGAATTCATGTATTGAGATACTTGATTAAAACTTAAAGTTTTAAGTATAGTCAAATCTCCTTCTCAGTGAACAGTTTTTCTGGTTGCTAAATTTATGAAACAAAATGACCCGTGGAAAGAATAATTGATGCAAACTTCAGGCTTTTCATATTACTGAGATTATTATACTTAATTAAAGAGGATATGTCAGTGTATTTATTTTCTCATTAGAATGCAAATCAAATGTCTTTCTTTTAAAATGCCTCACATATAATTTCTGTCTTTACTTTTTCAAAACTACAAGTTAGATTTTTTTTTTTTTTTTAAGTAAGTAGGTAATAAGGACTGCTTGTTCCACCTGCTTGTGATCCTAAAAATTCCTTATAGGCACTCATTCATTCATTCATTTGGATCAAAATTTTTTGACTCAGATAAGAAAATGACACAAATTATTAATACATTTAGTATATAAATACTAAAAATATATCCCAATTAGTAAATGTACCAAGTGCATGAAGAAGCAGTTTACCTCAAAATACATATATAGAATAAGCCGTTGAAAAAATCTGACATCTTATTTATTTTCAAAGGGGTTAAAATTCTCGGTAATTTTTCAACCATCAAACTAACAAACGTTTTTAAAAAATGATGTCACTCAGTGATTTTGAAAGAACAATGAATGAATATTTGTATACACTGAGAGCACACATTTGTTTCCCCTTTTGAAAAGCAACCTGGAAATATGAATCTGAAGCGATGATAATTTCTGAATCCTTCTGTCGAACCATCACGGTCCTTATCACATGGACTATAAGACTACTTGACTAGTTACTCAACTACTGTAGACGTAAAATAGCATTTAAACATCAAAATGCCATTCCATGATAATAGCGATAGTAGTTTTATTTCATTTTGGAGTTAGAAAATGGGGGCCATGAAGAGTAAGTAAAATTGCTTAAAACCATGAAGATAATTAATACGTGATTTGAAAATAGAGTTGTCCAGTTCTAAATGTGGTTAATATGGCTTACTAGGCAATTATCTGTGGAGGATTTATAGATAAAATCAAAACAGTGTGGTACCTAATTTACCATAGCAGTCTTATCAAATGGCTTTCTAAAAGATTTGTTTGTGATCCTCTGAAATAATATAGCCTTGGCTATAAGTTGTAGTTTCAAACAAGTAGGATAGTTACCCAACTGTGGTCAATATGAAATGGATTTCAGGGAAACCAAGTTTATATAATACCTCTTATATGGATTTCTATAACATATGTTTCACAGTGATCCATATCTATATCTTTCTTTTCAATGACAGCTTGATGCCTTCTTTCCAAAGCCTTACAGATTATATTTGAATTTTTTAAGTCATAAGTTCCACTGAATATGTCATATGCATTGGTAATAACAGAAAGAAGCAGTAATTTAAGTATTATCATTAATTATCTATGGGATAGGAAAATATTTCAAGGTAGAATTTTAAAAATATTTGAGACTTTGTTTCACAAATTTTGAGAGCTACTTTTTGAGATATAATTTTAAACAAACAGATACTTAAAAGCAATTTTAGATTATTTTAATATGTCCTAGTTCTAGATACATTTTAGTGTAAAATTCTTACACATATCTATTGAAATCTTTCTGAGAGAGGGAAGTAATTGGATAAATTGTAAGTACTCTATATTTGGCTTCCTATTAGAAGTCTTACCTGAAAATATTGAGATAATTATATTAAATGTTATAGATAGTTTAAAATATGGAATTAACAGATGTTAGGATGCCACATTCATGAGAGCTATCCCTGTATTATCAAAATAATGGTGGTAAGATATTAGAATATATATAGCATTTTCAAAGTGCTTCAAGGTTATAAAAAGCAAATGGTAAATGTCTGTAGTTTTGGAGAAATAAGAAAGTGAAACACAATTGTCTAGACTCATGTAAAGCAAGTATTATTCAAGTTTTCAGTTTGATTTTTGTAAAATATAGCTGACTCACCTTGAATTATAAACTAAAAGAGACTGTATATATTGCATAAATCTGATAGAAATAATATTTCTGTTATCAATGATAGAATTCAGTAGGGTTTCGATGGGGTTCAGAATATTTTTTTAAAGTTTCCCATATGTTTTTTATAACATCACTTATAGAAAGAATTGTATTCAGTGCTTATTAAAAACAAGCACAGATAATGTGGTCTGAGATTGACCATATTTTAACTTACCTACATTGATGAAAAATCACTTAAAAGCTAACCATTATTGAAATGAATGAATGAACCCAAACAGCCATAAAGGTACTTCCTTTGAAGTCTCAGACATGTTCTCTGATCTCTTTTGTCACTTTTTCATTTTCTGTCCTGAATCACAGTTTTGTCTTTAAATATTATGACCACTCATATTGAAAGCTTGTTGAGGGCATGGTCTCTGTCTGATTAATGCTTGTATTGGCTGAATAACTGAGCTTGAACATTAAGAGGATACCCTGTTCCAGTGTGTGAAAGTAGGTGCAGTGTCCTCTACAACCAAGCAAGCAGTTCTTCACCACCAGCTGTTGTGTCCTACAATTTAACTCAATTTTGACACTATCTAACTGGAGATACTGTTCGATTCCATAGGTTGAGAGTTCAGTCCCATAAGACTGCACTACTCTAAATGATAATTGCAACCTCGTATTGTTAACTTATACTTCTGTATGATCAGCTGTATGATCAACAGTTCTCATGAGCTGCCCTTTGGGCTTCAGATGTCAGTCAGAAGTCCTGGTTGTTACTTGTCCTTTGACTGTCTGGGTATAAAACAGAGATTCCCAATCCCAACAGAGATTGTCTTGAGTTTGGTTAATTTTCTAGAGTAGCTCATAGAACCCAGAGAAACCTTTTACTGACTAAATAACTTGATTGTCATAAAAAAATATTTAACTCAGGAACAGACAGATGGAAGACATGTATAGGGCAAGTATGGGGAAAGTGCAAGGACTTTCTGTACTCTTTCTGAGCATGCCATTCTCCCTTAAATCTCTACATGTTCACCAATCAGGAAGCTCTGCAAACCCCATTGTTTTAGGTCTTTATGGAGCTTCATTACAAAGGCATGGTGAATTAACTCATTGGTCGTTGGTAATTGATTGAACCATAGCCCCTCTCCCCTTCTCAGAAATCAGGAAGCGGGACTGATGATTCTAACTATACATAATTGGTTCTCCTGGAAACCAGCCCTTATCTGTAGGTGGTTTCCTAAAGTTACCTTATTATCATAAACCCAGAGGTGGTGGGACAGAGTCTTGTTATGAATAGCAAGCCAGTTATTTCATTTTTATGGCTGTGGAGCAATTTTAGGAACTAAGAACAAGAGAGCAAATATTCTAACAAAAGATTCTCCCATTACTCTCATCACTCAGGAGATTTCAAGGGCATTTGGGATCTGTGAACCAAGAACTATGGATTAAGACCAAATATATATAAGAAATATATTTAATCATTCAGATAATCAAAATATATTTCTTATAAACCATAATATTTCAGAGAGAAACAATAAATTTTTTAAATCGATTAAAGAATGAATGAATGATTTCCACCTTCCATGCATATCTACTTTGCTAGCTTTGAGAACAGAAACGACAGCACATTTGTTTGATATCTTAAGTTCATTATAATAAAATCAACATTATTAATATATCAATACAGAAAATTAAATGAAAGTTGGAAACAAGTGTACGATTACTCAGACTCCTTTGGGGGTTCTTGGCATGAAGCAGTATTGGAAGGAAAGAAGAAGTTACATTTTGTGGTACATGGTTCAGAGAGGATAAGTATTTTTGAATGGTCACAGATTTGCTGGAGACTGTGTAGGCAAATCCACTTGCTGGTCTAATGTAGCTTTTAAACAATGTCATTACCAGAAATAGAACAATTTATTTACTTACTTATTGAATGGAAAACAGATATTATCAGGAATATATGAAAATATTATTACCATTCTATGGTCAAATATGATAACTTTTTGTTAAAGATTCTGTTAGATGAGAGATTACTGTGTACTTTGAAAATTAATAATCTTAATTAAGATCTTTGTCTTAAATCAGATGTGTTACATAGCAACTATGGCATACAAATAAAATAACAATTGTCCAAAGTTAGTATTTATTGACAATAGATATTTATCATCCTGGAAGTATTCCTAGGGAGAAAATAGACCAGTTTTTTGAAGTTTATTTTTATTTATTTTTAGAGAGAGAGGGTGTGGGGAAGGGGCAGAGAGAGGAGAGAGAATCCCAAGCAGGCTCAGCGCTGTCAGCACAGATCCTGATGTGGACTTGATCCCACAAATTTCAAGATCATGACCTGTTGTTGGACACTTAACCAACTGAGCCACCCAGGCACCCCTAGCTCATTGTTTCTTAATCATGGCTATATATCCAGGTCACCAGTTCAACTTACACACACACACACCACTACATTAGGCCCTCATTTTGAATTGACCTCCATATTCATCATCATGAAGTCTGCTTATTTGGGCTAAGAAACAAGTCTCTTGCTTAAGTAGAGATTATGAAAGAAGAGGGGTTAGTCTCTAATTTCTATATCTCCATGATTGATATATTGTTACACCTTCTCACTTAGCCTTATATAGGAGAAAGTTCCTCTCTCTTTTTCTTCCTTGAATGAAAAGACAATCTTTCTCATCATGAAATTGTGTTCCTTACAAGACCTTCAAAGAAACTCTGGAAAAAGTTGGTGCATTGGTGTTTAGTGGTCTTAGGGCCTGTATCATCCTCTGTAAACTCTGTAAACTCATGGCACTTGGTTCTGACTGTTTGAATTCTTGCACACTTTTTTAGAAAGTCGGCTAATTAGTGATTTCACTTTTAGCTAAAATTTCATTTTCAGTCAATTCTAGGATAACAAAGAATTTCATCAGTATCATACTAAAATTATTTCCTAAAAATCAACCTGTCTTTAGAATGTGCTTTGATTTGTTTATCTAGCTATCCATCTAGCTACAGATTTACCTACTTTCAAAATATCAAGGGCCAGTTATCCCAGTTTTTAACAGACAAAAAACCCAAAAATAAACATGTAACATATTTAGTGCATACATGTATAGTTTCTGAACAAAGAGGAGTTTCAGAAGAAATCTCATCATGGACCCTGTGAAGTGTTCTTCATTCTCACTCTATAAACACAGCTTATCTTTGGAAGTAGCACCTGCCCTAGGTCTAACCATCTGATTCCTATAAGAAGGCAAAACATCTTATCAGTAGCAGAGAATTCTCTCCCAAATCCTTGTGACAAGGTGATATTTTGCTTATTACATCCAATCTGACTTTTCTCATTACTGCTTAACTCATGTTTTTAGATTTTCAGCTTCTTTTGTATTCATTTTGCTTAAAATTCTATAATGCAACAATTCTTGTGTTGCTTCTATTTATCATAGCTTTTTAGCACCTCTTTCTTATTCCCACAAATACATATAACATTGTGAAAATGAGATTTGGCAATTGTTGAGTTAATGGGATCTGCATAGAAGAGACAAACTACACCATCTGGTTTGGTTTCAAAATGAATCTTCACTTAGTCCTCAAAGAGATATTATGTGATGCTGTCAGTCACCAGTTATTGAACAGTGGCTTATTTCTTGAAATGTATTCAAAATAAGATTCTTTATTGCAGCTCTTTGATTTCTTTAGCTTTCCTGGTAGTATTTTCTTTAAATAAAATGTTTTCAAATCACTGAAGATGATTCCTTTCTCTATATGTAACACCATTGTTAGGTAGTCAGTAAAATTTAAGTTTTCTGCAATACAGAGGTGATTTTGTATAAATAGCAGTAACAAGCAGAGAAAACTAAAATTCAAAAACATTTCATATTAGCTAACCCCAAGAATTATAATTTGTACACAGTTTATGGGCAAAAAACCCCAAACAACCCCCCCAAAAAAGCAAAGAAACAAAAAAAACCCTCAGTAGTCCTATTGTTGTGAGCATTTGTTAGGGGAATAGATTTTATCCTGCTTTTGACCATACTACACATCAAAGCAGCTATCACTGTCTTATTTTCATTTTCCAAATTGAAAGTAGGTGTTCATAGTCATTCTTTGTTAGAAGTCCTGTAGAAAACAGTCTTATGCAAAAGTGTGTAAGAATGTGAACACTTCTGAGTAATTTCTGAACTTGAAAGTTGTATAGTTTCCAGATAGTAACTATCTGAAAGAATAAGTTGTAAAAGAATACTGATGATTAGCTTGAGCTATGTAAAATCCATCCCAGTGATTAAAGAAAGCTGAAGACATACTGAAACTTGCTAAGATGTGCAGAGAACCAAGTGGTACCCAGTTCTTGCATTGAGTGCTTGTCTGACTTTGGCAGCATCTGCTGCCTCAGTTTTTTGTTTATGAGATGGAAATGATAACTGTCCTGAATGCTTACAGAATTTTTAGTGGATAAACAGCACAGAAAAACTAGAAAAATTTAAAATTATATTATGCAAATATTACATATGCAAAATACTGTTTTGCTTATCAGTCCAGTCTGCCTCTCTTCTGATGGTGTAGACATTTCACCGACCACTGTGACCTATGCCAAATAGATAGGGAGCAGAATGTAAAAACAGTAACCAGAAAAGTAGCATGTATGAAATGTCTTGCCTATGCTTGTCAACCAATTTACTTAGCTGTCCGTTCTTAGGGTAAGATGCTCAGGGATGAAGCAAAAACTGAAAGGCTTGTTCACTTTGTATATAGGTGAATCCTTAAAGATTCACCAAGAAAAAATTAACGTGAATTCAATATAAAACTGGACACCATTTATAAATTTATAAAAACATTTAAATATATTTTGTTTTTCTAAGTGCTAGCTCTTGTCAGAGTCATTGTCCTAAATTTTTCTAGTGTCACAGAAATGCTTGTTTCTCTTTAAATATTTATATTGTTAAATCCCACCAGTCCTCAAAACTATTTTAGCCTAACAGAGGACTTCAGTTGTCCATATCTCTAGATATAATTTTAGCTAAATCTACATCAGAATAAATATCAAGACTGGTAACATAACAGAAACTACTCAGAATAGTGCACAAGAAGAATCACATTTCATAATTATATTGTTTGGTCAATTATCAGGTCATAACTTTGTCCTGTCCATTATATGACAAACACTTCCCAATAGTTTATGAAGAAATACTGCAATCATTTGTCTATTTCAGCTGATTATGATATGTGTTTCTCATGGCACATTTTTTAATTTTTCCTAGTCAACTTGTGTTTTGTGGAAGTGGATTAATTGCCATCCATGGCTTGTCACATGTTTTCAGTATTGTTCTTTGCATGGCTTGTATTTACTTATTTGTTTACTAGCTTATTTACTTATAAATCTTTAGGCAGTGCTTACTAATGATACTTCAGGTGAAAATCTTGGGCCTTGTCCATGAACTGTTTGTAGTTATGTGGTCCTCCTTTACTCTGATCCTTCTGTATGTTCATTTTTTCTTGTTCCAATTCAAATAGTTTTAAATTCATTAATATATATGCTTTCAAAGTCTCTTTATGTTCATTGCTTTTAACTTTATAAAAGGAATAGCATGCCTTTTCTTGGTACATAATCACTAAGAAGTCTTTATACTCGTTGCAGAGCACACACGTAAGGTAGTAGAACTATAGAAGGTAGAATGTCAAGAGCATGATTTCTTTGATCTGTAAACAAAATGCAGGCCAGATGATTCATTGGGAGAAAGAGCAAGTCAGTTTATAACTTATGCTTTGCAAAAGTTGGCTTTGCAAAGAGATTTTACTTACTGTAGTTTTGAAATTTAAGGAAATCTATTTCTTCTCTGGCCTTAGTGCCACTCTATCTTGGGTTGAAATCTCACATGTCAACTCATGCATCTGACTGATAAGACAGCTCATAGGGTGACCTATTGGATTCACTAAAATATGCATTTATACGTAGAATACACAAAGATCTACCGAGAATAGAGAATGGCCTGGAACATGGAGACAGCCTGGAGAGCCCCCAGGGGTCTGTAGGATTAAATTTTTCCTACTAGGTGATATAGACAGCCTACATTCAAACAGATGTTCCTAATTTATCAATAATTTTATTTTCCTACAGTGCTCCATGGTTAAGAAAATCCTTGTGATAGATGAAAATAAGTGGTAATTTAAAATCTAATTCATTCTCCAAAAAGTGGTGCAAATTAGACTTTTATAATGGACATTTTTGAGGTATTGCCAAAACTAAGTAAAAGAAGAATTCACCCACCGATACATTTAAAAAATAACATTAAGCAGTATTAGGCTCAAGTAATTATGTGATGTTCTTTTCCATTCCTACATTCTGTAAAGAGGGCATTTAGATGACATAATAATGGAGCCAAAATGCTAGGAATGTGTGAATATTAACAACATGAATATTTAATTGAGTGATAATAAAAGTTCATTTACTACGAGTCTTTTCTGTGCCACATGTTTTACTTAGCTTATTTCATTCAACCCAATCAACTCTCTTGATCATGTTTTATAATTTTTGTGTCATACATGAGGAAACTAAAACTGAGAAATATTCAGTAATATACCCAAGTTACAATTTTTGATAATGTATTGCTCATATTCTTTTTTATGGAAAAAAGGCTACATCTCTTAAAAGTCAGACCTAAATGCTTCTAGCCTTGTGTGTGATTGAATGTGATGTACTGTATCTCTCTGGTGATCTTCCACAGTAATGTTGCTATGCCTGAACTTCTATCAGGAAAATTCAAGTAAAGCTGTGTTGCATAATGTACTTATGTTCCTTGTTTTAAACATACTCTGTGATGCTGTTTGTTCTCAAGGTTTGCCTTAGGAAGACATGATTGAGATGAAATTAGCAACCATTCAAACTGAACAGTTATTTTTCATAGCATATTGTAAACACAGAAATTTTTGTGTTTCTAGTGCAGTGAATTGATGACAAATACATAAACTTTCTCAAATACATTTACACATAAGAGTGATAAAAGAAAGATTAAAAAAATTCCACAGTGTTAATTTGGTATTCTCATGTCAGTCTTGAAGAGCTGTTTTGGACTACAGAAATCTCCATGAATTTAACACCAAGAAGGAAAGCAAAATTAACAGATAACAGATAATTCTGCATCTATTGGCAATTGGAAGAAAACTTTGTTACTAAACCCTCCTCAAAATAAACAAACATCTCTGCTGGTTTTTGACAAATCTGCCTTCTTCTCATAAAGCATACATTCATGAATCATTCCTTTTTATTAACCAGTTACCATCTGGAAAACTGCTCTATTGAATGGACTTGAATGTTGTATTTAACTATGCAGCCAGATACACTACACCCTTATAAATGTATGAAAACTGAAAAATATGCATTACTTCACATCTAATTGTGTCTTTGGAAGTAAATCCTTTGGAAATATATAAATATCTGACCCAAATTTTTTTAAGTCATATATATGGTGTGGCTTGGTATGATAAAGCCAAAAACTCTGTTAAAAACAATAGCTAACTCAAAAAATATTATATAGTGATAAATGTATGCAACCATATACTTATTCATTTTGAGGTTTCTCCTACTCATTTGCCCATCAATTTATTTTATTAAAATAATTAGATAAGATTTATTTTTAAAAGTGTGAAATAAGGATGAGGCAGCTGCTGGTTAGAAACAGTTCTCAAGGGTTTTGACACCACATACATGTACACTTGTTACCAATTCTGAGCAGTTAAACAAAAAAAAATCACTGAGGACTGGGATGCTCAAATCCTTCTTGGGGGCTAGACTATGTCCTTGGCACTTGTCTTTATAATATCCCGCTGTTTAGAAAATGGAGACTCAAGAACTACTACACGATGAAAATAGATGCCAACCACTCACTGCCTGCTGAGATCTGCCAGTGTGAGTGGAAAGTAAGGAGGAGTACTTGTGGGCAAATGAGGTAAATATGAATATGTTAGCAGATGGAAAGCCACTGTTATTTTGACTTCTGTGATGTACTCACGAGCTTTCAGCTTTGTCTGTCGCCATCTGTACTTTTTGGTACGTACATGGTAGACCTCAGTGCTCTGTGAGACACAACTTAGAGCAGCTCTGTGGTGCAAGTGTTTGAAATGTGATGTCTCAGATCATTAGTATAATTCTTAAAATTGAAGCCTTTCAAAACTGAAGGTCAGCTTTGAACATGGGAATGATGGAGCAGGAAGAGTTAAAAGAAATGAACAAAGCAGCTGCGGTGATCATGATTATGATGATTGTGTGTGTCGGCTGGAGGCAGGCTCTTGCTCATCAGTGTTTCTGATTGAGAGTTTGACAGAGGCAGGAAAGTTCCTGTAAAGAGAAGAGGGAGAAAAACACAGAACATATAGAAATTGGTCATTGAAATTAAATGTGATATGGAGTATCAGTAATACAAGTTAGTAAGTTTGAAGAAAAATTTAAGATGTGTTTGAGAACTGTGGAGGGAAAGATGGGGTCAGGAAAGGCCTTTAAAGTGATGTTGTCATTATGATTGCCATGATCTATAAAATGTAAGTGAAAAGCTTTCTAAAATGTGATTTGTTTTTCTTTCCTAAAACTTGAGAGTATGCCATGAACATCAATTCAGTATTGCAAAAAATAATGTCATCAGTTTGTAAACTTGAAAAGGAAAAATAAATATGTCTGTAGAAGGGGAAAGGTTGGGATTGTAGAAAGGGACATTGCAGTAATGTCCTCCATTTTTTTCCTTCTTTCATTACCCCACATTCAGTCCTTCAGCAAACCTTCTTGGTTGTATCTTCAATATATGTCGAGAAACTGGCCACTTTCTCACCTCCTCTGCTACTAATATCCTGGTATAAACACAGAGTTTCACTATATTTGACCTCCAAATAGGTGTCCCTGGCCCATGTTGCTTCTTATCATCTCTCAACATAAAAGGTAGAATGATGAGTAACAGGTGGTCAATATTAATAAATGAATGAAAGGAAAATGAAGAGAATGTTACTATGATGTGATAGCTTTGATTTCTTTCTTTTGTTTCACAGTCTAAAACTTAGAGTCAGATTAAATTTTGTCAAACAAATTACTATTACTTTACATGTAAAAGTTACTTTTAAAAATTAGATATTTCTGAATTTTCCAGAGTTGGAATGAACTCTAGTCAATGCTCTCTTTGTGAAATGAGGAAACTGAAGCCCTGAGAAAGAAGTGTAGATAATATATTCTTTATCATAGCTTTATTTACAGCTGAAACTACTTTCTAGTCCTGTGTTCCTTCCAATATATAATGCCAATCCCAATGTGAAAATGAAAACTGATGGTTAAGAAATTTATTGGTGTCCTGTGTCATGCAAAATACTATTTTGCAAGTGGCCTATTGTAAAAAAATTGTAATCTTTTTATTTAGCCCTTTTTATCTTAGGAAATCTTTTGTCTCTGTCCATCTTCCTAAACGTCTATCATTGCTGATACCATAAATTTTTTTTTTTTTTAATACCTGGGAGTCAAAGCTTCCAGACCTAATAGCTCCCGTTTTGCTTTTCACCTAGAAATAATAACACCATTAAGAACTAGCTCTGGAACCATACTTCTCTTGCTATTATAAACCCATTATGAATTCTAGCTGGAAAATCTAGGTTAAATCAATAGGATCTGTTAATTAATTATAGTATTTTACTGAAATTATATCATATAAGACCTACTTCTATATTACAGTTCTTGCGTATCTATGATGTTATGAAAATATAGGGTAATAATATTATTACTGTAAGTTTTTAACTGCTTATTTGAGGCAATTTATGTAGTTCTTCACATATAGTACATATTGGACATATTCTCTATTTTTCAGAAATAATCTTGGTACTTCTAAGAAGATTTTTTTGGGGTGTTTAATTTTCATCAATGGAGAAATAAGCCTGATGCAATATTTTTATTAGAAAATTTCCACGTCAAATATAAATCATTTCTGAACCATAAATGTTTCTCTGTCTTTGAGGGCCTTCTACTTAGAATGGGCAAAATAAGCAAAATTTAATTTGTCTGATAATATAAAGGACTTAAGCCATTTGGCCTGATAAGTGATTATATGACTTAAGGATAATTTGGTTACTTTTGTATGTAGGTGAATACTGCTTATTTTTAAAGCAGAAATATTTTTGTTGTGTCAAGGCACAAAAGAAACATTATACTAGCAGTTCAGGATATTAGTATCTGTTTGAACTCAGTCCTCTTGGCTTTGAATATGTTGACAAATGGCCTTGCATCTGTAAACCTTATTTTATTTACGGCCAGCCATATCATTTGTATATTTCATTTCCTGTAAACTAGTGCATTATATAAACATTGTCAAATGAGACTCTGATAGTCTGCTAAGTTAGATGTTTTTAAAATTTCTAAGTTGAAAGTGTTTTCTGCACCCTGGAAATAGTACTGGTACTTTGCCAAGTCAGATTTCCTCCTACGCTTATCACTTTATATGTGGCAAAGGGAGTAAAAGAGTAAGAGGAATAAATAAGGCTGGTGTCTTTTCTTAGCATCACATTAAGTTAGGCAAGGAATTGGGTCTACTTAACTCACATTTGCGGTGGCACTGTCATTACTTATGTACCTTTTAGGGATATTCCTAGTTCTCAAGTGTTAAGATGTTCTTATACGAAGACTTCTAATATCCTGGATTTTTATTTTTCCCTTGCTTATGCATTGCTACTCTCATACAGTATGAGATTCCCATTATAATAGTGAGATAATTATTACTATCAGAACAATTCTCTAGGGTGCTTCTCCCTATTAGTGTAAAAGTGAATCATATAATCATCCTATAGTTTGAGACTTTTTACAATAACACGTTGTCCTAATTACAACAGTAGTATTTACAACATCTCATTCTTCTTAAAGATTCCTATTTGGGACCCCCCCCCAAAAAAAAATCTTTCCTAGTTTATTTTAAAACTATGTTTCAGAAGGTACAATGAGTGTTTGGACTAAGTTAATCTATTCCTTCCTGTTTTGGAATGATCGTTAAAATATGAACTGTATCACTTTTAGAAAAAAAGTAAGGAAACAGTATTTTTTCTTTCTCATAACATCAATATTGTGGTAAACAATCCAAACTATATTTTTATTTAAAAATGAATTATTAGTACTTGCTCAAAATGTTAATATCATTATTTTTAACAACTGATAAGAGAAATTGGGGACTCAACATTAATGCTATTGGCAAAAATCTCTTAATGTAAATACATCATAGGCATTGCTTTGGTAGAACTGTTGCTGCTTAGGCTTAAAAGATGTGTGCCAGAGGGTACCTGCCTGGGCGGCTCAGTTCATTAAGCACCCGACTTCGGCTCAGGTCATAATCTTGTGGTTCCTGAGTTCGAGTCCTGTGTTGGGCTCAGTGCTTGACAGCTTGGAGCCTGGAGCCTACTTTGGATTCTGTTTGCCTCTCTCTCTCTGCCCCTCCCCACCCTCAAAAATGAACATTAAAAAATATGTGTTCCAGGACGATAATTATTTGATATATTAAAATAGTCATCTTGTACTTAGGTTAGATACTACTAGAGACTGTTTTACCTGAATTCATGCAGTTCTTAGCTCAACTCTACACCCTAATATGTTGGGTTCCTTTATTCTGGCAACATCTGATTTTGTGTGCGTGTTTATGAATTAGTTTCACATGTGTTAAAGTTTGGCTAATTTTTGAAGAGCTGTCTACTAGAAGATTTTAAATAAATATGAAGGAGGAAAATGCATTGGATATAATTTCAAATAATTAAAACATTTAAGCCTTTTCTTCTTAAATGGGACCAAATTATTTATAATTTTTTATGCCTTGTTGAGCATAATACAGTTTGAAAGGGATGCACCTGGATGAAGAGAGAACAGAAAAGATGTTTTTGCATAACCTTTGGAAGGTGAAATGGAAACCTGAACAGTGGCAAGAGGAGTCAAAATGGAGTGATCTGCTTTGAGAGATCTTGTAGGAACTTGAAGGTACAGTGTAAGGATGGCTCAAAGGCTTTTGTGTGTTTAGCTGGGGGTGTGTTACCATTACTGGGGGGGGGAGGAATAGAGGGCATGTTATCAATAACCACTATCTGGAATAACCATTTTCCCATGAGATAGTGAATGTTTACCAGTGGTTATTTGGGAAAACATTTCACCAAAGATAATATTTGTATCAGTCAGTTTTTACATCGTATGTTTTGGATAATGATTGCTTCCAGGAAAATGCCTGTAATTAAAATCAGATACCAGGAGGAGGCAGAGGTCCTTCATTAGACTGCGTAGTTTGCAGCTTTGGGTTTGTAGTCTGTAGCATTAAAAGTGTTGTCAAAGTGTTTTTCTTACCTAGAGAAAGCTAGACCTGGCTTTGAGTAAATTCAGGCTTCATTTGAAACTTTAACATTTAACATTACAGATTATTGTTTAAATCCTCATCATTCTACTTTGTATCTCAAAAGGGAAGATGTTATTAATTTTAAGCTATTTCTTTGCTTATATCATGATCCAGTATTCATCTATTCGATTAATAATTAAGGTAGAGAATTACTGTTTCTATGTGCAGAGTATTGCAATCCAGCTTCATTGGTGAAAAAGATGATCATGTTTATGGGATTGTTGGTAGCAAGAAGCTGCTACTGTTACTCTCAAAAAATCATTGTTTTAAAGTGAGCAATGTGGATATTTCCTTTTGATGAAGCAGAGTACAGGGAACTACTGTCAAATCTGACTTGCCTATAAAGAGCCAAAGGTGAGGCTCTCTAGAAGTTAGCTGCCATTTCAAAGGCTTTAAGATGTCAAAAGACCTCTAATACTTCAAAACCATGTCTTTTCCTCATCTGTTTAATGATGTGTCATCCGCTGGTGAAATATTCTCTACCAGATCCTAATTTGTGAGAGATTTTTCTCAATGTGTTTTGTATCAGGAAATGTCACTTAAGTTGATTATTTCTAGAGAGGTACTGCTCTAGGATATGAACACTTGTAATATTTGTAAATACACTTGGATTTCAGTAGCGGTATCACTGAATACAGTATTGGTACTGCCTAACTGTCTTTGGTGTGCTCATGAGTGTTTCCATTTAGAATACACGTAACATGTCTACATTTTGAAAGATGTGCTTCCTGCAAGAACGTTCAGCAATGAAATTTGGCTGATTTAGCATATGGAAGACAAAAATTTCTATCAAGTTAACTGCAAGTTTTTAAGGCTGAACCAAGTTTTATTTTCTTCAGAAAAAAAAATATGTAGGGTTTTGCCTCAAGCATTGTGAGCTAGAATACCAGAAGTCTTGTCCATTTTAAAAACAAAAGCAATGAGTTTGAGCTGCACTGAGTTATTTTTAAATACCTTAAAAGCACAAAGATATTGTAGGAAGGGCAGTGCCCTGGGAGTAAGAAGGCCTGATCTCAGTTCTCTTACTAATTAGCTGCTTGACCATAGATAGGATGCCTTAACCTTCAGGGGCAAAGTTTACTTTTCTGTAAAAGAAACAGATTGTGCTGAATGGTCTATTAGGGTTCTTAGCCCTACATGTGTGTTTGAATATCTATGAAATATCATGGATTTTTTTCATTAGAGCAAGGTAAGATCCTTCTAACAAAGAGTTTATTAAGATTTATCTTTTTACATCTAAATGAGTGAATGCCATTCTCATATCTAGAGGATTGGCACGAAATAAAATCAAAAGTTACTATGACGAAGGGATATTAGTCAAATACCATATACAATTTAGCATACAAAAACAAAGTCCAAGATGGAAATCAAAGCTAAGAACCAGCGATTACTTAAATCAAGTAGAGACAAAAAGCCCTGTGGAGCAAAAATGTCAGAATCATAAGTGAAAATTTGGTTAAGATTTGCAAAGTCAAATGAATCAGGTTGTGGACTTCAGTTAAGACAGTACATATACCCGGAGCATATATTCCAGTCATACTCATTTTTTCCTTCTGTTTAACAGTGAATTACTTTGGGTTCCAGGGGTTTTAAAATTATCCACGTTTGCTAACATCCCAGAGCTTAAAGCTCTTACAAATCAAGTGTCTAAAAATTGAACAATCAAATATTTATCGAATATCATCATGTGCCAGTCATTATCTCAAGCACTTTACATGCATTATCTCATTTTATATATATGACTTGATATTATAGATGCTGTTATTGTATTTTTGAGTTTTAAGACCATTAAGATTGTCAGTGGTTGACTTGGCTCTTAATGCCTGATATGCTTGTGTCCAAAGATCATACTATTACACTTTCAATTATATTTTGCCTATTATAAACCTGTATAAATATGTCCACCTTTGTCATTGAGAACATACAAAATGTGAATTAGGGTTAGGAAGGGTAATTGAAAATATATAGCTTCATACTGAATGATATCTTTCACATCTTTCCTAGGCCCACATTTATTTATATATAATTTACCCATGAAAAAGCAGATACTACTGTGTGTGTTTACTAATTTTTTTCTTCACTTGAAAATATCTATCTTTATGTGTCAATAACAGTTTATGAGGTCAAACCCAAATAATATATTTGCTGTATTATTAATTAATCCCTTATCAGAAAACATTTATAATATCTTTAAATTCTTCTAATATTAAAAGTCCTAAATATATTATTTTTGTATTTAAACCCTCAGGAACATTCTTATTTTATTGTTTGTTTAGGATATTCTAGATAAAGTTTTATGGATACTTTTAAAAACTTTGTTACATTTGTCAAATTGTGTTAAGTATAACTGTTTTTTTCCCTCTTGTCCAACACTAGATTTTATATGCATGTGCATATTTATATATTCTTCATAATATGCAAGTTCTTATTTTTTTTCATTTTTAAAAATTTTATTTTAATGTTTTTTTTTTTTTTTTTTGAGAGAGAGAGAGAGAGAGTGAGCGAGCGAGCGGGGAAGGTGCAGAAAGAGAGGGAGATGCAGAATCTGAAGCAGGTTCCAGTCTCTGAGATGTCAGCACAGAGCCTGATGTGGGACTTATTATCATGACCGGAGCTGAAGTTGGATGTTTAATTGACTGAGCCATCCAGGTGCCCCAATAATATGCAAGTTTTTATATTCATAGACCTTTCACTATTAATCAGGTTGAACATTTTTGTCAATGTGTTTTTAGTTACTCAAAGTTTTAAAAAATGTATTCATTTAAGAGGGAGAGAGGGAGGGAGAGAGAGAAGGAGAGAGATGGAGAGGGAGAGAAGAGGGAGAGAGAGAGCACACTGGAGCAGAGAGAGAGGCAGAGAGAGAGGAGAGAGAGAAACCCAAGCAGGCTGTGCAGTGTGAGCGCAAAGCTGATGTGGGGCTTGATCCCATGAACCATGAGATCATGATCTGAGCCGACATCAATCGTTAGATGCTTAACCGACTAAGCCACCCACTTGCCCTTAGTAACTCAGTTTTTTTAAAAATAATTTTGTGCTTGAAGCTTGTCCATTTTTCATTTATTTTTCTTCTGTTTTTATTTGAATTCCAGTTAGTAACATACAGTGTAGTATTAGTTTCACATGTAGGATTTAGTGATTCATCACTTACATGTAACAACCAGCGATCATCACAAGTGCCCTCCTTAATACTCATCACCCATTTAGCCCATCCCCGATCCAGCTCCCCTCCATCACCCCTCCATTTGTTCTCTGTTGTTAAGAGTCTCTATAGTTTGACTCTTCCTGCCCCACCATGTTCATGTGAGAACCTTTCCTTAGGTTCATTGAAATCATGTGGTAGTTGTCTTTCTCTGACTTAGTTTACTTATCATAATACTCTCTAGCTCCATCCACATCATTGCAAATGCTATAAACATTGGGGTGCACATATCCCTTCAAATCAGTATTTTTGTATCGTTTGTGTAAACACCTAATAGAGCAATTGCTGATCATAGGGTAGTTCTATTTGTTAATTCGAGACACCTCCGTACTGTTATCTGGAGTGTCTGCACCAGTTTGCATTCCCACCAGCAGTGTAAGAGGGTTGGTTCCCCTTTCTCCGAAGCTTACCCATTTTTCTCTTGGAGTATTCATTTCAGAATTTGCTTTTTAAGTCTTTTTACATATAATAGTATTAACCCTTTGACCATTTATATTCCAGTCTCCCCCAGTTTATCCTTAATGCCTTTTAATTATCCTCATGATGCTTTTTTTCAGACTTAAAGGAGGGCAATATTAATGTAGTCAAGTCTGTTGATGCTTTCTCTTTTTAGAGGAGAGAGAGAGAGAGAGAGAGAAGGAGGGATGGAGGGAGGGAGGGAGGAGAGAGAGAGAAAGAAGGAGGGATGGAGGGAGGGAGAGAGGAGAGAAAGAGGGAGAGCAAATGCAAATAGGTGCAAAGGGTAGAGGGAGAGAGAGGGCAAATCTTCAGCAGACTCCACAGCTCATTGTGGAACCTGATGAGGGGTTAGATCCTACAACCGTGGGATCTTGATCTGAACTGAAATCAAAAGTCTGATAATCAACTGACTAATCCACCTAGGTACCCTTGTTGATGCTTTTTTGCCTTTGGTTTCAAAGACTTTTATTAAATTTTTTTTTTAATGTTTTAGAGAGAGAGACAGAGACAGAGAGAGACAGAGTATGAGTGAGGGAGGTGCAGAGAGAGAGGGAGACACAGAATCGAAAGCAGGCTCCAGGCTCTGAGCTGGCAGCACAGAGCCTAACGCGGGGCTTGAACTCATGGACCGAGAGATGATAACCTGAGCTGAAGTCAGACGCTTAACCAACTGAGCCATCCAGGCACCCCTAAAAATGCTTTATTTTAAAATATGAGAAGACTTGTTCTATCGAAAATTGTTTTAGACTTTATTTTCTTTAGTACTGGTAAAGCTATTATAAATCCACCTCTTAAAAAAGTGTCTACGAAACAAGGGAGAATTGTTACATCCGTGTTTTATTGGTTAGAGCTGCCCCATTCCATGACTTGGAGACAGACTCTGATGCCTTGACTCGGAATGAACAGATTTGGGAGTACACAGTGGGACTTCCAGCTGGCAGAGCTGATCCTATGCCTCCTGTGACCTGTTCCTTGCTTTGATCAGTGCCTCTCCCTGTTTGCAACTGTTTTGTCATGTCCTTTTATTTATTCTCCTAAGCTCATGGTACACCTTACTTCCACGTGTCCTCTAATAGGAGTGGCTCTTACTTTGGGCATGCATTTGCTTCTTGTCACTTTCCTGAAATGAACCTCCTGGTTTCTCATGCTCATACAACACTAGATTTGGCTCTTAAATTGGCTGAAGAATACTATCAACAATAGCACTTAATATTTTTTTATTCTTTTTTAAAAATGTGCTAGAGACTGTAGTAAGTACCCTTCATGAATAAACTTGTTGAATCTCCCAACCATTCATTGAATTAGGTGTTTTAAAATTGTTTCCTTTCAATAGCTGAAGAAGTGGAGGCTTACGGCTTTTACAGTTGCCTAGCTGGTAAGAGAAGTAGCCTTTCCCCAGCTTCTTGGCCTGAATATCTTTGTCCCCTCGCTCTATACTTATCCTACAGGAGGGTCATGTTACCCTAACCCTGCCTTACCCTTTGCTGCCACTATTTCTAGGCCATGCCTGGAAAACATACTAAATCCCCTTTAACCAGCCCATCCTTAACCACTAGTGGCATTAACTAAACATAGCTTACTTTGTTAAGACTGCAGAACTAATGGTCTACTCCCTTCCTTTTGGAATCAGTTACATATTGGTACTGAAGAATTTTGCCTTACAGATGACTTTATCATCCACTTCACTGCACAGTAAGCCATACAAAATAAGCATTTCAGGGGCTCCTGGCTGGCTCTGTCAGTGGAGCATGCGACTCTTGATCTCAGGGTCATGAGTTCAAGCCCCATTTTGGGCATAGAGCTTACTTTAGAAAAAAAAAAAGAAAAAAAGTAACCTCTTCATAACTTATTACAGAAAGGACAAATATACAGGGATAAAAATTAAGCATTCTTTTTCCAAAATATTAACCCATCTTTATTTCCTGGTAGACATAAGGCATTGTTTAAACTCTGTGATTTTAGTGTTCCTAAAGTTAAACAGTCACAGTATGAACATCAGGGAAAAGAATAAAAATCTGAGCAACTCTGACAGCCCCATAAATGTGAATGACAACATATTATGATTTATAGTTACGAATTGTTAAGGAACAATAATTGTATTAATACTGCACTAAATTATCATTCCACTTTTTAAATTTTTATTGAAATCCAAGTTAGTTAACATATAGTGTAATATGGATTCAGGAGTAGATATTATTGATTCATCACTTACATATAACACCTATTGCTCATCCCAACAAGTGCCTTCTTTAATGCCCATCACCCATTTAGCCCATCCCCCTACCAAACACCTGTCAGCCACCCTTAGTTTGTTCTCTGTCTTTAAGAGTCTCTTATTGTTTGCCTCCCTCACTATTTTTATCTTATTTTTCCTTCCTTTTCCCTGTCATCTTTTTTGTTTCTTAAATTCCACATATAAGTGAAATCATATGGTATTTGTCTTTCCCTGACTGATTTATTTCGCTTAGCATAATATACTCTAGTTCCATCCACATTGCTGCAAATGGCAAGATTTCATTCTTTTTGATTGCCAAGTAATATTCCATTGTATATATTACCACATGTTCTTTTAAAAAATTTTTAATTTTTTTTTTTTTTTGAGACACAGAGAGAGAGGGAGGGAGGGATGAAGGGAGGGGACAGGCTCCATCAGCGGAGGGGCAGAGAGAAAGAGACAGACACACATAATCTGAAACAGGCTCCAGGCTCTGAGCAGTCAGCGCAGAGCCTGACATAGGGCCTGAGCCCAAGAACTAAGAGATCAGGACCTGAACTGAAGTCAGGTGTTAACCAACTGAGCCACCCAGGTGCCCCTTACCACATCTTCTTTATCTACTTGTCAGTCTCTGGATATTTGGGCTCTTTCCATAATTTGGCTATTGTTGATAGCCCTGCTGTAAACATTGGGATGCATCTGCCTCTTTGAATCAGCACTCCTGTATCCTTTGGATAAATTCCTAGTAGTTGCAATTGCTGGGTCGTAAGGTAGCTCCATTTTTAATTTTTTGAGGAATCTCCATACTGTTTTCCAGAATGGCTGCAGGAGTTTGCATTCCCACCAGCAGTGCAAAAGTGTTCCCCTTATCCACATCCTTGCCAACATCCGTTGTTTCCTATGTTGTCAATTTTATCCATTCTGACAGGTGTGAGGTGGTATCTTGTTGTTTCCTAGTGATGAGTCACGTTGAACATGTGTCTATGAGCGATGGGGATGTCTTCTTTGGAAAAGTGTCTGTTCATGTCTTTTGCCTATTTCTTCACTGGATTATTTAGTTTTTGGGGGGCAGATGTTGGTTTTGATAGGTTTTTATATATTTTGGATATTAACTCTTTATCTGATGTGTTATTTGCAAATATCTTCTCACATTGCCTTGGTTGCCTTTTAGTTTGTTGATTGTTTCCTTTGCTGTGCAGAAGGTTTTTATCTTGATGAAATTCCAATAGTTTATTTTTTCTTTTGTTTCCCTTGCATTGGGAGAAGTGTCAAGTAAGAAGTTTCTGTGGCTGAGGTCAATGCTGCCTGTTTTCTCTTTTAGGATTTTAATACTTTCCTGTCTTATATTTAAATCTTTATTCATTTTGAGTTTATTTTTGTGGATGGTGTAAGAGAGTGGTCCAGCTTCATTCTGCATGTTGCTGTCATCTTCCCAGCACCATTTGCTGAAGAGAGTTTTTTTTCCCCACTGGATAGTTTTTCTGCTTTGTTGAAAATTAGTTGGCCCTACACTTGTGGGTCCATTTCTGGGCCCTCTGTTCTGTTGATCTGAGTGTCTGTTTTTGTGCCAGTATCGTATTGTCTTGATGATTACAGCTTTGTAATATAGCTTAAAGTCTGGGATTGTGATGCTTCTAGCTTTGGTTTTCTTGTTCAGGATTGCTTTGGCTGTTCGGGGTCTTTTCTGGTTCCATACAGATTTTAGAATTTTTTGTTCTAGTTCTGTGAAGAATGCTGGTGTTAACTCTTACAGGAGTTGCATTGTATATGTAGATTCCTTTGGGTAGTATTGGTATTTTAACAATATTTGTTCTTCCAATCCATGAACATAGAATATTTTTCTGTTTCTATGTGTCTTCTTCAGTTTCATTCATAAGCTTAGTGTAGTTTTCAGCATACAGATCTTTTACCTGTGTGGTTAAGTTTCCACTTTTAAATCTCAGATATTATAGTTTAGAAGTTATTCACTAGTTGTTTCATAGAATAGTAAGTAATTGTTATTCATGACATTAGAAGATGGAGAAGCATATGAAATAAATGTTAAGTGAAAACAATATAAAACTCTAAAACTGTATATATACAATTACTATGGCTATGCATTTTGCAGCTAAATATACATATAGGCATAGCTCAAATCTGAATAAGCAATAATAAGTCATTGTGCTGGATAATCCGATCCCCCCCTTTTTCTAGATTATTTGATGTGTTGCTTTTACAAGTTAAGAGGAAAAAAGCATCACTTTATTATTTTTAATTTCCTGTTCCCCAATATAGCTTCCTACATTACCTGGAATAAAAAGAATAACCTTGAAGAAAATATAATAACACCATAGACATTTGATTTGTAGAAGTCTGGACTTATGACAGGTTTCATGCAAGTTATTTGAAGAGTGAACACAGATGATTTTTCAGCTATCATCTTTTAATTAAGTAAATTATTCTGATACAAAATTGTAACTCTTGGAACACAAGAATTATTGTACTTGCGAAGCTTTTAATGTTTTCTGCATTCATAGAGTTTATTCCCATGTTCCTAAAGAGTAAATATGCCACTAGAAGAGTCAAAGCAGTTTTAAAATTTGGAATTATATGAGCATTAATATGTGAGCAAAATTATCTAATATTAGTTATTTTATTTTGATTTGAATAAATCAATTTAACCAAGATTGGGTGTTTCTAAATGAAAAGTAGAAAACATTTTGCCAGAGATTAATTCTAAAAAGAGGGGAAAGCTGCCATGATAATAGCTGTATATTCAGTAAATAAGCACTTTGCTAAATTATATTTCTTAAACTTGCTCACACAATAAGCCCCCCCTCACTTTGTGTTAGTTAATTTTAAAATATATTTCACTAATTTAAGGTAGAGTATAAATAACACTTTTTTTTTTAGGTTTATTTATTTTGAGAGACAGAGAGCCAGCAGGGGAGGTGCAGCGAGAGAGGGAGAGAGAGAATCCCAAGCAGGCTCTGTGCTGCGCTGTTAGCTCGGAGCCCAAAGTGGGGCCAGATCCCATGAACTGTGGGATCATGACCTGATCTGAAAACAAGAGTAGGACTCTCAACTGAGTCTCCCATGCACCCTAAGGTAATACATTTTTCAATGTCAAGACAGTTTTACAACTTTCTGCATTAGCGTAGACTGTGATAAGTAGTAATGTGACATCATCCAGAATCTGTTACTTGAAAAAAAAAAAATCAAAACAAGCAAACAAATAGCCCTCCCATTCATGCTATTAGTCACAGGAAATAAAAGAATTCTCAAGAATATCTCTCTCCTTCCCCTGTAGATTCTATTCTGAGAACCCTCTGGCATTTCACCTGTCAAGATAAAATAAACAAACAAAAACCAACACAGTAAAACACTACTCACTTATTTCTTGCACTGTCACCTGTAATATTTTGGGATACTGAACCAGTGGTAAGAGTGATTTAGAACCTCCTCCCCAGCACCACCCCAGGTAGAGAAGAAGTGATAATCTCTTTCTGTCCCTCACCAACCTTGAGATGAGACCTATTATAAATAAATCCACTGTTACTGGTAAATCATAAACATAGCAATTCACTCTGTAAAGATTTCTATTACAAACTTTTGAAAAAATGCTTTTTCCTTAGCTGAATATAAGATCATCTTCATTTCCATGCTTTCATTAATTGACGCCAATTTGGCACTTGGAAATACCTACTCCTGGGAGACTTTTCCATTTTTAATCTTGACACACTTGATGGGTAATCCTTTAGTGGATGTCCCAATAAACTGGAAAAATCAGTCCCATGGGAAGGCTCATAAAATCTGCTTGCTGACACTGTGATGGGGCTGAACCTTCACAGTAAGCCTGCCTGGCATGTCACCGGCTGTTTCATTTCATACAGAGGAGAGGCAAGTGGAGCAGGAGGAAAGGCCGTAACTACCTTTATGGACATTAACTTTCAGGTTGCCCTTCGAATGTAGCAAGAAGTTGCTAATTTCTTCCCAAATCTAATTCAAAATAATGTTAAATAAGCCTGGCCTGTAGAAGTAGCGATTTTACATTATGTTATCATGTAGGTCATTGTATGTGATTTTCATATTTCTCTGGAGTATTTTATATATATAACAGTCAAATAGAATAGAAACATATTTATTTCCAGAGCTCTCCTATGGATGTGAAACCTGAAAAAAAGTCTGTTTTTTTCAAATATCCAGTCCTCAGTATGAAACAGATTTGACATTTCAAAGGCAATTTTAAGTGATTATTATTTGCATAGTAAATTCTCAAGATGCCCTATATGCTCAGACACTTTGCAGTGAGCTAAGTCATTTGAAAAGCAGTGCACCTGGCATTTATATCCAAAAGAGGTGCCAAGTTTAACTAAAATATACTTTAGTAAATTTCTCCATTGGTTTAAGCTAGATCATGATATTTAAACCCCCTAGTTAAAGGAAAAATTAGCCCTGATAAATTCAGTTTTTGAGGTCAGGAGAAGCTCTACTAGGCATGACTAGGACTCCAGTCTATCTTTGTTTTAGTTGATTTATTAAGTATCATATAGAATGGATTAATTTTGGCCTCAGCTACCAGCCCTCATCACCATCAGAGTTGCTATCCACCTAAATCTTTCCTTGAAGCGTTTTCAGGAAAAAAAAAAAAAAAAAAAAAAAAAAAACCTACTTATTCCACTCAGCTGTGATTAAGTTTTCTAGCTTATAAGGACAAACAATTGGTGTCAAGCTTTTCAAGTTAGAGATAAGATAGAGAGCAACAAAACCAATATGAGTGTCCATCTGCTTTGAACCTGACATCATAGTATTCAGTTTGTAATTCCCATAGAGAACATATCTACTCATCTCTTGTCTTCTTCCTTTAGATACTTTTTGAAGATCATGGATAAGCAAGGCCTTAAAGAATTGAACCACATCTCATGAGGTTGATTTGAGGCAAAGACTGCTTATGTCATTTTTACCACCCTAGAAATGCTTGGATTTGGGGTTTTTGCAACATTCTCCTGATGGCTGTCATTCCTCAGTGTCCTGTACTTATCTGATAGATCTGCATTCCTTTCACTGTGCCACTGCAAGATCTATTATCCCCCCCTCCATGGATACTCTTTATGGTGGGGTCAGGCCTAGCTTCCTTAGCCTGTTACCCACTGTTTCCTACTTTCTGCTTCATCTTTACACAAAGATTTCATTGTGTGAACGACACTCTGGTAATAGAATTTTCACTTTAATCATCTTTTAAGTGTGGAGTTGAAATTTATTTATTATTTTTAATGATTATTTTTGAGAAACAGATTATGAGTGGGGGTGGGGGGTGGGGAGAGAGACAGGCAGACACAGAATCCGAAGCAGGCTCCAGGGTCTGAGCTGTCAGCACAGAGCTCAACATAGGGCTCAAACACACAGACTGTGATATCATGACCTGAGCTGAAGTTGGATCCTTAACCGACTGAGCTACCCAGGTGCCCCTCAAATTTACTTTGTATTGATTCTATATAAGATTGGTTAACAAGGTCAAAATATTAAATAATATTAAGTGGTAGATATGGTTTTTAATATGTGTTAGGCTCTATTCTAAACACACACATTTATTTAATCATTAAAACAATTTCATCTATTCCTCATTTTACATATAAGAAGACTGAGGCACACAGGGCCAAATGCCTTGCCCAAGGTCAAACAGCTGGTAAAGTGGGAGAGTGAAGGTTCATACCAGGAGTGTGGCTCTAAGAGGCTGTCCATTTACCAGCTGCATTATGCTTCCTCTTTAGCTACTTCTGAATATTAAAAATTATGCCAAGCTATCAAAACCATAAAGTGTTCCCTCATTCATGCCATTGTAGGGCACACTGATGGAGGAAGACAGAAGGTGACAGTCTTCTTCCCCTTATCCAGAAACTTTATTGCATATCATGCTGCAAGATTCATGTCTCTCCACTCCCAGATTTCCTATTGCTTGAAATTCTATTGTGTTACTTTTGCATTCCTGAAACAAATGTAGTTTGTATGTTATTTTGATCGTTCAGCTACTATTAGTCATTGATATATACAAATGCTCATTAGTCTTTGAGAAGGGTAATGGAAACCTTTCTAACATACTAAGAGGCTTGGTTTTCTTCCCCCCTCTCTAACTGCCAGCCTTAATTTGGCTTTTCCTTTTTGCTGTCTTGGCAAACATTTATCATAAATCTTCATGGTTTTTGTTGAGAAAGTAGTAATTTATGATCATGCTGCCATTTTAAAGAATAGAATTACTTCCTTAGTGGCACTTTACTATCTGTCATTAGTATGATTGGTCCACTTTACACTCTCTGAGTTGCTGGTGTGTCCCAAACACTTGGCTTTGTTCCTTCTAGAAGTGATTCAATCGCCCTTCCTCCTTCTCTGCAGTTTCCTCTATTACTTACATTGTGCACAGTAAAAACACAAGCTTTAGAAACTGAAGAGATCTATAGAATGAAAGAATGTGCATATATATGCCTTTGTATTATGTTATTAATGCACATTAGTAATATATTATTAACACATCTAATATATCGATATACCATGTATATGTGGATGCATATACACACATATTTCAGAGGAAAATTTCGAGGATTTCACTGAATAACAGTCTTCTTGGAAGTTATCTCTGTTATTCCAAGAACAGGAACCCACTCTTTCTAACATAAATTGAAAGGTGACAGCAAGTTATGTAATGGACATCCAAGTCCTGTAAATGAGGCACAGCCTTGTTACAGAAAGACTGAAACTGAAATTGGAAAATCAGGAAAGCAGAGTCCTCCCTCTACTTCTCAACCAGCACCCAACGCTCTTTCTCTTTCTGTGGGATCTCCTTGTCTGTCTCATCTCTCTCTGTCCGTCAGTCTCTGCTTTCACATAGACCCAAGTGACTGCCTAAATCCGAGCCTGAGTAATCTAAGTATGTGAGTATCATTTAATTTGAATACTTGCAAGAAAGAGAATTGGATTGAATTTTTCCTAACCTCTGGGTTGTTTTCTCTTTGATGTCATGTCCACCTGTGGTGCATCGGTGGTCTAGTCGACTGTGATTCTTGTCTGGTGTCAACAGCAAAGCAACAGAGGCTATGCGTGGGTGTGTATATGTTGTATATTAGAAATTACTTTTAAAACTAAACTACCCAGCTTAAAGTAATTGTCCTAGGGAGAACTTATAAATATTGTTATAAAACTCGTAGATTAGGGTCACTGGTGTTGGTCCTAAGTGCAGTCCTCTCTTCAAGCATTTGGCCATTAATTTGAGCTGTTAGGTACAATATTATACTTTAAATCATACCCATTATAGATGAAAGGAATATCATTAAATAAGGAGTAATCAGGAGAACAATAGAGTTTCTACCTTATTACAGGAAAGGAGTCAAAACAGTAATAGAAGGATTAAATGAAATGAAAATAACTTAGCACAAAGCATGGCATGTAACTGGTGATTCAAAAGGCATAGCCATTGTTTTAACAATATTATATGTATTTATTCCTCTTCCAAGAAGTTTGCTTAGATATTAAGAACTCTTCATTCTAGAACATCCCTTCTATCTCTGTGTATATGAATTTCCCCAGTTTTCAAAGTTCATCTCAATCACTATTTCCTACATGAAGACTTAGCTGACCAATAAGGCTCACATACACGAAACCCTATTCATTTTATTTTTCATTAGGTGCCTCATTTAGATTGATACACAAGGTTTATATATTGGATCATGTATAATTATTTGGACTCTTATATATGTGACTGTTATAGTTATTTTAGTTTTTGGTTGTCTATACCTCCTTTTTCTCCACCTAAATTATGAATACCCTGAAAACAAAAAAACAAGAGCTAAATCTTGTAGTCCACACAGTATCTACCATTACACCATATGCGTGAGACAAGCATTCATATAGTTTCTTTCAGGGCTTATACATAAATAATTCTCAAAATATCAGTAAAATGGGAAAGGAAATATGAAAGTAATTTTAATAGAAATTCAGTTTAAGATTCGAGTTTGTTGAAAACTGTTGTCTACGACATGTTTTTTATCAGCCCTATATTTAGTTTTTAAGAAATTGTAAGGTTACTGAATTATCCCTGTTCTTTTCCATGTCTTTGAGTTTATTTCTTCAGTACACACACACACACACACACACACACACACACACACACCTCATACACAAATATATTAGAGATTACTTTTCTAAACTATCATTAACTTATCTAGATTTTTGTGTGCAAACCACAATGATTCATAAATGCTCAATTTTGCTAGTACAGTCCAGTTTTGAAACTTTGCTCTATGTGCTCGGAACATCTGGTGATGTGTTGCTAATGTGTTCAATCATTTTAGTATGAGAAGTGGGAAGGAAAGAAGCCAAAATAATTATTTAATATTAAAATCTTCTAGGCCAAATTGTAACTTACAGTAGTCAATTATTTCCATTTTAAAAACACTCCATTATTGGTATCAGGTATTTCCAAACCTTCCATGTTGATGATCATTGCTTGGGGCATTGAGCATACAGCTTCCTGTCCCTTCTTGGAGGATTGAGTCAGTGTCTCAGTTAGGTGGAAACTGCGATTTTAACAGGAATTTGTATTTTTAACCATAACTTCTATTCTGGCAGAATTTTATTTTTAAAAATTACCTCAGGCAGTTCTTATCCAGTAAGTTTAGAAAACAAATATATGAAACGTTTATCCTTCTTGTCTGCTCCCTTCATTCCTAGTTACAAATCCTTGTAGATGTCACTGACCACAATCACTGATTTTATTGGGAACATCTCTGGTGAGTTGCATTTAAGAGTGGCTAAGTGGTTAGAGTTTATTAAACTTCTTTTTATGGCAAAGACCTAAAAGTGCTGTTAACTGGTGAATTGTGTCATCACTTACAAGGAATTTCTAATTAGAACAATTTACTGTCCTCCATCAAATACATAGGGATCCCACAGATTTGAGTTTAGGGACTGTTACTGAAAGCACATTACTCACCTGTGAATTTCCTTTCTTCTTCTTGTTTCAGTCCTTTCAAAGTGTTCTTTTTTGAAATAACTTGAAATTGGGTTTCAGGAAAAGTGAATGGCTTTGAACTTCAGTAGTATCGTTCACTTTACATGAAAATAAGAAAACCAGGATCGTATGTTATTCAAATCTTTTTCATTAAGTATCTACCTTTGGTCTTTTTTTCTATTTTCTTTTTTGATGTCTTATTGTAGTTCAGTCTGTAGTCTGCAATCATTACAGGTATTTGTGGGGCTTGAATATGTTTGAGCCTCTGAGCATAGAGTCTGTGAAGCAGCGAATGCTCACATTGGGAAGCCACTTTCCTGAGAAATAAATGTACCACAGAAAATTTAAATTGCTTCTATTTTTTTTTTTTTACAGTGCTATTCTGTTTATAAAACTATGACATGCTCTCTGTTATTTCCAGGTCTGAATTCCCTCTATTCTAAGATTGCAATTCTCTTTCTTATTTCTATTTTGAATAAGAAGTTTGACCAAATGTTCTTCCTGGCGCAGTGACCTAGACCCCACTGGTTTTATGTTTCCATTATCACAGTGTACATCTTTTTTAACTTAAGCTTCAAGGAACTATGAAAGTACTTAATTTGACTCATTAATGAAATAATTAAGTCTCTCCGGGGTTCTTGTGGTTGGACTCCGTCTTTCACCTCTTCCCTCCATCCTTGAGCTAGAAATCAGTGTAAGTTTGTCATCTACGTAGGAAGAGCACTTCAACCTGAGCTGTAATGGATAAGCAGTTTTATGCTGGCATGACCAAAGTTTATTCTCTCAGATTTGGAAAGTTTTCCCTTTTTTGTTTGTTTTTAATGTTTTTTTTTTTTTTTTTTTTTTTTATTTCTGGGAGAGAGAGAGAGAGAGAGACAGCATGAACAGGGGAGGGTCAGAGAGAGAGGGAATCACAGACTGAAGCAGGCTCCAGGCTCTGAGCTAGCTGTCAGCACAGAGCCCGACGCGGGGCTCGAACCCACGAACCGCGAGATCATGACCTGAGCGGAAGTCGGACGCTTAACCGACTAAGCCACCCAGGCGCCCCTTTTTTGTTTGTTTTTAAAATGAAATTTTAGACAATTCCTTGGTAGAATGTGAAGCTATATGAAATGAATAACATATTACCGCCTTCTTATTTAAATGTTTATAATTAATGTTTAGACGACTATGCATGTAATGAATATACGCCCCCAGTCAAGTAAGTGAATAAAAGTCACTTTCCCTGGCTGCCTGCATTTCTACTGATGAGACTTGTGGACCACGATAATTAGCTTGGAAGGTTTTCCTCGGTGAGCAGATATGTATCAAGAATACTCAGATATTATCCTTTGTCCTAGTCTATTTGATGGTCCACAGGTAGAACCAGAGGCTTCCTGGGTCTTGCTTTCAGTGCACCGTGACATGACATTATCTAATTATCTCATCTTCTAAAGGGATGAGATATTAAGCATTGCAATACAGTGCTTGTGTGTTTTTTACATATATTTTTTCAATTTTAACACATTTACTTTGTTCCTATCTTTTTAAGCTCTTCACAGTCATTTCCACGCTCCAAGTTTGTTTTTCTTTCCTTATGAATTCATATTTATAGGTAGAGGAGTACAAGTATTATTGCATATGATTCAAGATCACTTAAAGAATCAATGGTTCTAACACCCAAAACACGAATGAGATACCCTAAGAATATGTTCATTATTAGGCATGTCTAAAAAAGAATATTAAATCTCTTAGGGGTCAATTTTAATAATGGATGAGAATGAAGAAAATAGTATTGCTTTTTTCATAAGAGAGTAGAATCTGGTCAGGTGAAAATATTTCATTTTGTAATTACGAAGTCCAAAGTAAGAGATTCAAATTCATGTACACAGCTTCACTATATTGGAAGATTCACTCTGATCATACAATAATTAATTATCTGGTTTGCAAAATATGAGCATATTTTCCCTTTCCTATCTCTTCCCACTACTCTGAAAATAAGTCTGTTTCTTAGAATCTTTAACAGAACCTGGCAGAAGTAGCTATCCAAAGACTTAAATTAGGTCATTTTGGTATTAATTCTCACAAAATTTTTGGTAAAAGCAATAGTGTTTGAGACTTATAAAATTATGAAATAAAATACGTTCAGATTATTTGGCATTTTCCTTTCAATATATTATTTCAGTTTAAGAGTTTGATACAGCCTTTCTATAACTTTCTCCCATTGAGAAACACATACATACCAGAGAAAAAGAAAGAAAACAGGAAAGAATGGAAAGGAAAGAAAAATAAAGGAAGGATGGTGACTGAAAGATAGATGTATGTTGTAATTCTGGGAAATAAAAGGACCTAGCCATTTACAGAGTTCCATAATCTAGGAGGAGTTTTTCACCCTTTAAAATGGTACAGCCTAGCCCCACTTACTCTTGGTGAGGCACAACCTGTAGTGTAGAGAAAACCAGACCACTGTCTTGCTTCTCTAGCTCCCACCCGCCCTATCTGCCTTCTGTAGGTAATTCTTCCTGAGCAAGTCAGTGAAGTTTTCCCCTTCACTCACCATCAGTTAAGTGAACAATTCAGAGATATCACAGAGAACAATAGAAGGGACTTGATGGCATCACTTTGCCTTCTGGAGATATGTCTCCAGCATAATGTTTTGTAGAACAGTTGAAATAGACTGAACCATGATATTTTAGAGATTTTTCTGGTCAAAGATTATAGACTACCTCAAATTCACTAGGACATAAATATATCTCCTTCTAGTTACAAAACCATTGGAAGGCAGAAGAAAATATACCTTCATTCCACAACACCACACTAGTTAAATTGCTGGCCATTACTGGGAATTGAACTGGAAACTGCATATCAACCCAAAAAGTAGAATTTTGTACTCCCAGAGGACAGTGGAAATGCAGAGATTGATTCACACATCCTCTTCTTCTTTTAGAAGAATTTCTGAATATGTCAGTAACTCAGGATGTTAGAGTGGGATGTCAAAGGTGGAGTGGTAGGGTCTTAGGGAAAAGATAGAAAATTTTAAAAACTAACTGCATAAAAATGGGTAATATCTTCCTAACTACTTGAAAGAAGAATGAACTTGTGAAGAAAATTTATGATAACAACAATGGATTATCTTAGAAAATACCTGCTTAGTGTTATTTAAAAAATACAACAAAATTCAAATAAAAAGCAAAACAAAATAACAAAAATGACTGTGTGACCTAAGGATAGGTAGCTATAATGAAACATTAAAATTTTATTTTAAAAATGTAGCCTAGCCCAAGCTAACATTTAAAAACAGGGAAGAAGCTAAATTTTTCAAATAGCAGAAAAATGAAAATAAAATAGCATAATAACTCCAAATATGAGGCAATGAACAGCAGAGTTAACAGTGCAGAAAATCAAGTAAGTAATGTAGACAAATACCATTAGAAGCTTCTCAGTCTTCTTCAGAAAAAACATTTTCCCCCTGTCCAATTTTCCTCCTCAATTACTGTTTATAACATTCCCAAACTGCTTATCACATGGCAGCTTGCATTGGAATTGCTAGTTTTTATGTGTTAAATCATTTCATGGATTAATCAATTTATGGATGTAATGAGTTTGCATTAGTGTAGTGCTCACTGCATTTATCAGATGGTTGCAGAAGACCTGCCTTCTGAAATGCATGCTGATTGCTAATATATGGTTAATAGTTTATCTTCTAGGACACCACATACCATCAAGGAACACTAAAATCATTTCAGTCTAAACTGGACAAATATATGTTAAAACATTTAGAATTAGTACAATTTATCTAACTTCACTAAGTAATCCATTCCTTTTGACCATATTCACCTTTCTTAATCCGTAGGTATTTTATCAGAATATTCCATCCTTCACCCCTGCAGCAATTGGATTCAGCCAGTTGTTGCAATATGTCAGCTCTGGTTCTAAATATCTCATTATACTGGCTAATCTAGAATATCTGTAGGCCTCGTGCTTGCTTCGGCAGCACATATACTAGAACATCTGTAGGCTTCACATATTTTTATCCAGAGTCTACCTATCATGGCATGTGTTAGTATGTTTTAAGCTTTTCTTAAGTGTACTTATTCAGTAAGGCTTAGTGCTGTTTTTAACCAGAACACATTCACAAGCTGAGAGTCATCATATTTCTACTGCTCCTGTATAAAACATTAGCAAACAAATGTCCTTGAAATTCTCAGACATCATATTTCTTTCCTAAAAGAGGTTACTCCATTTAATCATTTGCGTTTATTTATCTCTCACATAGGGACATTCTAACTTGCCATTTGTCTTCTGATTCATCTCTCACCCTATGGTTTCACATCTCTGTAACTCTTTAAAAATGTATACAACTTTTGCTAATGCTGACTCAATTGTCTATTTTAGTATAAACGTTATGATCTGTTCTTGAAAACTTTTCCATCATCTCTTAATATTCTAAAATGTCATACCCTCTAAATCCTTATAAAAGACATTAGAGCTTGAAGGCTTCTTCTTCCCTCCTCACCTTCTTTTCAGTTACTGTATTTGATACAAACCTATTCAAGCAGCTTCACAATTTATATACCACAGCCCATTCTTTCTCAGGTTCTAATATTTAACCTGTGATCCACTTTAATCCATAAAAAAATACAGAACAAGTACTGTTGTTTCTGTGGCTCATGTTCAAGATCCTAACTTTGTGCCTCAAAGTCCTTCAATATGTCCTTTGGTGTTGTTTATCTTATATTTATATTATCTCCTCCCACTTTATTATAATGTATGCCTCTTTAACATACTTTTTTTTAAATATTTTTATTTATTTCTAGGAGAGAGAGAGAGACAGCGTGAGCAGGGGAGGGTCAGAGAGAGAGGGAGTCACAGACTGAAACAGGCTCCAGGTTCTAGGCTCTGAGCTGGCAGTCAGCACAGAGCCCAATGCGGGGCTTGAACCCACGAACCGCGAGATCATGACCTAAGCGAAAGTCGGACGCTCAACCGACTAAGCCACCCAGGCGGCCCTCTTTAACATACTTCTATGAATTCTCAAAAGCTAGAGAATATGTATGCATAAATACTTTTATATTCATTTTGGTTCATTATTTGCTACAACAGACAGATATGTAACATCTTGCTCTGTCATTTTTGTTTTCACATAGTGCCCGTGCTTTATGTTGTCTAATGTTCATTGTTTTAAAAGGTGTTACATGATTGTTTTCTCATCTTCTTCGACTATTGAATAAAGCTGAATAGAATATATGTATGCTTCTTCCATCACATTATTTTATTCACTTCTCCACTGTCATTTTTAGTGTTCGTTTGTTAGCACTATCTCCCAACATTCCCCATTTCCAAGTATTAATGTCTCCTGATTCTTCACATTTTATCTTTTCTTGAAATCATCTTTGCTTGGAGGAGTGTGAAATTATCTGACTCAGAAGAGTGAATTCCAAGATCTGAAGAGACCCTGAAAGGTACCATTTTTTATCATTAATTATTTTAGGCAGTCATTTAACACCCCTTCACGTCCCGTAATTCCAGACGTCATAGTAGGTGCCCACTGGCTAGCCTCTCAGTTGGACTCTTTTTATCTAGACACCACTACTGAAATGAGAAATGATTATATAGCGCAGAGAACCAGGCACATATGTAAAATCTTGTTCTTGCTGGGTGTGAAAACGATATACACAGTTAAAAAAATGGGAGAATGAATAATAATTTTCATTGATCCATAAGACATTAAGAATTATAGAGTTAGCTTTTGAATAGTTTTGGTACTATATTTTATATATTTAAAGTATTAAAGAAATATTGAGGTCATAAATATACCAGAGACCAGTCATTCCTCTTTCTAAAAAGCAGGATGTAAAACTTTGTGATTTATGATAAACAGTACTGCTTTTTTTCAACCAACTTCCCTTTCATCATAAATAAATGTTGATGCACTTTGGAGGGGAAAATAAAGTCTGTCACATGAATTTCATTTGCTCTGTCAGACATCAAAAATTACAGACTCTGCTGCCTATGATACTCTCCTACCTCCCTGGATGAATTAGAAGCTTCAATCAATCACATGGATCAGCAATCTGAGGAAGAAAGCAGCTACCCATTTATTAAGCTAAACCTCCCTATTGGGACCTATTTCACAATTCTGGTAGCAGAGGGAGTGCATAGCCTATAATACGACAAATCAAAAATTTTCAAATACTGTATACTATTATTTCAGCGTGACATTTAGCATCTGCTACCTCATCTCTTAAATGCTCATCTTTGATGCTTGAATTTTCCATGGGATTAAAAGACTGGCAGAAGCAGATATGATAGCCTTTCCTCTACCCGCAGCTAATAACACCCGTTTATGGGGCTCACTGTACATGTTGGGTGTCAGCTTTCACCCACAGTCAGATCTTGTCAGACTTTTCTAGCTTTTTCCAGCTCTTTAGCTCCTTTTACAAATTTGCTAGGGGTTAGCCATTTATTTAGTGGTTACGGAAATGTTTCAAACATATTGTAATTCCATGACTAAAACAACTCTTATCAGAATGACTTTTCTAAAATTTAGTTAACTTATATTCCAAAGACCTTTACTTTTTTGGCTTGAAATTGTATGGGATTTCAAACCTTACACTTTTTAATTTGACACATAAGTGAAGGTGAGAGTTAGATGAATCTCCAGTAAGGAAGAGAGTAGTAAGTATAGTGAGAAATAAGTTCAAACTTCTAGAACGTTCAAGATTTAAATTAAATACCCAGTATTTACTAAATGGGGAAATGCTATGAAACTTGAGTTATCTTTTACTGAGTAACAAATCACCTGAAATTTAGCAATTTACAATGCCATAAATTTATTATTTTCCAGAATTCTGTGATTCAGATCTTGAATTTGTTAAAAACAAAGGACCCCAATATGCATTGAAACTCTAAGGCATTCCGTTGTAAGGAAAAATTTTATATTTAAAAATAAGAGGGCAAGGACAAGGGAAGTGAAGATAAAAGAAAGCTGGAATAACCAAAAGCTACACCCTGGACTGATCAACAGTTAGCATATTGAAGAGGATAGGTGACTTTTACTAAAATAACTCTTTTGATGTTTCTTTCATTACCATTATTTTGCATGATAATAGAGCACCCAGTACATTTCAGTATTATTATACAGCAAGACTGCATGAAATACTTTAAACTATTCTAAAGAAAGGAAACTTTCATGATTTCTGTTACTCAAGGTAGACTGTTATAACAAATTAACCCCAAAATGTGAGTGACCTAATATAATAGAATTATATTTCCCATTAATATAACAGTTACTATGATGTACTTTTGATGGCCTTCCACAATGTGATTCATGGACTTCTGTGCCTTAATCTTATGTCTCTGCCATCTCTCATGATGTTGGAGTTTTTGCTTCTAGTCAGAGGACAAGATGAGAGCATGGTGAAGGCCTACTACATTCTTAGCCTTTCATCTTAGAACTGACATGTCACTTCTGTTAACTTTCTTCTCAAGAGTATTAGTTATATGATCCCATGTAGATGCATTGGGGCTGGGAAGTACATCCTTGGCTGAGCTGGTACTTTGTAGCAGCAGTTCTGTTTTTCAGAAGGAAAGCAAAGATCTTTGAAAGACCATTGGTCATCTGTGTTGCAGTATGATAAAATCTGTTTTAGAAGGGATCCTAAAGTTCATCTGACATAACTATACTTCTAATATATGAATCCTTGTCCGCCTAGCCCAGAAATTCTCAGTGTAGCAGAATATACTCATGTACATCTGCCAGTTAGGAGACAAGTCCAAATCAGTGTTGTAAGTAAAAATACTAAAGTACTGAAGGTTTCATAGAATTACTTCTCTTAAATACATGGGTGGATTCATGGTTACTTACTTTCACTCAGACTTGTTTTTGTTTCTTTATTCAAGTAAGATTGTGGAAAATCTACTTGATTTATGGACTGTCTAATCTGTACTTTGGTTCCCTTCATCAACGTCTGGGTAAACTTGTGAGCATTTTGCAAACATCGTCCGTGTATGTATATGTGGTAGGGAGAAACACTGAGAAACTTTTAACCTATTCATATATGAATACTAAACATGGTAGCATACTTGTTAGAAAGTTATCTTAAAAAATTTTTTCTTAGTGACTTATTAGAAAACAAAATTTTAGGACCACCTGTCTTCTTGCAAATCTTTAGTCCCTAAGTGTATACCATGTAGAGCAAATCTAATACTTCCCCATGTTGGCATATTTCAGATATCCCCAAATAAATTATTTATCCATGCTCCATGCTCCTTCAGCCTTATATGATATATCCTTAACTGTCTTCATCATTCTCCTCTGACCCTTGGCCAGTCTTTTCTGAGTTCTTCTGCTATTGCTGTATGCCTCCATTTGTTTAGCTTTGTGTCAGTATGAAAATAACAAATATTTTATTATAATGTGTCACTCAGCCTTCCTTTACATAGCGAAGGGTAAATAAAATCTATTGGCTAGGACCAAAATCCCATTACATTAAACGGTGAACTGCCTAATGTATCTGATGTTAGCTCTCTGGACTTAACAAAGGGTGGATGCACAGAAAATTTTGTGACTAAACTCTTTATTTCCGTACGTTTTTGGCCTATTATCTGGATCTGTTTTCCTGTCCTGGTATCCTGATTGACATATATGTTAGCTTCACAGGTTCCTTTAGGTTAAGATTAAAAGAAGCTTTCAGTGGGAAGGTCCATGTTGCCTTTTCCCAGAACCATAGCTTACTATTTCTGTGACTTCCAAAGACAGGGAAATACAAGCGGACATAATCTCAGTCTACATTGTAACACTAGGTACATATATAATGGCATTTAGCAGAATGATCAGAAGAAAGAGAATAAACCAAGCCAAGCAAAACCAAAACACACAAAGAACAATGAGTCCCAGTTTGGAATCATATGATCACTTTATTCCTCCCACAAAACCACTGCAGTTTTTTCCTTTAGCACGATGGTCTCATTTAGGTATTCCTAAAGAATTATTGATGGACTTGGTCCAAATCAGGGAACCTCATTTCTGGTTAGGAGAGTTTGAGAAGATTTTAAAGTGTGCCTTTGTAGCAAGTCATAAGAATCTGCAGATAATAAGCATTATTGCAGGAATTATGGAAGGGGAATTGTGGGTTTGGAGGGTAGAATTAGTGGAGAGATGTGGCGAAGACTCTCCCAAGGTACTTTCCTGCAGTGGCTTCCATTCTAGATCCTGTGGTGTTAACCCACACTTACTGACAGATGTGTGTTTCATATTCCTGTGATGAGTGAGGGAGTAAAAGAAGTTGAGAGTACCTGTCCTATATGAATTTTAATTCAGTAGTGCCCCAGATAACTACGAATTTTGAATTTGAATTCTTAAGGTTATTTGAAAAGCAAGTCCTTCGGTTCTCTATTCCATTAACCTTTATTATAAATTCCAATAGCAATCACTTGAAAAAAATTATAGTATTCACAATTTTTTGCAACAATTGTGATTCCCTTCAGCTTGAAAATAAGCAGTCCTTATTCATATTCACGAATACAACAATTCTTCTGTTATAAAAAGTATATGTAACTGCTTTGAATATTCTTTTTTTTTTAATTTTTTTTAATGTTTTATTTATTTCTAGGAGAGAGAGAGAGACAGCGTGAGCAGGGGAGGGTCAGAGAGAGAGAGGGAGTCACAGACTGAACAGGCTCCAGGCTCTGAGCTGGCAGTCAGCACAGAGCCTGACGCGGGGCTCGAACCCACGAACCGCGAGATCATGACCTAAGCGAAAGTCGGACGCTTAACTGACTAAGCCACCCAGGCGCCCCTGCTCTGAATATTCTAATGCATCACACTGGAGTCTGTTCTCAAAAATGTCTTAATAAGTGCTGGTAGATGAAATAAGAATAATCCTAAATGACAGGCAATAAAAAAAAGCAGATCACATTATTTGACATTGGTATTTTAAAAAATTTTACCCTTACATTTCTTCTGGAGATTGGCTTCAGTGATTTTAACGGTGACAAATGATGTCATTGTAAATGAAACACTGCTGGGAAATTATTTCCCGATTTCTAACCCAGCAGCTCCTCTCTGCAACTTACTTTAGGCTGGAAATACATGATGTTCCCTTAAGTCTTATCTGTGAAATAAACCTTTCCTCTATTTGCCTTGGCTTGGAGGCACTTAGTATGTGTTTCAAAGGACTTTGCTGAGAGAGAGTAAAATGAGAAAAGTGTCAGAGCCACAAAGCAATGCTTAAACTTATTGGGAATCTAATTTTTGGTAGCAAATATTAAGAAGCTCGTATTTAAAAAAAAACCAAAAACTCGTATTTAAGCAAGGTGGGAGTAAGCTTCAAAAAATAAATAAATAAATAAATAAATAAATAAATAAATAAATAGCTATTTATTTTCAGACCCTAACAGGAATATATGAGTTGAGAGGATGCTGGTTATGTTTCTGTTTAGACTAATAGTTCTTCACATTTTTAGCCAGTATGTTTCAAAAATCATCATTATTATGATGATGTTGCATAAGAAAAAACACATTTAGGGTGCGTGGGTGACTCAGTTGGTTAAGCATGCAACTTCAGCACAGGCTATGATCTTGCAGTTCGTGGGTTTGAGCCGTACATCAGGGTCGCTGCTGTCAGCACAGAGCCTGCTTTAGATCCTCTGTCCTCCTCTTTCTCTGTCCCCCCAAAAGTAAATAGTAAACATTAATTTTTTTTAAATAAAAAAACATTTAATAGAGAACAGAGTGGCCGTTCCCAGAGGGAGGTGGGTGTGAGAGATGAAGAGGATTAAGAGGTCACTTACAGTGATGAGCATGGACAAATGTATAGAATTGTGAATCACTATATTGTACACCTGAAACTAATATAACACTGTCTGTTAACTATACTTGAATTTAAAAAAGGAAAAACAAAATCCCTTTAAAAGGAAATTCTGACTGAGATCTTTTCACAAAGATTAAAGGAGTTGGTGTCAGTGTTAGGCTAGGAGATTTGTTTCTGGTCTTCATAGTTACGTCTGTTTAGAAATTCTGACACTAAAAAAATATCCTTTTTACTGTCTTTTGGCTGCGTGACTGTTAATTACAAAATAATGTTAGTGCTTTTTCAAGTGAGGAAGGTAAACTAACTGATTTTTAAGTTCACTTCTATTTTTTTTTTTTTTTAATTTTTTTTTAAATGTCTTTATCTTATTCTGAGAGAGAGAGAGACAGAGAGTGAGTGAGGGGGGGGCAGAGAGAAGGAGACACAGAATCCACAGCACGCTCCAGGCTCTGAGCTGCCAGCACAGAGCCTGATGCGGGGCTCGAACCCACGAACCGCGAGATCATGACCTGAGCCTAAGTCAGACACTCAACCGACTGAGCCACCCAGGCGCCCCAGTTCACTTCTATTTTTAAACAAAATGTTATGGTCCTTTGAAACCACATCCATGATGGGTCTCTCCTCATTTGTCCCTTCTATGTGCAAACAAACTTTACTAGGCACAAAAATTAGTTAAGAGCTTGACACAAACCAACTTATAATAGGGATGAGTTTAACTGTCTTTCTGTAGCAAAGGTCTCATGTATTCCTGCTTAAGACCATACAATTTAAAATATGAATTTAAAATATGAAATACTCTTTCATCTGTATAATAAATAGACTCTTTTGGATATAGATAGGAGTGAGGTTCCAAATATAAAAAACAGGGGCGCCTGGGTGGCTCAGTTGGTTACATGTCCGACTTCAGCTCAGGTCATGATCTCACAGTTTTTGGGTTTGAGCCCTGTGTCAGGCTCTGTGCTGATAGCTAGCTCAGAGCATGGAGCCTGTTTCAGATTCTGTGCCTCTCTCTCTGACCCTCCCCTACTCACGCTGTCTATCTCTCTCAGAAATAAATAAAACATTTAAATAAATAATTAAAAAAACAAAACAAGTTTCAGGTACCTCCAATTTGTTAAGAACTGTGTTGTACTGCTATTTCAGGACAGGCAGAGGCAGTGGCAAAATACCAGTTTCTTGAGTCCTACCTGGTTTTCTACTTCTGAGGTATATAAGAAGTTGAAGAATGAAATAGAGTTAAGATTTATCTGGAAAGAATTGGGGAGATGTTTCCTTCTTACCCCAAGTGCAATGAGAGCATTTTTAAGATCTCCTTTAGGGAGGGGCACCCGGTGGCTCAGTTGTTAAATGTCAAGACTCGGGTTTGGCTTAAGTCATGAGCTCATGGTTTGTACATTTGAGCCCCACCTTGGGGTCTACACTGACAGCATGGAGCCTGCTTGGGATTCTCTCTCTCTCCATCTCTCTCTGGCCCTCCCCTGCTCACTCTCTTTCTCTCATTTTCTTAAAATAAATAAATAATTCTTTTTGAAAAAGGTATCCTCCAGGGATCTTGCCCTGGGTCTCCTGGAGTTTAGAGGAGACCAGTAGCTCTGACAGTCTGTTTCTGCCTGACCAGTTTGTAGGCAATAGGCTCTGACTGGAGCTGCCAGCTTGACTGTCTACCAAAGAGATTACATATTGCATAAGAATGAAATCACTTCTACTAATGGTGGGAGCAAAACTCCTCATTTTCTGTGAACCATAGTGGAATACATGGGAGGGAGCCAGCCCCAGGTGAATTTTTAAAAGAGATTTTTCTAGGAGTGCTTAGAGGAACAGTTTCAGTGGAGTGAACAACTTTCTACCTTGGTAGAGAGATGAGGATTGACATCAGAAATGGCTAGTTGGAGCAGTACATCGCCATATCAGCCGTCACAGTGGGGGATTTCCATGTGACCCACATAAGCTTCCAACAAGATAAAGTATTAGTACTGAGAAATTACCATGGAGGGGAGTCCCATAGGCAGGTGGTGTCTGAGCCAGTCACAGAAGGATTCCCATGCTCATCCTTAGCCTCTTTGTTCCCTTCATGTAACTCCCTACATGGATTCTTTCCTTGGAGCAGAGGGAGGTAGTGGGGGTAGGCATGAAATAATATTTTAACCTTTGCTTTGTTTTCAACAAAAAAGGCTAAGCATTGGCGAGCTGAGCCAAGGCAGAGATTGGAGGGAAGCCTTAAGTTTTATGAAGTTAGGAGTTCCCTGGATTGGACATTAAAAAATTGTTTTAATGATTATTTTTGAGAGAGGGAGAGAGCGCGCGCGAGAGCGTACATGCACACAAGGGTGAGAGGGGCGGAGGGGGGGGGGTGGTACAGAGAATCTGAAATGAGCTTGGAATCTGACAGCAGAGAACTCGATGTGAGGGCTCAAACTCCCAAACTGTGAAATTATGACCTGAGCTGAAGTAGGAAGCTTAACTGCTTGAGCCACCCAGGTGCCCCTGGACTGGACATTTTTATGACTGAATGGTGTTATTTAGCATGTGAGAGCAACATGAAAGTATTTTATTATCCCCGATGTAAAAGGAAAATATTTCATCTAGGGGTTAGGGAACCATGAGTCCATGGGTCAGGTTTAAGAGAATAATATGTTTGTGATCCATAATTTACACTGGTTCCATAAAACTTACAACAGACTTTAAGAGAGTAAATTTACTTTAAAAAAGTAAATTGTTTTCTGATTACATTCCATGGATTTCAGTCCATTCAGTATAATGGTTAAAGTCACTACAGAGATGCATGAAATTCATTCACAGTATGTAAATAGAATTCTGATCTGCCACACTTCTGTCTACAGTAGAAGGAGATAAAACAAACGTGATGGATATTAACACCATGTATTTAATTTGACTTTGGAAAGTGACTCTTCTTCAGTCTGACACCCCTCCTTTCTTTTTATTTCTCCGCTTTGTATATACCCACATATCCTGTTTCAGGCTTTTTAATTTAACTTAATATTGGCACAGAGCTAAGGAGATGCAGAACAAGGGAGTGAATGTGATCTCATTGACAAGTGGGGAAAAACTATCTTGTGAATGTTATATAAATTTCACTACAGTCTTTCAAGTCTTCATGAAGTAAGAATGTCTCTTTCACTTTTTTTCCTAACCCCCAACCACACCCTCTAGTTTCTTTTTTACTAAGAATTATCATTTAGGAGAAATTCTAGTCAAAGTGCCTCTGTTTCCTCTTCTTTCACAATGAGCCACACCCAAAGGGAGGGCAAGTACACAATATGCCTTTTGTAAGTTTGACGGAACCAGCATATATTATGGATCATGAACATGTTATTATTTTTGCCAATAGCAACTGACTGTGTAATTTTCCACTCATATTTCTTGTATAATCTGTTCACACATAATCACAACTTGTTTTTGCTTTGTTACAACAAACCAAGTGCTCATACACATCTTCATGTAAAGTTTATGTGTTGATAAACGATTTCTCCTAAAGATTCCAAAATGGGTGGCTCAGTCGGTTAAGCATCCGGCTTCGGCTCAAGTCATGGTCTCGCGGTTCGTGGGTTCGAGCCCCACATCGGATTCTGTGCTGGCAGCTCAGAACCTGGAGCCTGTTTCAGATTCTGTCTCCTTCTCTCTCTACCCCCTTCCCAGCTCATGTTCTGTCTCTCTCTGTCTCAAAAATAAACTATAAAAAAATTAAAAAAAAAAAGATTCCAAAGTGGGTTGATTCTGTGGTACAAGTTATTCTTCTTTTCCTTCCTTTTCCTTTTCCATTTCCTTCCCCTTCCTTTCTTCCTTTCTTTCAAGAAGTATAAAACTGTGGCCAGTGATTTTTATATATTACTACTACTAAGTTTTTTTTTCTGTCTTAATTAATTCCCCTTCTGTTGGCATATAGAGATAAGCTCTAAGAGGGAGGGGGCAGCCTTATGAGAGTTTCTTAAAAAAATAACTACATGACTTTTCAGACTAAATCACAATGCTGTATGCACTTGTCACATGAACAAAGTATTGACCCATATTGCTTTCTATGTCCTTACAAGAGTACGGAAATAAATTATATTTTGTTCCATTGTGTTCCTTTCTTTTCTCTTTGTGTTCCTTCCTTTTCTGTTTGTCAGCCATCATACCCTCTACTATTGTGGTGTTGAGAAATTGAATTCCATTTCCTACACATTGCAATGCTTTTCCTATTTGTGCTTCTCATTGTCCCAGACCATTTACAAAGGAATCACATGGCTTCCACTGAAGCCGTTGTGCAGCGATTTTCCTCTTTTCCCTCCTCTCCCTCTCATCCCCCAATAACTTCTTCATTTTCTTATTTTCTCTATTTCTTATTGCCATCTCCCTCTGGAATTTTTCTAATTTTGTCTTATTATGTTTTGCGATCTCAGAGGTTGAGAAAGGATGGGTGAGAATGCAAATTGAGAAATTGAAGTTCTGTTTTTTAATAATATTTTTCCATGAAGTCTTTCCTTGCCCTCTAATAAAAAAGCGAAGTTGGTGAAAATGAACTCAACTAATTAAAAAGAAAACACTTTTGTTACAATGTAAATAGAATTGGAACTCACTAGGTGTGATTTGTAGCCCTAATAGTTGCACTTGTTATTCTTTCAAATTTGGGGGGATAGATGAGGGGAAAACACTTATTTTCAGAGCACATAGACTCTGATTCCTTGAATGACATGTGTAAATCACAGGGTAATGAGGGAGGGGGCCAAAGGCAGATATTCTTTCATGACTTCACTGCTCTTTCTGGGTTTTATTTCTTCCATCTTCCTTTTCATGTTCTTTTCATCATCTCAGTACTGATCTTGACTGTGGGTACCAAATGCCCCAACCCTGAACTTCACTTCGCCACAAAAAGGGGAAAAGCATGGCAGTAGAAGGAGGAGGCTACCAGAGCTCTGCTTCCCGCCCGAAGTTCTGTCCATCTGTAACCCAGATTCAGCACTTAGCACCTTTCCCACCTTCTCTCTCTATGCCTACCTTACGGAGCAGATACTCACTGTAGAGCAGATACCGGGAAGACCATTTTATTCTTTGAAATGTTCATCTTCTGGGTGGCAAACTGGGTATTATGACAGTACTTGATGGTGATATATCATGATTTTAATGCATAACTACTACTTTAAATCAGAGAAAGGGGAGGCTTAGGTAATAAATCCAATCTTAGCACTCCTGCAGTGCACGATTGGTCTACTGTCAACAAGCTAAGACCGTAGACCCTGCTGTCACCAAGTTTGTGTAACAAGTCTGATAAATAACCAAGCTCCAATACAAGGTGACTCTTTGGAAAACTCATATATGTGCTTCACGGGCAGTAAGCCAGAGCTTTCATAATTCAGCAAGGAGCTTCCAGGAAGGGAAGCCACCATCAAAAGTAAGATGATCTCTTATTTAGACAAGTACTTCGTAGTGTCTCTGAAGTGCTAGAGGCTGTCCCATGAGCTGAAAAAAACCCTGCCCTCACTGAGACTGTGATCTAGTAGATATGTAGAAAGGGAGCAAAAAGCGTAACCCTAGAATCTATGTGGGATTATTTAGTCAGGTTGCTAGGGAAGGTTTGGGATTGAAGAAAAGTGTCCCTAGGTGTTTCCACAGCACAGGGTCTTGGACCTTCTCTCTGACCTTGTAGATACCTGAATTCCAACACTCAGGGTCTCCTTCATGTATTGGAGGACCCCCTCAGCAGGGGCACTGCTAATCAGTTGCCGGTGAAAGGTGTCTTCCCTTGCTGGAGATAATTTACTGTCATCTGAGTTTTGACCCTGGATTTATTCTTTTTTTTTTTAATGTTTATTTCTGAGAGGGAGGGAGGAAAAGAGAGAGACAGAGAGACACAAAGAGAGACACAGAGATACAGACAGACAGCGTGAGCAAGGGAGGTCAGAGAAAGAGGGAGATACAGAATCTGAAACAGGCTCCAGACTCTGAGCTGGCTGTCAGCACAGAGCCCGACACGGAGCTCAAACACAGGAGCCATGAGATCATGACCTGAGCTGAAGTCAGACATTTAACCAACTGAGCCACCCAGGTGCCCCAACCCTGGATTTATTCTTCATTGAAACTTTGTTGTCCAGAGTTGATAGATTCTATAGAATTGCCAAACCATGATACAGTGCACTTCAGAGCAATGAATATTTATTTAATGTATGTGTGTGTGTATGTGTGTAGAGAGAGAGGCAGAGACAGAGCGGGAGAAAGAGAAATAAAATTCTTTTCATTTTATGAGCCTGTTAACACTATTTTCATTTCCCAGTCTGTTTTGAAGCTAGAGATCTAATGCTTTATACCCAGATGTGATGTCTCCAGGGAGGTAGTGATCGTGGGAGTTAGGGCACACATTCTCCATTCCATCCACTGTGTCTGCATATTTAATGTCTTTAAGCTTTATTTGTCCAAATGGAAATAAGCGATACAATAACACCTACTGTATAGAATTATCGTGAGAATAAATATATTAATGCTCAGCTCCTGCCTTCTCTACCAACTCATGGGTCACTCTTTTTGCTCACAGCACCTCTGGACAGAGACTTCCCAAGTTGGTCTCTGAGCAAGTCAGATGTGTCCCTTACTCTTGACTATCTCGTTCCTGTTCCCTGTATCAGGAATGCTGAGTCTCCACACAGTCTCCTCCCTTCCTCTTTCATTTAGGTCTCTCTTCAGATCATCAGAGTAGCCTTTCTTGGCTCACTTAGGTAGGGATTGACTCCTTATTCTCTTATCTTGCTTGATTTTACTTTACGTGCACTTTCATTGGAATTCAGTTACATTGTTCCTCTTGTAAGTACTTATCACTGTCTCTCCACCACTAGAAAGTATATCTGAAGCCTCTGCGACAGTGCCTGGCACTAAATAGACATTTAGTAAACATCATTTCAATGAACAAAGGACTAAATGAATAAATGTTTATGTGTTCCCAAGCAGACCACTTGCCATATAATAAGAACTCAAATTATGTTATCCATTACCTTTCTTTAGCATGATTATTACAAATTGATGCCAACCTATTGTAAGTCATAGTATGAATTCTGTGTTTGAGTCTCAACAATTTTTACACCACAGTCCTGTTTATCTTTTCTCTACAGTTTTCCCCTCCCCTACATGGGAACTGTAATCAATATATTTGACAGGTTTATCTATTCTCTGAATCAAATAGAAAAATGTTTGTTATGCTGCACAGGATGTGTGCATCTGACGCTGTGAGTCTGTCCCGGGGTAAACAGTGGCAGCTGTTTTTCATCATTCTTAGCCTTCTACTGTGCTACCGTGTCGCATTGATAAGTTTCATTTAAACTTCAGGCACTGGTATATATTTCTGTTCATGCTATTCTGCTTATTGGCTTAATACCATGTGTACTTCTATGGTTTATTCACCAATTATTTATTTTGTTCTTCTGCTGGTTGTGATATGTTGTTCCCATCCTTAACCTGATTTTCATAAAACTAAATCTATGAGGAAAGGGAGTCTGTCTATTCACCTTGCCACCCTAATGCTTATATTGAAGTGTTTAATATATGTTTGTTTGGGGCTCCTGGGTGGCTCGTTTAAGTGTCCGACTTCAGCTCAGGTCATGATCTCACGGCTCATGGGTTCAAGCCCTGTGTCGGGCTCCGTGCTGACAGCCAGCTCAGCCTGTTTCAGATTCTGTATGTCCCTCTCTCTCTGACCCTCCCCTGCTCATGCTGTCTCTCTCTCTCTCTCTCAGAAATAAATACAACATTTAAAAAAATGAAAAAAATATATGTTTGTTGACAGAGCATTTATTTATATGCTTATTGTGGTAGTTAACATTAGATTATCCTTTAATCTTTCTAACAAGTCCTTCAGTAGAGCCAGAAAGATGCCTTGCTTCAGTTCTTTATCTGACTTTTTAAGAAACTTACATTATCAAATGCTTTTATGAGGTGGATGCAATTTTGTATTTTTCATGCCTGGATTACTAAACACCTGAGGTATGCTTTCTAGTTATAATTTCTCATCAAATTTTAATTGTTTAAAATTGCCACAATTTATAACTGAGAAATTATTGTGTTAGATCCAAGAGTTTTTCAGTATGAAAAAAATTGTTACTATGAATTGCTAATGTTTACTATTCATCTTTCCTTCATGATGAGGAAGGAAGAGTGCTTGACATGTACATTTTGCTTTGTTATTCAGTTACAATGTATGGCTTTTGCAAATGCCTGTATGATTTCTTTAAATGATATTTAACAAATTTCTTAATGTTTATTTTTGAGAGATAGAGATAGAACACAAGTGAGGGAGGGCAGAGAGAGACATAGAATCTGAAACAGGCTCCAGGCTCTGAGATCCTACTCGTGACTCGAACTCATGAGCCAGGAGATCATGACCTAGGCTGAAGTCTGATGCTTAATCACCTGAGCCACCCAGGTGCCTGTGGGTGAAACTTTCAAAGTTTTAAGTGTGCAAAGTGTGTTTTAGGTTCTCTTTACTTTGTTTGCTGCCTCACTTTGGCCTAAGGAAGTAGTAACTTCATCGTACTTTCTATCAAAACCAGAGGTGAATCAAAATATTTCAGAAATCATTCACTCTAAAAATCAGAACTATACTAAAATTACCCTTCTTTGCAAATTTACATTTGTAAAGTCCTAAGGTCATGGGAATTTCAGTCACAATGAAATTCAGCCAGTGAGATCTTCACTGCATTCCTGAAAATTTAGTACATCCCTCCCCAGCCCTGACTCCAGTCTTGCTTACACATTTTAAAGCATTGTTGCCCACATTACCCATTCTGTCTCTGCTCTCCATATTTGTCTACCCCCACGTGCCACCTTAGTTGCCAGGCATCATGTCTTTTCATGTTGTTCTCAATGTGGACACCCTGCTCCTTGACTAAAAGGGACCAAAACTCTTATATTAAAGGACCTCAGGAGCCATCTTGGCCAGGCTGCTTTGCTTGACTACTCAGTTCAAAGTTCATCCATCTCACCTTTTAGCTCCCAGAAGCCTTTATTTGTGTTTCTCTTTGAGGTGTATATTTTCTTCCTTGCTTTATAGTCACTGTGCACAAATCTGTCTTTCCTATTATGCTGTAATACTGAAGATAGGGAATGCTTTAGAATGTGAATGTGCAGTCCCAAATGGAATCAGGGCTTGCCTTATATATTCAGTTATTAGCTGTGACCTTGAATTTCATTCTACCTTTGGAAGAGATAAAGGGCTGAGATAGGAGAAGTGATGACTTTCTATAAAATAATGTCTTGGATTCCAGGGAAAAGAATCATATCTTTCCCTCATCTGTGCATAACTGCGGAGACAAAGGGCACCCTCAGAGTGAGAAGTAGATCTTTAAAATTTATTTTTTCTCTTCCCAGGGAATCTCTGGAAGCCTACAGCAAGTGTAGAAGCATGCTGAGTAAAACCATGGGGTCTATATTAGCTTTTCTTTTATGAACTTGGAGCTACCAAAATACAAACTAGAATAGTCTGTTTTTTTGGTTCACTTTCCTCTGGAAGAGGGGGGATAAAATTGTCCAGCAGTTTTGGGTTCTTCTAGGTCTAGGTGTAACACTCATGTGTGTCTAAGGTTGCCCTAACTCCCTCAGAAGCAGACCCTAAACAAGGTTTAAATAAGTGGTTCATTGGAAAGTATTCCCAGGAGTGGCACAGGGAAAAGAAGGCCAACAAGTCAGGATGTGAAATCAAAGTCCCATGGAAAGGCCCTTGGACTCCATCCCTCAGGGGAGGCTGGAGATGGTGGATATGACACTTCAGAGCTGCCCTTTCAGAGAATGGTATCTGTATGTTCTCATTGAGATGAGCCCCTGGGGGCTTCATCTCTTCTTGTGTGCAGGCAAAGCCAAGTCCAGGGTGAAGGGCAGTCCTTCTCCAGGGAGCCACAGGTGCTTATTTATGGGAGTGAAAACACTTTGGAGCCGGTGCACAGGATGGTGAAAGAAGCAGGAGTGGTGCAGGTGGAGCAGTGGCATTGCCGGACACACCCAGTCTGCCTTCCTGCTGTAGGTTTCTGTAGAGCATCCTGGTCTGGGAGGGAAAGCCGACAGGAGCACTGCACAACAGTAAGGTAGTGCAGGCGATCAGGAGGTGCAAGGTCTGTCACGAATTTACAAAGGAAAGTAAAACGAAACTGGCCCAGAGTCAGTCTGCTTTTTATCATCACCAAGCACCAGCACTTCTGGATACTTTCACTGATAAACTGCTTCCAACCTCCCTCTCCCCATCCCCCAGGCTTTCTCTCGGTGTGCCACCATTAGGTACTCAGGTGTATCAGAGTTGAATCCTTGCCATGTTTAAAAAATATTTGCACGTATAGGAGGATTAGGAGGAACTTGACGGAGGAACAAGGGGGAGAAGAAGGGGGGAAATGATGGGGGAAAGGGAGAGAGGCAAACCATGAGAGACTCTTGAATGCTGACAAAAACTGAGGACTGATGGATGTGGGGGGGGGATGGGCATGGAGGAGGGCACTTGTGGGGGTGAGCACTGAGTGTTATGTGGAAACTAATTTGACAATAAACTATTTGTAAAAAAAAAATTTGGATAAAATGTATCTTTTTAAAAGTGTCAATCATTATCCCCGTGGTTACACATAATTTGGTATTCTTTTAAACCACATAAAAATTATTCTTCTATATCTATGAAGGAAAATATGTCTTCCTGCTACTGAATCATCACAGGCATAGAGGGAGGAGGGGCAGAAGAGAGGAGGACCGATTGACTACGTGGAAATGTTAACCCAGCATTTCAGTTCATCCGTTTCACAAATGTTTCTTAAACAACTGCTGGGTGATTGCAATGCACATTTCGTGTTAAATGGTTATGTAAGTATAAATTATTGTATATATATATATGTATAGGATACACACACACAACATATATATGTATACCAGTTATGCACATTTCTATCTGAACTGTGGTTCATTTCCTTATTTGACTTAACAACTCATCACCGTGTCTCTTAATATAGCCTGCTATATTTATCTCCATCATACTAAACTCTTCTAAAGAAAGACTCCTCTTGCCTTCGGAATAACTTTTCTCCTTTTTAGTTTTTTTTTTTTATTTTTATTTTTTTTATTAACCAGAGCACTACTGCAGTTCATTTCAGCATTCTGAGGAAGACAAAAGGACCTAATTCACTACAGAAACCGAATGCATAGTTAAATTCTGCAGATTATTTGCTAGTGAGTCAGCCTATTTACTGAGATAATTCAACTTGCAAATTAGTCATGTAGAAAGATTTCGTTGGCGAAGATAGAGTAGGCACATTGGCCCTAAAAATAGACACACTATGCTTGTTTCTAAAGCAGTACAGTAGCACCACACATAAGAGACAGTGAGGCAGCGAGAGACTTTTTTTTTACTTATCCAAATGATCAATTCCTTTCCCTTATAGAGCTTGGAGCACATTGCCAAGCATTTGTGCCAGCCTTTCTCTACACTGGAAAATAAACCCTGGCCCATGCTCATGAATCAGGCGCTAGCAGTACCAATTGGTCTGGTTCTTCTTTTGCTTTTTGCATTGCTGACATTTCCTTCTTCCAGCTTGGGAATCGCAGCTGCAGGGATAGAGATGCAGCATATTTTTGACTCCTTTCTCTTGAAAATGGCATCATGGAGCTAGGGGAGTGGAGCAGCTATACTGGCTTATATATCTGAGTGGAAGCTGTTTAGAGCCTGATCAGAAATATTTAAAATCATTTGTAAAGGTAGACTGTGTAAGGTTAGAGCATACTGTTTCCTTGCTGAGTTATATCCAGTGATATTTCTTTCAGGGTGTGGGGTAAATCTGAAGCTTGGTGGACCCATGTGGCGACCCTTCTTTCTGGAGCAGGACAATTGATCTTGTTATGCGTTTGACTATCCTTCATTGCATCACTGCAAAATCTTACTTTCTTGGAGATGAGAAAAAAATGTTTTCCCTTTAGATTATTCCTTTAGGCTTTAGGTTTGCAAATGTAGTAAGAAGCTAAATCAATGCACAAACAGCTAATAGCAGAGTACAATTAGTAAATGGATAGGCTGTGTCCATCCATCCACTGGTATGTCTGAATCACATCCTAATGTAGAATAGAATGTGACAATTCACTCTAGAGATACTTCAGAATGAGGTGCTGATAATGCCCCATGTGCATTTGACAAGCTATCTGTAATGGGTAAAGATTCTTGACTAAAAAGTCTGCTATTTTATGGGCAAAGACATTGTACATAAGATATGACCTTATGTCGTACTCGAGAAAACGTTGCCTTTATTAGAGTATAGCATGACTGCTCAGAATAACCCAGGGCTGGAGCTCATTAATGAGGCTTTTTCAGTAAATTACTCCTACTGTGGATTTGCTTGCATATTGCTGGACTGAAATACCAAAATTTGCATGTGTTTTTCCAGCTGTGCTTGTTTGTTTAATTTAAAAGATCAGCTGCAAAAGAAATTCTGATCATATTCTTAAATTACAGGAATGGTCCCAGTTCTCCAATCACATCTGAAGGCTGATTTGTTTCACTCAGTGCCTTCCTGTCTTTTGTTGACTCCACTCTATCCTGTACTCCATTTGAAATTTGGTGAACCCATTCTATGTACAAATTGTGGGTGGATTTGAATACAAAGCATGAGGAAATACTGTGGTCACTAAGCATAGTCATTGTCTTCTGGCAACTTAAAATAATTCAGAGTAGCAAAATTTTATATGCATTTTATATGTATTATATATAATATGTATTCATACCATATATATAATATGTTATATGTATGGTTTGAATAATTGGAAGTCTATCAAAGATATTGGATAGAGTACAGATAATAGCTAATATGCACTTAGATTTATGCTCTATTCTAGGCTAAAATTGGGTGCATTATCACATTCAGTTCTCAGCCTGGTTGAGCTCTCTGAGGTGCAAAAAAGTAACGTATCTTGCTTTAAGATTCCAACATGGGTAGCCTTTAAATTTTCCATTATTCAATATGTATATGTATATTCAATATGTATGCTCCTATTTAATTCCTTTGAAATGGAGAGGATTACTTCTCCTAGAGATGAGTATAGAGAAGTTAGAAAAAGGATACAATTCTAGGCATGAAAGGTAGAAAAATGATTAAGTAATGCGTCACCTCTCTGAGCAGCTTTCAACATGGTGGTGAAGACAGGCAAATCAGCTAACATTACGGAATAAGTGTCATGGTCTGGGTATGTGCATGTGATTCTGACGAACACACAGAGGACCATGCAAAACCCAGAGTAGGTCTTGTTCTCTATCCACCGAGTACAGACCCATGAGCCTGAATGGAGAACGTATATCAGAGCCAGTGGTTTCTTTAGGAAATGATCTGACTGCAGGATACTTTGTATGGTTTCCCTGGAAACCTGAGGTGTTACAAGGGAATGTGGTGGGTTGACCCATACAGTATAGTATACTGTAGCAGATGAGTGTGTCTGTTTTCCTGACTTTTTTCTTCCTGCTCTACCTGTGAACTCCACTTGGGGCTCCTTCTTTATATATATTATACATCATCTGTAATATACCTATCTGCCTACATATACTTATACATTTATATAGTTACATTATATAGTTTTGCGTACACTATATATTGTATGTAGTTGTATATACATATATTTATATATTATGTGTATTATAAGTAATATTATGTATGGTCTTTATAAAAAGAAAATGCCACCTGCTCTGTCTGAACTATAGACAATTCATATATAAGCATGAAGCATATATAACAACATTAGACCTATTTCTAACCCTCATTCCACTAGAATGTGTGAAGTATTCATCCAGGACTAAAACCTCCAACCATTTATTAAAACCAGAAACTCTTATCTTCCATTTATGAGGAGAGCCACCTCTCAAGTAGAGAAAAGGAAAGGCTGTGGACATGAGAGAAGTATTCATGGATACCTTTTCTGTGAGATGGCCCAGTTTGAAGAAAATCATAAGCTATAGTCTTAACTGTTGAAATATTTGGTACAGAGAATGCAGAGTTGAGCTTGAGAAAGTCTTCCCTGACAAGCATGGGCTGTTTCACAAAAAGTGACCAGCTTTAGGGAGAGAGAAAGAAGAAGGAAAAGAGTCTTAGATAAAGGCCGAAGGTTTTTGATAGGTCAGGTGGGAACAGTGTAGATTTTCTAAGAGAAACTGAATGATACAAATATCATGGCCCATGTTCTGCCAAGTTCATAAGGAATGAATTTGACAGGGGTGAGTCTAAAAGCAAAAGCCCAAGAAGGTTTTTTCAGTAGCAGGGACATAAAGTCATGTGCTCCCCAGTATAGGAAAGACCTGAGAGTCTTAATTAAGCCTTTAATACTTGCCAGTTGTTACCATGAATGCAAATGACCATTTACAGTGACCCTAGTAAGTTTTACAGAATAAGTGAAACACTATGGAAGCAATGGTAGCTTCACTTCAGAGGTCATAGGAATTGGTAAACTGGGTAGTTAAATGCTGAGTAAAGGGTTTTGTAAGTGAAAATAACTTAATGCTCAAGAAAGGTGATTTCCAGGCATGCTAAGCCATGCTAGTCTATCCTTCAGAGCTGAAACTTTCACTAAATGTATGGGTCTAGTGAGAGGAGAAAATGTGCGCATTTCCCCTTTTAAGAAATGATGGAGAATCTGGAGGAAATATACAGCAGCCAATACTTGCATTGCAGAATTGTCTGTCAATACACAAAGGAAATTAGGGGAATCTGTTATTTTTAGTAAGGTGCAGCCGCTCTTCTTTGTGTGTGACACTCCCACTAGAGCTAAATATATAGTAACTGACTGCATTGCTTTCATGGAGTTCAATTTTATATTGCAGACTTGGATTTAATTAATGTATTACATTCCTTTTCCTACTGGGTCTTGAAGTATTGAGATCCAGAGTAACCATAAGAAAATTTATATATCCCACACTCAGATGTTGCTCTTCAAATGCTTTTCTGTGTGTGTCATAGACAGACAGATTGATTGGTTTTACCTGCAAGTAATATCAGATGATTACCTTGTCTTCTCCATACCACCCATAACTAAATAGCTAGTCTTTTCTTTTATGTGTGGGAAGTATATGTTTATGATTAGGCAATTCCTTTTCCACTATTGAGATACATAGATCCCTTTTGCTTTCCTTTTTTTTTTTTTTTTTGTTTCAAATGGCTCCCACATATATAACACATACATTTATCTATATTTATATATTAAATAAATCTTATCCTCATTGATGGAACTATGAAATAAAATTGAAATTAATCATTTTTCTATTTATTGGTGACTGGAAATATAAGGAAAGAAGTCAAAACTGTTAGCAAAATGCTTTTAATCCTGAGTTCATTCATTTCTGTGAGTCTTTTTCCTCTCTTCTTCATACTGACATAAGTATACTCCATACCTGTTAGTAATAACTGGGAAACTAACATGTATTAATGGAGGCATCCATGGATCAGCTAGTTTGCCAGTTCCTGTACATGGATTGTTTATCTCATTTAATAATCAGAACAACTCATTGGACAGGTGAGGAAACTAAGAATTGTTAAGTGATTTGTCCAAGATAACACAGCTATTGATTGTTAGAGTCCTGATTTGAACTCCTCTCCCTTCACTTTCCCCCTTCCTTCCCCTCTCTGTTTTTCTCCCCTCTCTCCCTCCTTACCCCGTATGTGTATATATGTTTTTCTCTCTGTACTGTTCAGCTTCAATATGGTGATTACATGGAAACTAAAAAGTGTATTCATTGTGTATTAAGATGCTTTATTTTCTAATGTAGTTTTTATGGAGTCATATGGTAGAACTGAATATATTATTTTCTGTTTAACTTTTTCAGTGACTAAGATTGTTAAAACCAAAAGACATGTATATACATATATGTGTATATTTGTACACATGCACAGCATTCTGAGAACACACAGTTTATCTCTTTTCATCAACTTAATCCTTATTTAATTTTAAGAGAATATAATTGAAGTCCAGAGAGATTATCCACTTTCCAAAAATTACTAAGTAACAGACATGGGTGGGCATTTGAACCAAATGCTCTTGCCTTACGTACTTTTTCTAAATACCTATCTTCCCATGTGCATCAGGACTTTATCCTCACTTAAACAATATGATGATGTACATTAGAGATTAGAAATACATCACTTCTAAGCCTTAAAATTATAATCATGATGATTCCAATTATTACCTAAGCAAATGGTGAAATTCTAGATTTTACATAGACTGTACAATAGCATATAGTCAATGAAGTGTGGACCTAGAGATTATTACACAGGAACAATACATATCTATGTGGCTTGGATAACGATCTCTTCTTGTTTCTCCTTTCATACATTAATTCAGTTAATTTCATGATTTCACAGACTGACATCAAAGCACACATCCTCCACCTGTCCTTCTTTTGCCCAGCTCTTAATAATTCAGAGCAAACAACAACCAGTAATCTCATAATTTTGGTTTTTATAACATTAGAGGAAACAGATGATGAAAAAGCATCATCTGTTGGTAAGCTGCAAGAGAAGGCAACCTGGAGTGTGGAGAAAGAGGTAATGTGTAAGAAAATAGAGAGTTAGGGAATCTAGCAAAGAAGTAGCCCAGGAGTGCCTGGGTGGCTCAGTTGGTTAAGCGTCCAGCTTCGGCTCATGTTATGATCTCGCAGTTCGAGGATTCAAGCCCCACGTCGGGCTCTGTGTGATAGCTCAGAGCCTGGAGCCTGTCTTCGGATTCTGTGTCTCCCTCTCTTTCTGTCCCTCTCCTGCTTGTGCTGTCTCTCTCTCTCTCTCAAAAATAAAAATTAAAAAAAAGTTAAAAAAATTAAAAAAATAGAAATAGCCTAAGTGTGATGGGAATTACAGCAGCTCCCAAGGTAGATCTTCAGACAGAAATTCTCATTTAAAGTTACCAGATGATTTAAATTTAGCTTATCTGATAAGTCTCTTAATCCCTTGTGTATTTCTGTAAATTTGCAAAATCCTTGTCCTTGAAAAACATTGTTCAATGTTAATGTCTTATTGGGAGAGGCTGTCCCAACACTGACATTCACATCACAAACTTCAGATTTGGGGATATCATTTTTAAGACTACTTGATGAAATTGGTTTCAAATAATAGTGCACACATCCACCTAGACAATAAAGCGAAACTCAATAAACTATCACTTAAAATCAATAGGAAATAATTGTAGAAAAAGTCACCTAAAAGGACAAAATGATAGTGTTTATCATTGTCAAATCCTGAGATCACTGTAATGTAAACGGTTGCAAACTAGTCAATATCACGTCAATGAAATGTCTAGGAGTAAAGGAGATACTAAACACACGCACAGAATTACCACAGAGGCTAGAAACTCCCAGGAACACAAAGTAAAATTGTTTTCTGTATAAAGATGTTGAAGAGTGTATGATATTTTTCACTAAAGTATAACTTAAAAGCCCACTTTGCTCAGGGAATTTATGAAAAAAAATGTTCATTATAGTTTTGAGCCACTATGCATATATACCACCCAGCTTCCCCTCATGCTAACATTGTCCATAGCTACAGAACACTTAGCAAAACTAAAGAAATTAACTACAATACCAATACCAAATTAACAAAAGTATAGTGGTACATATAAAGATTTCACTTTGTTTTAAATTAATGCCCTTTTTTTGTTCTAGGATACAGTCCAGCATCCCACATTGAATCTAGTTGTCATCTCTCTGTCTCCTCCAGTTTGTGATGGTGCCTTATCTTTCATAGCCTTGATGCTTTCAGAATATTGTCATTTATTTTGTGAGCATCTATCATTTTGGGTGTGGCTGATGTTTTCTCATGATTAGACCTAAGGTTACACGTTATTGGAAGAATACCACAGAGATGATGTGGCCTTCTCTTCACCTCCTAACTGGGAGCATGTGGTGGTGATGTGCATTAATGGCAGTATTAATTTTGATCAATTAGCTAATGTGCTAGGATTCTCCACTATAAACTTTTTTCTTTTTGTAATAAGTGTACCTTTTTTTTCATCACTGCCATAACAGATTACCACAAACACCTTAAAACAACATTCATTTATTATCTTAAAATTTTGTGACTTTGTATTATTAGACACAGGTCTCCCTTGAATAAAATCAAGGCGCCAGGTCTGTGTTCCTTTTTGCAGGCCCTAGGAAAGAATCTGTTTCTTGCCTTTTCTAGCTTCTGTAAGTCACCCATATTCCCTGGCTGTAGCCTCCTAACCTTTGTCTTCAAAGCCAGCAAGGGAGGATCGAGACCTTTTCACATTGCAACACTGTGACCTCATCGTCCATTTTTAAGGACACTCATGATCCCTTGGGGCACACCCAGATAGTAGCAAAACCTCCCTAGATTTAAGGTCAGCTGATCAACAACTTTCATTTCATCTGCAACCTTAATTCTCTCTGTCATGGAAAGTAACATTTTCATAGGTTTTGTGATGAGGGTGTGGACATCACTGAGGGGACATAATTCTGCCTGCTGCACACACTATTTTTTAGAGATCCTGGTTCTGCCCACTATATTTTTGCTTACTAATTTAACTTCCATCAAAGGATCAAGGCTATGGCACATATTATAGTAGTAATATAATGGTCATTTTTAAATTCTCCCATTTTTACACATTTTGCTAATGGAAATTGTAATTGAAGAAATAATTGTCATTTCTTCCCATTTATGTATTCAACTTTTTATTGACATATATAGAGAATCATCAGTATTAATTTTATTATTTGGGTTACAATCTAATACTATCATTATACATTTTCTTGATCAAGTTCCAAATTTGCCAGTGAGCTTTGTTTCAAGTTGGCTTCTGTGCCCTTTTGATATACCACCACTTTTTCTTTTCAGCATTTTTCCTCCTTTGATCAGTTTGTTACTTTTTGGCATCACAGGGTGATCTAGGTATAAAGTCCTTTTAAGAGAATTACAGTGACCCTTGGAACTGAAAATTGCTAAAATGTGAAAGTTTCTAGGATGAAAAAATAGAACCTGAAATAATTTTCTATGAAGGCAATTTTGGAAAAAACGATGCTTTCAAAAATTCTCTCTCTCTTCATATAAATGTGAACAATCTAAATGTCCAATAAAGGATTAACTAAATTATAGTATTTGATACATTTAGCCTGTGAAGTATCATAAAGATCCACATTCATAGAGGAAGAAGGACATTCATTATACACTGCTTGGGGAAAAAGAGCAAGCTCTGGAATTCTCTGTAAATTGTTATCATGACTTACTTGTGTATCCCTAGGGGGGGAAATGTCTGGAAGTAAATACACTTGAATGTAATAATAGTAGACTATGGCTGGTGAATGTGAGGTGTTTTTAAAACTGTGATAATTTAAATAAAAACGTTACTGGATTGTATTGTTTTTATATTGGTAGTGTTTAAATAAATCTGCTTTTAACAAACTTTCCATAAACTGCCATCATGGCACCATTGTCGATATAGTAAAATGGTATGAAAAGCCAGTACTTTTTTGTACTTTTAAAATATGCCTCAAATATGTTCTCTGAAGGCAAAAAGAAAATAATACCTACTATTCCCACCCCTCCCCCAAAAAAAAGATGGAATGAAACTGATGGGAATATAGAGAACAATTCAAAGAGAAAAACGTGATTTTTGGCTATGGAATAGCAAGAGAGCTGAGTGCTGGTAGGTAAAGGGAGGGGAAGATTACCGTGGTTTCCAAGGGTTAGGGTTTGTGGATTTTGTAGATATTGTTTGTAGCACTATTCTAAATACTCCTAGCACTCACCAATAAGGGAAAAGAAGTCTTTGGACCAGGTTCTCCATGTCACTTTGTTATTTCCATCCAGACATAAATTACAATCACACAGTCTCCTCATTCTCTGAAGTCCTCTTCTCTTTTTGCAACATTCTCATTTGAAGCAACACTTAATTGCAAATAAGTAATTGTCTTTCAACTGGATGGTGGGAGTCAAGAGACAGGTCAGAAAAGCAAAGCCATTTTTCTCCCTCCTGGGACTTAATGTGATGCCAGTTACTTCCTCAAGTTGTGAATTTGTTTCCATTGTCTAGCAAATCTTTTCTTTAGAAAGTGCCAATGAGTGGTGAGTTAAGGAAAGCTTCACATGGTCCTGCTAAGCATTTGATTCAGTGCAGATTGTGTGAGAGATGTTCTTCTCATTACTGAGAGATCTGTCATTGGAACATGCCAAGATTAAAATTTATCATGCAGTTAGTCTAGATCTATGGATTACCTGCACCCGAGAAAGAAAGAAACTGGTGCTAAACTCCTAAGAAACATAAATTATTCCTTAATTTCACTAAAGCACCCTTATTGATTTTGTAAGATTTTTCTTTCCCTTTTTTGAATTACTGTTTTAATTTGATGAGCAGTTCACAGAGAAGCTTTTCTAGGGATGTGTTTCACTTAAAATATATTTTTCTATCTTGCATGCCACTTCAAACAGGAGAAAAAATTTAAAGAACATTTTTTTCACTTTTTATTTGGTATTATGAGTTAGGATTATCAATCTGGAGAATGCCATGTCAGTGTTATGCAGTTATTGTCATAGTTGAAAAGATTAAGGTGTAATTCTAAAAGTTTGTATTTTATAGAAATTGTTGCTATGGATTATTTTAAAGTTCCAGTGAGGAGTTTTCTCCTTATTAGACAAGTAAAAAAGTTTTCGAGATGAGTTACGTTCATTCTCACCACAAAGTAAGGAAATTCTCGTTAGCCTATATAACTAATTATCAGAATTAAGTTTATATTTGATTCTTAATATTTGGAATTTGTTGCTATTTCAGAGTGAAAAATGTCACCTTAAAAAAGAATATAGTTTTCAAGTTATGTGTCCAGAACTTTCATACATGTTTTGTATTCTGATATCTAATTATCATTATTCAAACCCAAATGATAGATGATTCTCCTGAGTCATCCTTCACTAAGTGGCATTTTCCCCTGTATTCTTCTCTATATGAGGAACTTTATACATAGAGAGCTGTTCTTTATATATGGAGCTTTTTCATTTTGTGTTGCCTCTCTCTCTTCCTCTGTCTCTCTCTCTTCCTCTGTCTCTCTCTCAAAACACACACACACACACACCACTGTTAAAGACTTTAATAACATTTTTGTAAAGTGCTATATGAAATAATAATTTATATAAAATAACAGACATTTTGAGCATAATTCAAATCAGAAACTGAGAATAGGGCCATCCATATGTTATAGTACAATAAAATTGAGCAAATCATATAAGTATAAAGTATTTGTACTTATTTGTATTTATATATTTACCTATAGATACAAATCTGTCTCTTATCTATCATCTCTCTGTTACTTATCTTTTATCTATATCTTTATTATCTGTGGATCTATCTCATAATGGTGAAATAATACGAAAAGATAATACAGAGGTTTTTGGTATTCAGTTCCAGTTTCTTTCTTACTAAGAAAATTATAAGCATTTTTTGTAAATGTATGTCAGTTAATGGTCTTGCATCATCTGGATTTCTTAATTTTATTCATGTTTGGCCATCTTCCCTATGACATTTTATTCTTTTGGTTCTGGAATGGTCTTACTCTTGTGATAAACCATGCATCATCATCTGCATCTATGCATTATGGATTATCAAATGCTCAAAATTCACTTTAGGTACAATCTTTGTAAATTAAGTTGTGCAGACTTGCTTTCCCAGGAAAAACAATTTATGCCAGTTTCATTTGTTACCCACAAAATGGTGTATTCACCATTCATAAGAATTTGTATTGGGTTCCTCAGTGTCCCAGACACCATTATTCATACTGAGGATAAATCGGTGCACAAGAGAAACAGTATTTATATCCAGTGGGAAAGATGGAGGATTAGCAAATAATTTCACATCATGATGAATCCTAGAAAGAAAATAAAATAACGTGACAGAATAGAATGAGTATATAAGTGGAATATGAAAGGTTAGTGCATCACAGCATTATATGGTATGAGGCTTGAAGATTGAATGAAAAGATGACCAGGATGTTAATGAGAAGAAAGAGCATTCTGGAAGAAAAAGCAAGGGTAATGTCTCTGCTGTGGGAAAGCAATAAGATGACAGTGTATCTAGAATGGAGTAAGTGGGAAAATGAAGTAGCAAGCAGTCAGACAGGTGGGCCAAGTACAGATCTTGAGCCCTTTGTTGACTCTACAAAATTGTTTGGATTTGATTCTAAAACTGTTGAGTATAGTTTTATACAGAGCAATGGCACTAACTATGATATATTTGTGAAAGACCATTGTATAGGGAGGAGCATGTAGGAGATTGTGGCAGTAATTTCAGATAATTCAGAGATACAGAGTGATTCAGAATATATTTGGAAGCAGAGCCATTAAAACATGCTGATTAATCAGCTTTCATAAACTAAGAAAGACAACTGCATTTTTTTTTTGCTTGAGCAAATGAGTAGATGGCCGTGCCATTTATTGAGATGGTGAAGACAGTATCAAGCTCCCATCCTTGTTCTTAGCCAAGTAGGATTCTAAGACCAGATTTGTCTTATCTTGCATATGATCTCTTTGCCATGATCTGTGTTCCTCACGCTAGACTGAAGAAAGTACATATTTTGTTAATTTGAATGAGAAGCAATGGCATTAGAAATTTTAAAGAAAATTTCTCTATGGGGGAGAAAGTACAAAGAGTATCATTATGTAATGGAATCATGATTAAAAATCCTACTCCAACCTGTCCATAATAAAACTACTCAAAACTCATTTCTGTTTAAACATACAAAATCCTACATCAAATAAGCACTGTGAGTGATATCCTTACTGGTTTAGAGTCTTATTCAAACAGTGGTATCCCATTCATTCAAATGATGGCAGTGCACAAGGTGATCAGTTGTGAGGTTATCTAAATTCTAATCCTGGTACCACCATTCTAGCTGTTCAGTCTTGGATACATTGTTTTTTTCCATGTCACTTTTATCAGAAGTGTCAAGTTATCTATCCTTGGGCTGATTTAAAGATTGAATCAGTGCACACATGTGCAGGCCTTATAATTATTCTTGGAGTAGGAACTCATCAAGCATTTGCTATTGCTATTATTGTTTTTATATTATTTATTACCTGTTTTGGTTTGAAACTGTTAATGCTTAATAGATAATCATAAACAGTTAAACAGAAATTACAAGTGGTGGCAACTCACTTATCCATGGGTAATGATTCATACCGTAAGCTGTTGTTTTCAATAGATTTTATTTTTTAAGAACAATTTTAGGGTGACAACAAAATAGAGCAGAAGGTACACCATGTAAGTTTTAATCACCTGGCTTAAGGAGGGGAATAAAGTATCATGCAACATCTTAAAATTTAATAATAAAATGCTTAAAGACATTTATATATACATTTATCTTAGTCACATAAACATAGAGTTATGGTACCTGTATCATATGAGTATTATGAGAATTTTATGTTGTGATACATAAAATGTTGATCCTTGTGCCTAGCACATAGAAAAAATTCAATGAATATGTTTTTATTGTTGGTGTGATGGAAAGAGCATAACACTGGAGGCGAGTCCCAGTTCTCGCTTTAGTACTAATTATCTCTTAAAGCAATCTGATTATGTTTCAAATGTTGCCTGAGGTGCTATTTTTTCTCTACACAACTGAGCATTTCTGGAGTCATAATATATTATTAAAAATAAGTCCTATTTTACTATATACATTTTTAAAACAATGGTAAAAAATAAACTAAGAAAGTTAAAAATAAGTAGAGAATTGGTAACTGAAAATTTGGGACTGATCTACATTCTGGGTTTTTTTTTTTTTTTTTTTTCCAATGGCAGTTTGTGACGTACATCACTAACTAAAGGATCTGAGAAGTCTCTGAAGTAAAGAATCCTCTTTTAATTTGCCTAGTGCAGCTTTCCACAACATATTTGACTAAATTCCTGTATTACAAATACCCTTGTTAAACTCCTGAGGCATTACTACCTCAGGGAACAAAGATAGGGAGATACAAATGTAGCTAGTGCATTATTTATATCTGCTTTTTTATCCAGTGAAGATTAACTTAAACAACACAACTCTTGAAAGAGAATGTCGGTTCAGCCTAGGTACTCTAAATAATTTGGCTGGACTATAGGTGTTTGTGCACATGTCTATCTCTGACTTTTTAAAAAAGATTTTGTGGGATAATTGGGTTTTGTATGGACATTTTTTTTTTTTT